>NC_047057.1:58293001-58605172 GCF_000738735.6 Corvus cornix cornix | reverse complement strand
TTTATCAAAGTCAGCCATAGCAACAAATAATTACTTGTTGCTCATAGAAATGGAAAAGCTATTTTGTGTGCCATATTCATCAAAAGTCTTCTGACAAGATGAGAACTTTCACAAATCTAGTATTGACTAGCATATTCTAGCCTAAGAACACATATTCTAGCACAAGAACACATATGCCATAACAAATTTCCAAGCTTCACAATTTCCTTTTAAGTGAGAACTTGAACTTATATTTACTTAGAGCAAATTTACCTTCTGGCTTCCCACATCTGTGAATACTCTAAGATATTTTTTTGTGGTCCAGAGCAATCCTTAAGTAGCTGGCTTGAGAATTAACCCCTGTGCAGGTAAGCTGCATCTTATTATGTAGGATCTATTGCTACTTCAATTCAATTGAAGGAACTCGAGTCTTTTCCTAACTGGAACCCAAAACAAATGACCTCACGTGACTCAGAAAAGTCTGCTGCTGCCCACCACAGCACCCACAGCTTTTGCTTCACGAAAACTTCACCATCCCTGTTGCATTTTCACAGCCAGCAGAGCCAGCAACTTCAGCCCATCTTTCCTCCTTGCAGATTTGCTTGTTCAGACAACTCAGCTTAGTTTGTGGCATAAGCACAGCCCAGCCTTGCAGAACTTGAGCCAAGATAGAGCCCCATCTTCCCTGTGGAAAGCACCCTGAAGCACTAAGTTCTTAAGAATTACACCTCTGGAGTTCAGCAGCACTCACAGATACACAGGTTCCTTTAAACTATCCAAATAAAATCCAACTGTGCAAAATTGGCCTAGCAAGGGTCTCATTGCCCATAAGCACATACATTCCAGGACAGCAGCAAAGAACTGCCTAACAGAGACACCGAAAACATGGCATATGGAATCCTTTCATCAATCAGTTCCGGACCAAAGAGCTTGTTCCTACACCACAAGATAAACCCAAGTTTTTAAAGATTAAAGTAATCCCTTTATCCACTCTTTATTCACACTTTTTGAGAAGTAAAAGAAAACTGCCTGAAAGTTATTAAGAAAGAACAGACCTATTTTTTTTCTTATTCTTATGAGCACTCCACTATATTTATGAAACCCACACCTGTAGGAAACTGTAAAACCACAATTGTGAAGTATCTTACAGAAATACAAAAATCGATGGCAGCCTCAGAGACAGTTGCTGGAAATCTTAATGAATTTTAAAGTAAACCTGCAGTGCATCCAGTACTGCCCGCATGCGAGTCCGGTCCCTTTCCATAGGAAACGGAATGGGGATTTGAGACACTGTCTGAACTGTAGTTCTATAAAAAAGTAATGAATCCTTTACAGCTTGGATAACCATATCATTTTTCCAAAAAAAGCATCAAATAAATGTTTCTGGCCTATCTTGTAGCATTAGGTTAAGGTTATTCTCTATCACAAGAGATTAGATTTGATTCTCCTTTTAGTGCTGCTGACACAAGGAAGCTGACGCAGGCTAACATAGACACAGGCAGCCAGACAACTGGAAATATTCCAGATACACTGGAATATATCAACTTGAATCTGCCTATTGTGGATAATTGTGCATTAATTTTGCAAATAAGCACTCCCCTACAATGCAATAAAGATGATGACCTATTTCAAGCCGGAGGCAAGTCAAATACAGTAGAAGCCTAAACCCATTCTATTCAGGGAAGACTATGGCTGCACAAACCACAGAATATGTTGAGTTGGAAGGTACCCACAAGGATCACTGAGTCCAACTCCCAGCCCTGAATAGGACCATCCCCAGGAGTCACACCAGGAGCCTGTTCCAGTGCCCCCAGGGAAGTGGTCACAACACCAAGCCTGAGAGAGCTCAAGAAGCCTTTGGACAATAATCTCGGGTACATGCAAGGTTAAGTTACAAAGTTATTTTCGCATCCCTTGCTGCTTGTCAAAATGTGCAGTGCCTGAGACATCACAAAGCAAACTTATCTTTCATACTTTCTGCACCTGGCATCACTACTCAAATCTTGCAGCACATCCCACCTCGAAGGTGTATGATTCATATTTGGTAGAAGACACTGAAAGTTCAAATCTATTCTGTAAGAAAATAAAAAAAAGCCTTTATTTGTCCAGGAACAGTATGTCCTGAATTTGGATTACCACACTTAGTGATGACAGAGAATACTCTGATAGAACTAACAACGTAATTAAAGAACAAACAAATTAAAAAATTAAGCATTTCATTTGGAAACTGCTTCATAAGAAGGACAAAATCATCAATATCTATCCAATACTATTCCAATCAGTCCTTTCAAGCTTCTTTCTTACACAACCAATTCAATTGTTTGCTCCACTGAGCAAGGATCCACTTTGTCAGAAAACACTTAAGAATGCTGTCATGTATGAGATTGTCCTTAGCTGGACTAACATATTAACTGACTTGAAAGTGAGATGCTTGGGTGAAAGATAGGCAAAAGGACATAGGAATGGGGTTAATAACAGAGTGCTCCACCAAACCATTTGCATGGCAAGACGCAGAATATGTGGGTTTGAGTTTCTATGCTGACAATCACTATTGCCTCTCTCTCACACTTTGGTACCTCCTTCAGGTACTTTCCCCCCTCACTTGTCTTGGTCCCAGTCCTCTTCTTAACTCTTACTAAGCTTGCTTCTCATTTTCTGCAGGCATGTGCTGCAACAAGCACAGCCAGTGGGATGGAGAGTCCTTTCCTTCTGCCAATATTCCACGCTATAGCTCCTCTCCATCCCTCCGTGGAAGCTTCTTGCAAGTTGCACATCCACTGTGTTAATTTCTCCACTTTTCCTACTCTCCTGGCTCTTCATGCTTACCACATTTTCAACAGTGCAGTTAAAACTTTTATAAAACAAGTGTGACAACACTTGAAAACAACAGCTGAAAAACTTCACTGAATTGAAAACCAGCTTGCAATGGCTTTCACATGAGAGTTTACACATGTGACATGAAGGTCAACATCAAGCTTGCCTTTCCTAGTTCATAGTTTGCAACTTTTTATTAAACTCAGTGAATCATTTTTATCCTTTTTATTTATAGGTCCTTTACAATGTCTGAGATAGCCAACAATGAAACACTCTCAAAGTCTGTATGTAGGCAGTTCAAAATGAGTCAGTAAAATTTACAACCACAGACTAGTAAATAAGTTACAAACAACAATATCTACAGAAGTAACTGTAGCCAGGAGAAAAAGGATTCGTTACCTCTTTTTCCACAAAAGCCTATGAAGGTATCTTTCTAGACTCACGACGAATGGCCTTAGGGAAGATGTACAAGACTATGTTTAGGAAGGAAAATCCTCAAGAAGAGGTACAACATTTTCAGTACTATCCTGTCTGACAACTAGGATCATAACTAGGTCAATTAATACAGTAATGTGATCAGTGAGCATCTGCTGTAAGCACAGCAGTTAATTAAATATTAAAAGGGTCTCAAGATGAGAATCTACTTTCCGTTTAACAGGTAACAATTTTTAGGAAGGAAAGACTAACCTGTAACTAGCAGTGCAGGTTCCAGCTGCATCTGACACTGCTCCTGTCAAACAAAACCATCCCACCAAAACCAAACACCCAAAAACTTCCACCCTTCTCCAAAAAACTAGGAAGCATCTGACTAAGTTAACACTCAAGTATCAAAGTACCATCTTCGAAGACTTCACAGCAGAAACTCATTTCTTTGCAAACCATCAGTTGCAACTGAGAGTAATCTATGTCTTCTGCTTTCATTAATTCTAAACACAAACTCAATTGCTCATCATTCAGCTTTACTCTTAAAGCAGAATAAACAGCCTTTCAGTCCGTCAGGCCCTTAAGTTGCCTCCTATTTAACAAAGGAATTCAGACTTCAAATGCTCCTTACAAGTGTTTAAAAACATATTTTAAATAAATTCAAAAATTACAAAGCATAAAGCTCAGTGAAGTCTGTCCTTGCAATATAACCTGTTGCTAGCAACAATAACCAAGCAGTTTCTCTGTAAGAATGAAGCCACCCAGAGCCTTAGGCACTGACTGCTTTGCAGCTCACACCAGCTGAGATGGAGGGTGCAATTATCATATTGTCCTTGGCTATTTACCCCTGCTCTCTTCCTTACTCCTTCTCCATAACACAAACCTTTGGCTGAACCATTTCAGTATGTTAAACAAGTAAAAAATTGTTCTCTTTGTCAAGGTAAGCTTTCTGCCAGTCTCCTGTGTTAAAACAGCTTGGCAAAGGACCCAGTGATCACCTCAGCTGGTGAAAAAAGTCACCTTTCCTCTCTATAGCTCACAGTTAGATGGATTCAGGCTACCATGAAGCAGCAGCCTTCCTGTTTAGGTTTCAATTCTCTTTCATTCTCCTACTTTTTCCACCACCTGCCATCTTTGCTGCTTGCCACTAAGTAGAATTTGCCTCCAAGCTCTATAAAAAGGAAAGTTAACAAATGTTCTGTACCACAGTAGAACAGCAGTGTGTGGAAAAATAAGAGCTGCCTCTACCCTTCATTTAAATCATTAACCACCAGTTGCACAACTAAATCTTTAATTCCATATTTCTCATGGCTTTTGTGCTGCAGTACTACTAGTCCCTCTTATTCACTTTGATACTAATTCAGTAGTCACGAGGATCACGCACAGACGGAGTTCGGGAACAATTCACTGTATTTACATGCATGAATTCAACACCTTCTCCTGAGACAGTAATAGGCTTAAAAAAAAAAATAAAAGAGGAAATAAACTATCCAGATCTTCTAACCCATTTAAGAAGGCAATTTTGCTTTAGCCAGGTAACTACCACAGAATCTCAATAACATTAAATCCATGCATCCATGACATTTAAAAAAGATTATCATGAATACACCCGAGTATTTCTCTGAACACCTTAAGCTGAACACAAGTCACATTTGTGATGGAAAGCAAGCAGCCAGACAGCTAATTACAATAATTGCCTATGAGAAGTAAATGCTCGTCCAGCAGAGCTCTTACACAGCTTGGGTCACATTCATTAAAATGACAAAACAAATAAACTCAGTTTCAGCTGAACTACAGAATTTAATTCTTCTCTCTCCTTGCTAGAATACACAATTAATTAGACTATCCAGAAAAGATAATCAGCACCTATTTAAAAGTTCATATTATCAATCCATAAAATAATTTGTTATACACTTTGCAATATTCCACCACTAAACTGTTACTACATAGTGACTACTGTGCATAGATTCCTACCAACTGATTAGAAATGTAAGACAGCTGGAATTGTTGGTCGAGTACAAATATATTCTGCTTGTTTAGAAATATGTCTGATCCAATAAAGAAATTAAGGTATCCTATTTTTATCACAAACAGATCTCCACGCTGAAATAGAGCAAACTTACTTGTTTTATTTTTTTTATTTTTAAAACATAAGTAATATGCTCCTAGTCAAAGGAAACAGTCAAACAGGAACTGCCACAGAAACCACATTCTCCTAAATGGCACTCTATGTTCTACTCAGCAGACCACCCTGCCTTAGCAACTCCAGTACCACCTTGGAAAATGAAATACATTAAAGGGCAGAATTGGCTCCTTGCCACCCATTGTAGAATTAGGAGAGTTAAAAAAAATTACACTAACTACCTAACCTAGAATCTGGAAAAAGTTACATCAATTTTCAATGATTTACATAGGCTTAAAAATGTCACAAGAGACAGTACAAACTATTCTAGCAGAATCACAGAACGCTTAAAGAAATCTTTTCTGAAAGCTACCTCAGATGATACTAAAGACTCATATTTAAATCTACATTACTTAAACCTATTATAGAGAATATTTGACCTATTAAGTTTAATGAATAAATTTTCAAAACCAGATCAAAGATTGAGGTACCAATATACAACCATCCAGTTCCAAACATATAGATACTACCAAGTTCCTAATCATAATGATGTATTTTATTTCAGGTTGATTTTATAGCGCTTTTCAAACACCATTAATGAATAACTTGTACTAAAGAGAGGAAAAAAACCTAGACACACTATTCAGCCTCCAGAAATGCCTGCCTTCAAAACAAACCCTTTATCTGAGCTAAAGGGGAGAAAAAAATTACCGTGTCTGTGCTCCAAGTGTCAGAAAATGTTACCTGAACACAATGTAACTGCATTTGGAAAGTATTTACTACTTACTTTATTACTTATGGATGCATCTAACAACAGCTTTACTAATAACTATACTGTTCAAGAGGCCTCACTATGTAACAGATCAAGATATTAGAGCTGGTATCCCCCTTTCTAGGGTCAAAAAAAAAATTTCATAGCCACTTAGTTATGCAATACATTTTGAAAACTAAGTTCAGTCGTTCATTACCAGCCTTTTTTGCTTGTCTCCCAGAAGAAAGATTTTAAACAAAATTGGTATGTTTCACGTAGAAGTTGAATTGCCCCTTCATGCTAAGCTTTGTGCAGGTATACTGGGAGAACCCACGAAAATATTTAACTCAATCAGAACCTTAGAAAAACAAAAGTGCCTTTCAGTGCTCAAACACACTCACATGATCTCCTGAATTTCATACAGATAGTGTGGAAAATTCATTTGATACTGAGCACTGTATCTGGCACTGCACAACAAACTCCATTTTGAAGGGAGTTTCTGTTTTCTGATCTTAAATGCTCATGTTGGTTGGGGAGTGTCATGGTGGGATAACTGGCGGCATTGCTCCCTCAAAACTCCTGCCTGAACTGACAGCACCTAGTCAAAGAGAAAGGTTACAAATTAGACTTTTGCCTGTTTTACTCTTTCTTGCTAGGGTCCACGTTCATAAAACATCATCAGAAACAGAATAAAGAAAGGCACTGCTGCCACTCCTCCAAAACTCGCAAATGCTAAAAAGGTAGAGTAACAAGCCAAACCCTTGCAGCAAGGGGGGGCTTAAGCAGGAGAAAAAAAAAAAAAGAAAAGGCATGTAATTCTGCATCAACCAGCCTTCGTTAGCACTGGCCACAGAAGAGAGAATCAGTTGAATGAATATGTGTTTCATCGTTTTGGAAAGAAGCCGTGCACAGGAGGGAGGATTAGGAGGATTCCATTGTATGCCCAAAAAGCTCAAGAGCAACTGGAATAAAAAAGCTGAAGCAAAGGAAAATGTATATATTGCAGGCTGACTTTATCCTGCACTAGCTATGAGAAAGTAGCTGTGTTCACACACAGATGTGTGAACAGTTGAAAATGATGAAAAGCATCTCACACCTCACAAAACGAAATACTGTACCCAGAACTCTCACGTGGTCAAGGCTGTTGGAAACGAACACTTGCTACACAAGAAGCTCACAGACACCTTCACATCCCTGGCACACTGGCAAAGCTATGGCATGCAATCCTATTTCTGTAAAAGGCATGCTCAGAAGGACTCCAGAGAGACCAAAGAAGATTGTTACAATCTGGCAGGAGAAGCTCAAGACCATAAAGTCTAAGGTGTCAGGACCTAAACCTGGCCAAGTCCAGCTAAGGAAGTTTCATCTGAGCGAAACTTCTCATTCAAATATAAAAAAAATTAAGGCCCCAGTGCAGCTTTAAGGGACAAATGATTTACAAAAACCAAAGAGAAAAGGGGGGACACACACACCATACTACCACTATTCCCCCTAACCACGTTCCTTTAGTTTCAGATGTCACAAGCATTTTGGAACTCACTGGGTGCACCTCATGTAGAGGAGGTTGCATTCACTGAGTTTGCAGAAAATGAATCCAGCAAAACCGATGCTGATTTTCTTCAGTACTAGTGAGTGCAGTCAATTCAGGACAGGACCTACTGGTACCACGTGGGCACAAGGGAGTAGATCTGGCTGAGAGGTGTAACGTGGGCACAGGAAAGGGCAAAACCTCCAGCTCTGCGTGTCACAGAGCCATTTGATTGACTTGGATCTAACTGCAGTGACAGGGAGCAGCAGCAACCATAGGGACTACAATTATGACAGGGCATTTCTGATACACTGTACATTTCACCACCCTTCAGAAGTGAGTGGTTCAAACTGAAAATAAAACTTACACTTGGCCAAAACTGTTTCAAAAAAATCCCCTCCATTAAACCTGAAACAGCTTCCTTGGAAGGCTGGACTGGAAGAGAATTAGCAATTTAATGGTCAATCAAAACCTTTTTTTTTTTCCCTTGTAAGTAAAAATAAAATTAGATTTCTTTCTAAATAAATTTCCCTCCAAAAGATTTCATGCAGTCAAATTTTTCTACAGATATAACAATTAAACTGAACTAGAGATTTGTTAGTGGAATATTGCAGCCTTAAGGAAATTCTGGGGGTTATCAGTCTGTGTTAAAAGATAGCTGCATTAAAAAAACACAACCAAACACAAAACAACCAACCACAAACCAAATCTCATTTGGTCTACAGTACTTTTAACTTCATACAACAAGAGTTGCCGTTCCTGGCTACGCAAGTGTCAAGAAAGGTATTATTAGAACAGCTTTAAAAATAAAAGATCTTTGAGTTTAAAAACTACAACAAAATACAAATGGGAATGAAGAAGCAAGACCATAAATCAGAAAAAAAATAAATCAGTAGTAAACATTTTGTTCCCAACCAGTTTGTAGATATTCACACAGATAAGAAACAAGCCTCCCAAGACATCACAACTTTCCAGAAGGAGCCACCACTCTATTAAGCAAGTTTTGTGTAATCAAACAAGCCACCACAGGACAGAGATGTTAATCCTATTCCCTTTTGGGAAAAGCATCATAAGCAGAAATTTCTACTACCCCCACTAAACCTAAGTATTTCAAGGTTGTGTTCTAATGTTCAATCTACCTTGCCAGAAATAAATCATAAAAAACCTATGGAAAAGAAGATGAGAGGTTACCAAAGTCTCTGTCTTTTTTTACACCTGGATCAACCTTCCCCCATCACTCCTGACATATATTTGCCCGTTAAGGTGACAGTCTACTAATGAACAGCTTATAGATAAGTTTGGAAAGTCTATTTTCATGTTTCACTATTCCTAGCCATAAAGAAAAACATCTCATAGTAACACGGAACCATCTCCTTTGCCACCACTTAAACTCACTACTTCTGGCAGTAATCACTACAAGCCTGGCAAACAGGTTATTTGCATTCTTCTTTGCATCAGACTTGACAATTTCCATTTCTTTTTAAAACAACTTCAGATTTTATTGAGTCTTCAAAGCTTTGACCTTCCAGACTTGACATCACTGCTAGTATTCTGCTCTAGACTCCCCTCAGCTAGACCACACATTTCTTGAAGCTGTGACCCAAAGTCAGACATAGTATTCAGCTACGGCCTTTCCCATGCTATATAAAAGAAACAATTATTTCACTTATCTTTTCAGATATATTGCTGCAGAATATTACCTACAAGATGCTTCACATGCAGCTCCACTTTAACTTGTCCTCACAATTAAATAGGATGCCGTTCACAGATTATGAAGTTAGTTCAACAACTAAATACAAATGCAAGGAAACAATTGAGATTGAACATAAAATGTATTCCCAAAACTGTAAAAGCAGTGAAGTAAAAAACCACTCATATGGTTTCAAGTTTCCAAATAAATAGCATGTTTAATTGTAAACTCTTTAGAGAAATAGATACTCTAAAGAAAAGTTGTTCTAATACCCAGGAACAGAGGTTCCCTAAATGTTACTGCAACAAAATCAACGCCACTTTTGCTTCATGTACCTACATTGCCTTATGAGAACCCACCACTTACTTCATATTGTAAGGTTAGAGGTGCCTTTTCATTCTATCTTCATGTTATATATATTTTCATCCATTCTCCATTTTACTCTTAAATCTGTTCCATAGGGTTAAGGTTTCTAAATTTATAACTAATATTCATGCAGGATAAATTCCAGCACTGCTGCCTAGAAAATGACCATCCAGCAGCTCAGGCCCTCACTTCACAGCCTTCAAAGTAATTTTTGTCTTACAAAGAGCAGTTTAGGGCACGAAGCTCCGAGTACAGAAAATCCCATTTGAATTATTTAATATTAGTGTAAATAATCTCTAGCAACAAGAGCAGAACCCTTCCTCCCAGCTGTCACACACTCCTTACTATTATCAACAACCCTGTAATGCTCTGAAAACCTTCCATCCAAACAATCTCTTGTCCCGAGAATCCATGCTGGGGAAGAAGCCAACCTCTGTGCCTGCAGACGCCAGCTCACATCCGAGGCCTCCCAGGACCAGCAACCAAACCGTGAGTGGGAGAGGAAAAAATTCCTGCTAAATGCACTTGCCCCTACCCTTTCCAAATCCTTCTGTCTTCAGTAAGTACCCAGTTCCTACATGTTCTCTATGACTGCATGGGCAACTACCCTTACCAACTTTGAATTTTATATAGGGAAAAAAAAGGTTTAGCAATTATTATACTATTTATTAGAAGAGTTATAATACTCACTATTAGAAGATTTTTAGTAATGGTACTTAGGCTACCAAAGCAACTTTTAAAGACATAAATTCACTATTTGATTAAGAACTGGTCATGAGCTGAACAACATCGATTAAACTTCTTTTTCCAACCCTTAAGAATTCATAAGGGCCAGTGATGTAGCTGTAACCAACAGAGAGCACTTGATTAAAATCTCTGTACAGAACATGTCCTCTACCAGAGGGCTCTAATATACAAGTGTGTGTAAGATGACTTCAACATCTGTCAGAAATTCTTCTTGTCTGCTCCCCTTTCAAAAGCAGAAACTGAGTGCAGGACTGAAGGTTTGCCTTCTGGAAATCAGGACTGCATTTCCCTAAAGACTATAGGAACTGAAACACTTTCAGGTATCACCTTAAGTAAGTAAGGTCATGCTCCTTGACAGGCTTCCATAGCAAGGTTACTTTTAAGCCTAGATTTACCTTGTCTTGAAGCAACGAAACAAAACACTAGAACATGTACTTATATTACAAGCATGAGTCAGTTACAAGCACTTCGGTATTTTTCTGACTTATGTCACTTTGAACTGGCATTACACTTTAGGTTGGCTTGTTTTAGTATTAAGGATAGTTTCCATTTTAACTGTGTCAGCAATTTTTTGGGCTTGAACTTCATTAAGGTACAGATCTAGGTGAAGTAATAGGTGGACTTATACTGTAAACAAAACTTAATTACCTACAACTTGAGGAAGAACTAGCTAACTACAGAACAAAACCACATCAGAAAACAAAAACTCTACAACCAGCTCTGCCTTGAGACCTGTGTGCTTCAGTATTTCCAACACAGAAGAAGCTGGCTTTTAAATAATACAAGACTAGCCCCCACACACTTCCCAAATACTTCCACCCATACTGACAACATATCAACCTTTCTGCTTGGCAGGTGGACCACTTGTCTCTCTGCCTCATCCAGGGGAGATATTCAGGATGAGAGCAGAAGCAGCCACACTATGTAATTTACCAACTGGAATCAAATCTAATGACTGACGTACTCTAAAACATTTTTGAAGTTCAAGTGACTTAGTGCAGTGTCACAAATACCCCCTTTAGTATGAAAACTTACTTTTAAAAAAATTCTTGCCTCTTGCAACTGCTTTTCCCTCTCTTCTCTCTTATACTACAGTTTAACTAAGCAGCTCAGCTGTATTGATGTTATTGTTTCGAGGGCCACACTATAAACCAGTTTCTGGATTAATTCCATAGATTTTATTCTAAATGGCAGAAATAACTGAGAAATTCAGAAGCTTTTTAACCTCACTTTGCTGCTAAAAGCGTGCGTTTGTTAAACCCCACTCTTCAGGTGTTTGGGTTTCTCAACCAGCTGAGGGTTTCTCCTTACTCAGGAAAGTTCATACTGGACTGGCATTACTCAAGGCATTTATTCACCATGCTGGGTAGGTGTAAAATAGATGTGTACTGCTGAGTTTTGCCTGCCTTCAACAAATAAGTCAGGAACTCCTTAAGATGAGGGAATCAACCTCACGTCTTGCAAACATCCAAAGGGACGGACTCTTTTCCTATTTCTCCTTTCTGGCCATCTACCCAGCATGAGCTCTAGCACTTCTCAAACTCCTCAACTCACTAATCCAATTACAATCCAGTATACTATTAATAAATAAAATCAAACTGGACCCCTCTGAGAGTGGCTGATCCAAGCCAGCTCATTTTCCCCGCTGGAAGCTCTCCCCCCAGAGCCAGAAGGGGAGGTTACCAGGTGGGCTGGGCTCCTCACAGGGCCACAGGGCCGCTCAGAGATGAGAGGTCGCGTACCAACTGCACAGACACACCAGGGAAAGCTGAGCTGAAACACTCTCCAGCGAGTAACGTTGAGAACAAAACAGCAGAGCTTCTGGCATCTGTATTTACCTCCAGAACAGACTCGAGGCATGGCATATGGCAGTTTGGTCTGCCTTGGATGCCTACAGTGCTTGAATCTGCGAAGCACCTTGTGTTGTTACCGCACAGTTTACTCCCCCTTCCGAAAACATTTCAGAAGCGTTCGCAACTCACAGTTCAACCCCAGCAAAACAGGTAGTACCGCTCGCTCCCCGTGGGATTGGGAAGTTAAGTAATAAGCCCCAAAAACACAGGAAGTATGTAAGAAAGACACCAACCAGAGGCCTGACATCCTCACTGCCTCCACGGTGCCCTGTCCGTCTACATTTCCTAAGACGCTTTGTGCCGAAACGTCCACAAAAGGCACGTCCACAAAGCGAAGCGAACCCAACCTTGTTTTGAGATGCATTTCGAGTGTTTCAAAACCATCGGGGGAAACGATAGCAAAGCCCCACATAAAACCTCCGCCGGGCACGGCAGCCACGGCCGCAGGGGCAGCGAGCCGGGCTTCTCTGCAACCCGGCCGGGACCCGCACCATCCCCGCCGCGGCCCCCGTTCCCTGCCCCCGCCGCACGGGCCGCCCCCGGCACGGCCGGGCCCGAGCCCCGGGGCGGGCGGCCGCCGCGGCCGCCGCGTGGCCTCACCTCCTCCGGGATGGCCGGGTCCCCGCTGCCGCCCCCCGCGTAGCCGGCGCCGAGCGCGGGCGGCTCGGGCTCCATGTCCCCGTTGAAGAGCGAGGCCCCCTCGGCGCTGCCGCCGCTGCTCAGCGCCGCCATCTTGGGCCGGAGCGCCGGGGCGAGGGCGGGGCCGGGGGCGGCCGCGTCCCCGCCGCCGGGGCGGCCCCAGCCGCGACCCGTAGTGCGAGGGGCGGGCGGCGAGCGCGGTCCCGGCGCGCTCCCAGCGCCGCCGGCGCGTCACGACCGGCCCCGTGACGTCACACAGAATCGCCGCGGCCACGGCGAATGGGCCTGCCTGACGTCACCGGGAAGCACCGTGACGTCACGGCGCGACCGCCCCGTCGCCCTGGGAACTCGGACGTGGGCTCGGGCCCCGCCCCCTCCGCCGCGGCCCCGCCCGCCGCAGCAGCAGCGCCCCCTGGTGGCGCGGGAGCGCAGTGGCGGCACCGCCCCCGCCGGACCGGTCCCGGGAGCGGGAGCCGGGAACCGCGAGCGCCGGGACAGGAGGAGCCCTGCGCACACCCGGCTGTGGAATGGGGTGGAACGCCACTGCCGGGGGGTCTGCGGGTCCTTCCCGGCAGCGGGGAAACGCGGGGTAAACACGGGACCGCGGTGCCGGCGGAATTCAAACGAGAAACGAGTGGGATGCGGGGCATCCCTCAGCAAACAGCAGCGCTGCGGCTTTGGGGTGAATCCTCACAAACACGAACCGTGCGGCAGCGCCAGACGCTTCCAAAATTCCCATGTTAACCTGCTGGCTGTAACTGTAGTGGTAACTAAAAGAATCGATCGCTAGGATCGATGAAACATCCGTGTTTTTTCCACTGACAGCACTTAGGCCTTTGGGCTGCCCAAGCTGGTGCTCTGTTCACACGGGGTGCTCCAAGCTAGAGAAGGGTCGGGTCTGGCTCAGCAGACGTGGGGACCCCTTCTAATCCTCGGGAACACCGCTGTGCCATCCTCTGGCTGGGTTGGGAGCTCTGGGAGCAGATCCTAGCTGCCGAGTGTCCATCTCGTCTTCCCTGGGTGTGCATGGCAGGACGTCTGGCTGACCAGGGATCAGAGGTGGGCGCACACAGCAGCATCGCCGTGGCCTTCACTGCCCTAGTGGGAATGACACAGGGACCAAAGTGGTGCATTGGTGAATGCCGCTCCCTCCAGCCAGGAGGCGAGGAGGAGCTGGAGCCAGCAGCCACTGCTGTCCCCCGAAGGTGCTCCCCGCCTTGTTCCCAATGCCATCTTTCCCCAAAGTGGCCGTGTGTTCCCATCTAAAGTAAAACCTTGGCCCGTCTCATCCCTGTGTGCCACACCCATTGAAATACTGCTTACGCAGATAAAACACCTGCTAAATCAGGTGTTTTCCGTTTTCTTGCTGAAAAGGTCTTTATTATAAATTTCAAAATGGCAACAGTATTTTAGGGCATTGCAAAGAACAGCTGATGTACCAGAACAGCAGCAGGACTTCAGAGAAAGGCTGTTCTAACACAGCCTGGTATATTTTGTGGTAGCCAGCTAACAGACACTAGGTTGAATCCTGCAAGTGCAAGATCCTTCTCTCTGTTTCACTTCAGTTGTGAACATGTAACCACACAACCTCTTAACCTAATAATTCTGGGGAGAGAACTGAGGTTTTTATTTCACCTTTCACACTGGGGCCATCACTGTGGAAAAGCATTTCAAATGCAGTTCAATACTGGCAGTGTTGCAACTGGTGAATAAATGCAACTTCAATTTAATATTTCAGTGGATTTTAATTGATTTTTTTTACATTCTACACTTGCTAAGAGAGGAGCCTGGGGTTTCCTGTGACTGGAGCCCTGCAGTGCAGTCAACAGAAAGGCTACACGAGTACATAAGAATCTAATGTACAGACTAAGCAGTTGGCCAAGTTTAGAAATTTCTCCCTAATAGCCACTAATGAAGAGGATAATTATCAGCCATTCCTGCTATGCGGCGGGAATGTGTAATGGTAGTGAAAAAATGCACACAAACTCTGGAAAATCACAGCCATGCTGAGGACTGAACACTGGGACAAATCTCTCTGATCTCTGAAGAAAAAGGCAGCGGAGGTAATAGGAGATGGTTCTCCCAGCACACAGCCTGTTGTGGAAAAGCCAACAGAGTAATATAGGTTAACTAACAGAGTAAGTCCATTCATTTCCATGAAATTTATACCAAGGGATAATTTAGTCTCAATGTAGAGAACATAGTCATAGCCCTATTTTATTCCCCAAGCAATTTACGTCCAGGGCATAACCCTAGCAGCGGAATTAGTAGACTACTATCAATCTGTAACTTCTAATACCTTTCCTACTGCTTTTAGTAGTGTTGGGTCTCTTCTTTCTGAGGTTCTGATTATTTCCAGAAGATTTTCATTCCCTTAGAATTCTGCTAGACTTTCTTATCACATGTGATGTACCACTGAAGAGCTGCAGTTCTAAACCCTAAAACTGAGAAGTAATGTCCAATGCTGGAAACACAGCAGAGTTACTTCCCGAAATACATGAGATTAAAAAAAACACCTAAGAACTATTTTAAAAGGTTGTTGTGTGGGAAGGAGACAGAAATCGACTATTCATACTGTACTTTCCTTTTGATTGGGGGAATCCACACCTAGTGATAAATGGAACTTCCTACTCCTTCACGTGGTGACCATTTGGTCTCTCTACTTAATCCACCATGATGAAAGATAAATCATTAATAACTGTAGCTACCTCTTGATGATATGAAATCCTATCTACTGATAATTGATATCATCCATGTCTTTTACAGAGACTAGTTTTCATGATCAACATAGGTCAAAATCAAATTACAACCTAGATGTGAAAGGCAGGTTTCTGCTATCAAATCTGTGGGGCACTGGCTGGTTGACTCCTGCAATGCAGCACAGCCAGTTTATCTGGTATTGCAGCAGGTAAAGCAAACTTGTACATGTAAAACCTGCCACCTCCCACCAAAACTCCTGGTTACCCACTGGGGTTTGATCCTCCTCAGAATTTTGTTTTATTAATTTGAATTTGGATGAGAAAACAAATCCAGCTGTTAAAAGACCAAGATTCTCCAGCTAGGTTGCCCAGCACCAGAACGTTTGTTTGACCTAATCAACACTTGCACTTTCAGAGAACAATGTTTTAATGAGTCAGTAAGAAAATGTATATGATTACCTGAGAGCAGCTGTCTCCTTATGAGCATTTGGACACTTCATCTCTTCTCAAAAAAAAAAAAAAAAATCTTTATGAGATGCTCCAAAATGTGAATATCCAAGAGATATTAGATGAAACTTAATCTTGGTCTCCTTTATTATAGTCTTTCAATAGACAGCAGTATCTCAAAAAATCCCAAGCCTTCCAGTTTCTTAATGAAAACAATTACAAGATTTGCATATTGGTGTGATAATTGGTATGATTTTTTAAAGTGGTGTGAAAATTTGATACACATTCAACTCAGGATGTCTGAAGTGCCCTTAAAATTTATTTTAAATTTAAAAAAACTGCTTAGCCCTTTCATATACTGCAAAAACAGTATTTGCCCTGTCAGTTGTAGCATTTGTGCTTGGTGCATGCACGTTTGAAAGTGCTGGTTTAAATTCTGAGCCATAGCAGTAGAAATACAGGTCTGGATGATTTACAAAAACACAGATTCTAATGACACCAGTTGTGTTCCCTGTTACCTCGGACAGAAAATATGAAGCAGAACAAAAATTAGGCTGTTGTCCAGAGTTCAGTCATTTTCTGATTACTAGTCAGAATAATACACACTTAAGAAAATTACTTCACTCTCTAGGAAACGAATGTTGGAGATATTTTTTAAGGATATAACCCAGATAATTTTTTTCTTTTGCATCTCCTTAGCACCTATAGCAGTTTATTATCTCTCCCACTCTAAGATATACTATACATATTTTCCTATTTCTAGGAATTGCTGTCTGATTGATCCACTGTGAAGCAATAGAGAAAACAAGGCTGATTCTTCCTTTTTTTTTTTTTTTTCCTTTTTGCTTTAAACTATTTTGGTACAGAGCATATGTATTGTTTCCTTTGGAACTTCCTAAGAACTAGTTCAGGACATTTAGCATTCTGTAACATTCATATCTCCAGTGAGAAATTAGATAATATTCAGATGGTGATTTGAACTTTGCAGATGAACACTCTTATTTGTGTTATTTTCATCTGATGGGGACTTCATAGCTCTTTGCCTCTGAGTTAAATACATGAGCAGAAGCGGTGAGGCTGGGTGGAGACTACCAGTAAAACAGGAATAGGGAAAACAAGAAAAAAGTGTGAATCCACCAGGTTCTTAACTTGTTTTCATTCTACCATTAAAAGCAATGTTGACCTAACAAGCTTTATTTTATATACAAATAATAACCTATTCTAGACTTTCTTGTAATAATATTTGGAATATTTACATAGCTTTCATTTGATTCAAGCGTAATTTATTTCAGTCATTATTTATAAAACTGTTGCTCTTCTCTCCCTAAACCCCAGCCCAAACCTTCAGAAAGTAAAAAGCAAAACATTTTCCTTTGGAGACTTTGTGGGAGGCATGAGAATTGTTGGGACTGGGACATGGGAGTGACTTTACATCTAGGCCCCTTGCATACCCTGCACATGGTTTGGTGTCACCAGAACCCTATTTCCTTCCTTATATGAGTAGTGACTTTGGGGTCCACAATGTGAGCGCTGCCTTGTAGGGCTCTGCTGCTCTCCCTGCTGCTTCCTGCCTTCACTCGCGTACATGCGGGGGAAGCTGAAAAAACCAACATTTTATTCAAAAGCAGTGTGAATACCAACCTGTGTGGCATCTGAGGGACCCTCAAGTGACAGCATAAGCCCCAAAACCGCCATTAGGGGAACAAAAGTGGCAGCCAGTGGAAAAGGAAGGGGAGGGATGGGGTAAAAGATTAGATGGAGGGAGAACGTAGTCGAAGTAGACACTGGAGAAGAAGATGCAGCTCTCCTAGGAAACGAGAAGCAGATGAAAACAGGGAAACAAAGGAGCAAGGAACACTGGTTTTCCTGCCTGATGTACTTTACTAGGACCGGGACCATATCTCATGTTTGCAAAGATTAGTCCAGACCCTCCTGTTCCCAGAGCATCCCTGGTCACCGCTTTAACATGTTCAGCTTGTTTGGATATCTGATTTCTGAGTCCTTTGTGTTGGACAGTGATAAGCTGATCAGCTTTAAGGACTAAACAGTTTTATATTCCTCACATTATCATTCCAGTGTGAATAATCACATTCTACAACTCAAACCCATCCCACTTAGGCACAAAAACCCCCATTAATGTGATTGAGTGTGTTCCAAGAAAGGGCAGGAAAGGATACCACCTCAATCAAATCATTTTACTGTTCAGAAAATGACTGTTCAATTATGTTCCAATCTTAGGATTTCCCTTCATAATATCCAGGGTAGCTGAGCTTCCCCTGGCCTGACTACCTGCTATAATTTGATTTTCCAGTACTTTACAGATATATTGGTGACTATACATCTGTGATCTAATAGAAGTTCAGACACTAACTTGCACCTTTCAGTTTCTAGCCTCTTCTCTGAGCAGAAAAAGTCCATCAGGGTTGGTATTGGCCTGGAGAGAGGATATTTTAAGAGTTTAAAAAAACCTAAATCAATAACAGGAATCAAATACAGAAACTGCAGCTTTGATGTGGGAGAGAGAGAACATGGTGACGTATCATGTTTCTCAGGGCAATATCGCACGTTGCTGGAGTTTTAAGAGTTATTGTTCTGCAGGGATAGGTTAGATAGGATGGATAACCTCTAAATGAATGCTTATATACAATGTTTTAAAACATCAGTGTCTTTTGCAGACAGAGTCAGTATCACAGTTCATAATCCATCCTTGTCTTTTAATCCTCACTACCAGACAACACAAGCCTCACAGACATTTAGTCTCTCCTATAAAAGAAAGCTGCTCACCAAGCAAGTGGGAATTGGGACAGTCTCCTAACCACGTTGCTCTATACTCATTCCTGCGAGTATGCCCTTGGCCAAAAGCAAAATTTCTGGTGCAGTGGCCAGTGGCTTCTCAATGTTTTCGATACTGTGGATTGCTTGAAGCTTGCTGTTATGCTGAAGGCCCTCGGATGTGGTGATTCCTTTCTGATATAATGAGACCTCTTTCTCTGGAAAACATTTGTTTTGGTAAATGAACACAAATTCTGTTACCCCCCTCTGGGGTGTTCCACATTACTGGTTTTGGCTGGGGGAGAGTTAATTTTCTCCACAGCGGTTGGTATGGGGCTGTGTTTTGGATTTGTGCTGAACACAGGGTTGATAATATAGAGATGTTTGTTATTGCTGAGCAGGGCTTACAAAGAACCAAGGCCTTTTCTGCTTTTTGTGAGGCTAGGGAGGAAGTTGGGGGTGCCTGGGAGGAGACACAGCCTGGACAGGTGACCCCAGCTGACCAAAGGGATGTTCCAGACCATATGACATCATGGCCAGTATATAAAGGTGGGGGAAAGAGGGATAAGGAGGCACGGAGGAAGGAGAAAGGATCACATTTGAAGTGATGGCATTTGTCTTCCCAAGTCACTGTTAAGTGTGACAGGGCTCTGCTCTCCTGGAGATGGCTGAATGCCTGCCTGCCCATGGGAAGCAGTGAATTAATTCCTTATTTTTCTTTTCTTGTGTGTGCAGCTTTTTGCTTTCCCTATTAAACTGTCTTTATCTCAGCCCACGAGTTTTCCATCTTTTATCCTTCCAATTCTCTCCCTGATCCCACTGGTGGGGGTGTGAGTGAGCGGCTGTGTGGGGCTTGGCTGCCAGCTGGAGTGAAACCATGACAATGACTCTAGCTTAGATCTTCTTCTTATTTTTAAGTGGTTTGCATGCCTAGCCAATACCCTACTATCTGTCCTCAGAGGGCAATCATATTTATTAATTAACTTGACGAAGCTATCAAACAACTTGAGTTTGAAAATAGAGACATACCACGTTGTTGGCTTTATTGGTGTCAGGCAACAGAGCAGTATTTTGGCAAACATCACAGCATATAAGCAGAACTAAGCGCACAAGAAGAAAAATTAAGAGGCTACAGTGTCACTTTCTAGTTGCCAGTAACAACTCTGACATTCTGTAGCCTAATTTTCACTTTTCAGTTTATGCTGTTGATTCAGAAAGCATTTGTGAGGTTTAGAGCTCATGAACAACACTTACGTGCTCATCAGTGGCAGCGAACAGGCCCAGGACAGACAATAGCCAAGCAATACCACATGCTGCCTCGCATGCAGCCTGGGCATCAACTGCCTGGCATCCACTCACGCCAGAAATGTCTCTGTCTGGTGGCATCTGCACTGCCTCATTCCCAGGCTCCTCCCCAATATAAATGTGCCAGTTTAGACAAGTACACGGAGACCACTTTAGGTTGGAGCCTTCATTTAAATGCTCCTATGCCTACAAACTGAACACAATACTAAGTAACATCAGCTGAAACATCAGTCATATCTCATTTACTTAAATATAAAACCAGCATAAACTCTGACATCTTAGAAACAATTAAAAAAATACAGTAAACTTCCGTGTTAACCAGCCAGTTCAATACTGAGTGCAATACCCTCATTGCTTGTTGCTCCTCCAGAAATACTCTGAGCAGCAGCTTGATGCTGCCTGTTGCACAAAGGCTCCTTTGCATGCAAGTACAGAAATTAGAAATGTCTCACCTTGTCCGTAGCGGTTGCTGGTTGTAAATAAGTCAGCATCACCCAAGTGCCAGCACAGATGAGGCTGTCCTGAAGCCACTGAGGCTCTCTTCTCTGCATGGCACCCACACAGCCTCACATCACTCTGTTCATCACAGAATGTGCTGAGCTGGAAGGGACCCACAAGGATCATTGAGTCCAACTGGGGAATATCCCTGGGGAAGCACCTTTGGCATGCACAGACAAGTCTCTGGAGACATGAGGTTTCATCAGCCCTGTCTTGAAGAGACCACTATCAAGCCAAAGGCTGGCACTGGATTTACCTGCCTGCTATACAGAGTTAAATCCCATTGATACCAGTTGGAGATATTCAATATTTACACAGCTTCTAAAGTGAGGCCACTTGTGGAGATGTTTTAACCCGGAATCACATTTTAGAGATCTGCTTTTGAAAGGTGGGAGTCAAATGACCCCACTCACTTTTATCCAGTCAAGACTGTAGTGGAAACAGAGCAATGTGATGCAATGATGATTACGTATTTGCAGCAACACACCACGGTGTGTGGCAGTAGGATGGCTTTTAGACTTTCTGGACCTCAGGCAGTTTTTGCTTCCAATACCATTAAAAGCCTATTTACTGAAGCAGCCCATGAGGCAAACATCAGACACACAGAAACAACAAGTGAAGTGAGAGAGACCCTCTGAACTCTATGAAATATTTACAAACAGCTTTAGGAGCCCTGGGATGAAGTGAAGTACTTTCAAGCAGAGACAAAAAACCTAATGGATATAAAAATCCTTTTTTAGCTCTTGGTGAGATTTTTTTTCACAGACCTAGCTATGATATGAGAATATGTATTAGGTCATGCAGTCTGCCTCCTCCTGTTCCAGAAGAGAAGTGGTCCCAGTGCTGTATTTTATAACACTTGACTCAGCCCAGCTCTGCCTGACTCAGACAACATAAACCAAACCCACTTCTTGGAATCTTCTCAGTTTTCTAAATATTTAATTTTGTGGAATTTTCCCCAGTATTCCACCCAGAATAACTCAACACAGTATGTATAAGGACACTTTGATGTCATGATCATTATGTTGTTGACTTCATATTTATTCCCTTAGACAACCCTAAACAACTTCCCAGGCAGTGTGGTGGTGATGTCCTTCTAACATCTGGCTACAGTTATGTTCTTCCCCACTTGAACACATTATTACTGTGACTGAGCCTTCTCAAGAAATTCTTTCAGATGTTTTCCTGTCTGTTCCTTCCTCTCTGCTATCAAGAAATTATTATTATTTTTATTATTATTATTACACTTCAGGAAAAGGACAAGGAAAAGAAAGAAGAAAGACGTGAAAAGACAAAAGCATCTTTTTTCATGCAACCCCAGCTGTGCAGGCACAGAAAGATCCATTCTAAAGAGCTGGCCCACACACATAATTCAAGTTATACCTCTAGGATTTATGATAAGGGTATTGTTTTCCTTTCTGCTTTCTCTAACTTGCCTCATACATCCCTTTTTTTCTCTTAAATTTTTCTTAGAACCTTTGAGTTTTCCATTGTTGTTTGGACAGTTTAGAGAAACAATGCTGCCCCTAGAAGAGGTTAACCAGGAAGAGTTTCTGCTCTCACATGTCTCAATATCATGATGATGAACAGAGAATGTCCCCTTGAAGGATTTTGTTTCCAGAATCTACTGCCAAGGGATTGTACAAGAAGTGCCACAATCAGTTACGGAGGAGAACTGAATTTAAGGGATTTGATCTGGGATTTCCATGGCATTTTTTCCCTTGCATTTTATCCTTTCTGCTTTAAAATAAAGAAAAAACAGACAACAGCAGTCATTCCCTCATCAAAGCAGCCTTTCAGATTTGTGATTCTTTTCCAAAACATAGTCTTTGTTGATTGTTGTTTTTTTAAATTATCCTAAAATAGCTTTCAAAGTGGTAGACGAAGATGTACATAGATGCCTCAAAATGTCAAAAATGTTTATAGTTTAAGAAATAACTGTGATTTTAAAAATTTTTACTTTCTGACCAAATCAAGTTTTTTTTTCAGCATTTGACATTTTAAACATCTAAAGCAGAACAGCTAGCAAAGTAACATACCACAGCTTATCTTATGTGTTAAAAATGTCCTCAGCTGTTGCATACAACCACCTCTCTGAAACACACAGAGCTACAAGTCCTACCACAACCAGACTAAGCTGCCCTTTAAAGGGTTCTCCTGGGGTAAACTCCCATCCTAGAAGCAGCTTAACCTTGTGACGCTGTTCTCTAAGTGATCATTATTCTAATTTTGCTCTTGGGGAAGCAAAGGGAAGCAAGACAAAGCATTTATCTAAAACTTTAGAGTAACTCAGGTGCATTTCACTGAGCTGTGTAAACTCAGCATGCTGTTTTAAGAAGTAGAAACAGACTCTTTCCAAATTAGAGGAAACTTTTTTCAACTTATTACTTTTCTGAGAAGAGCACATATATTTTAACACACTGGTACCTCTGCCAGAAAGCTAGACAGGGCTTTTTTTTCCTTCCCCCATTACAAAGTACAGTCACATGCAAGTGATCTGCCTGTGTGCAAGAGTAAGAGGTTTGGCAATAGCTGCACTCCCTATAGGATATATACAGCAACTGGGTCAGCCTGTTTACAAAATAGCTTGTGATTATCACAGCAGTGCTCAGCAGCTATGAATACATCATAGCAGAGTCTAATTAAAGACAGGCATAGCTAAGGCACTGCAAAATAAGGAAACAGTGGCACTTAATAAAGCTGCTCAGGATTGGGAAGAGGTTAGTTTTTACTCTGTTAGTCCCTTGGAGGCCAGCTAACCAGGTTTATTCCGATCAAGAATTAAAACATCAATCTAAACATCTTCTAAGGGCAGTCAGTTCATACCATCAGGAAAAGAGTGAATCTTGTAATAAGACACAGCAGTTTCAATGGTGAAAAAAAACTTTTTAAGGGGAAAGCCAAAAATAAAGATCTAACTGAACTGGGTCATTTGTACATAAAATGGATGTACATAAAACACCATTATACCAATAGCTGTAAAGCATAAGTGTTCCTATCCTTACCCTTCAGCATGTGGCTGGAACTCTTCTTCCTCTCCTAAATACACCTTGTGTGATGCTTCAGGATGGGCTCCCAATCTGTCTAGACCCTGGGATTCAAAAAATGTAGCCTTCTTCAGGGTATGCCTATTCCTAAACGACAGAGTACAGCTTAGAAGGGAGGCAGGAAAGTGCCTGTTTCTATCCCAGCTATGGAGAGCAGAAGGCTGTATTTTCTGAAAGAAAATAGTTATGCTAATGCTCCCAGCAAGCAATGGATTATACTAACACTAGGATATGCTCCAATACTGGCTGAGTCATCATTATTTTAGGGTGAAGTCTTAGGGGAAGGGAACGGCCATTTTTTAAAAGATCAAGTTCTAGCAAATGAGTACTACAGAAGAAAAATCATGAAAAATTAGGCAGGGCAACCTCTCTCATACTTTTTCAGAAAGTGGGTTGGTTTTTTTTTCCTCCATCAGTTTGCTTTTGTAAATGCTGCAGAAAAAAACATGAAAATCAACAATTCAGTCCATTTGTCTCACATCTCTTACTTCACAGGCACTTCCATCAGTTTCACCATGTTGTATTTTATATATTGTTGTATATGTACTCATAACCAAGTCTCCCCACACACACAAAGTTTAAGGCCATGCATACTTCCTTTACAGAGCCACAGTTCCCTTTGTGATGCATGCACACTTTTGGTCACTTGCCTGTTTATATCATGAAAGCTTTAAGTGTTTCACAGCACCAGAAGAGATGCTGCTGACTTTTCATCTTAAGTAGCAGGGAAAGCATTTTTATTTATCTTGGATTTAATTTTAGAAGGCATCAAGAGCTGTGCAGAGCTGCTGCAGTAGCTCTGCTGAAGAGGTTCAGAATGGGTCTTTCTCTTCACCAAAGCACCTGAAAAACTTCACCCCTCACACTGATGGCCTGACAGCGTCAGGCAGCAGCAACCTTTCTACTTGGATATTCCCTCTCCTATTGTGCAACTCCATGCTGCCCTTCTTGCCAAAGATGAATTCAAGGGAACCAGACCCCTTCCCCTCAGCTGCATGCACATGTCCCAGGAACCAAGAACTTCTCAGAGGGCCCATCACAGGCTCTGGGTACTTCAGTACCACACAGGTCACAACCTACAGACAACACATGGAACACAAAAATGTCTTAAGCACATTAGAACTGAGCAAAGGCTCTAAGTTACTAAAAGGATTTTAAATTAGAGAGGAACTTACTACTGCAGTACAGAGCAGATACATATAAAATACTAACTTCTACAGCATTTTTTTGACTGCTGTAAGAACTCAGGTGCTTCTCCCACAACACTGCAGATTTCCTAAAATCAGCTTCTCTTAGAGCTTAGAAAAGCAGGTAACATGAAGTAAGGACACTGAACAAGAACTGTGCAGCTTACCAGAAATACCTTTTAACACAATCAGCACCTCTTCAATTAATAACCTTGGTGTTACAAATTTATGTAGATCCACTGATCATTAATATTAGTAACCAAAGAAGCCTAGTGATAAAACCCCTACTGAAGGCTAATAAAAATGTTCATCATCTTACGTAGTGTTTTGTACATGTCTTCCAGGCAATCAAAATTATTGTAATAAAACTATTTTAAATTCCTATTGCATATAATAGTTCCACTATTATATGGATTTAGTGAATTAGTATTTCAGCCTCTTCTGTTGTAGTATCTAAAACTTCAGGGTACGATGAGAGTGCTGTGGGCAAGCAGTGGTCTGTGAAGTATTGTCCAGTGAAAAGCAGAGAACAACAGTAACAGCAACTTAAAAAAACTTGAAAAAAAAAATTAGCACTAGAGCTACCTTAAATGAAACTCATTATAACAGGTAAGACTGACAAGCAGCAGCAGAAGTGGGAATCCTTGGGTTTTTTTGTGGCCACATGCAGAATTGTGCTGGTAGTAGTACAAGAAAGCAAAACAGACAATGAAAAGCAAACAGACTGCCACATCAAGAAAAACTGAAATAGCTACAACAGTTCTGAGAAAAACACTGAGCACTTCTTTATTACTGTTACAATATACAGTATATTTAAAGTACAGAAATTCAAACCCAGTAAAACTTCAAAGGCCCAAGTGCATTCCCAAGGTGGAGTCCACTATTTCACAGTGTGTTTCTTGTGCCCCACACGCAGCTCACATGCCAAGCCTTCTCCAGCTGTTGCCCAGCATTTCCAGAGCAGTCAGTTACACTGTTCAAACAGCACTATTTCTTCTTGAGAGCTCTCTTTCCTTCCCCCTTCTTTGGTTTTTCCTTCCCACGGAGCTTTTTCAACCGTCTCATCTCCTCCTTAAAGTCCTGATGCTCATCCCTAGACGGTGAAGAGAGAAAAAAGTTTACTCTTCTTCTTGGGATGCAGAGATATGAAAGGTTCTTTGAACTATATGCTAATAAAGAAAACAAAACTCAAAACTTTTTGTAACCAAGAAGTCCATACTGAAGCTTGCTGCATGTTATTGCTGGCAGTATCACTGAATAATAACATGAGATATTTCCTCTGATACCTTCAGAACTAAGAGGGTTGACCTTTTCAGCAACATATGGTGTGTGCAGAGATGTATTATTTCAATTGCATGTATTGATCCCCTTTGTTTAAATGAGCAGTAAAATGCAAAAATCAGCAAGAGACAAGAATAAGGATTTCCCCCTTGTTATCCAGCTCAGCAGTGTAGCCACAGCACATTGTGTTCCTGTGTTCAGGTCATTAGCTCCTAAGGAAACAGGGCCATGCTGAGCAGTAATTACAGCACATGGCACTGCTCTCAGGTGACTTCAGGAAGGAGTTATGAAGAGGGCATCAGTACCGGTAGAATCTTCAGAAGAGAATAAAACAGGAAGGAGGATGAAGGAGCTGGCAGAGATAATTAATCCTCAATCATGTTCTAATAAGCTCTATTAATCTGTCCCTGTATTTTTTAGTGCAAAGTGACTTTCAAAAATCATAACTGCATCCTCTGCGGCCTAAGATAGCTGCACTGCTATTTTAAACACGACTTCTCTAAATAGAAACAAAAAAGTTGTGGTTTATTACCGGCCCCATTAGTCTATGATTCTTCATTACACATTTCTGAGCTGCAAGCCTGATCCTCTAGCAACTCTGTATACACAGCAGCTAGAGAAGGAACTTAATAGGGGAAGGAGAAGAGTAAAGAACATTAGCATCACATTGAGGCTTTCTTCCTAAACAAACAGCTATTCTAGAAAGTGTTGGCACACCCACCTACAGCAAGAGCATCCTGGATGCAATCCTTGATGATTAGTATTGTCATACTAGCAACAGGTAATCTGTTTCGACTATACAGGGTTTGCAGCCTCACTTTTAAGGATATTTTTAGTGCTACCTGGTTGAAGTGAAAGAACTACATTTGACTCCTGCTAATGTTATTCAGCAGTGCAATTCTCCCTGCCACAGACTGCGGAAATTCATTTAGAAATTAGACAACTAGTTTGGATGAAGCTGGAATTAACAAGACTATTTAAATCACCCTTGAATTGAATTTAATTTATTTTAAAGAATAAAAAGGCCCTCTGGCCTAACAGAGACTTTTCTTCTCTTCTAAGTTTCATTTATTACCTGTGGAGTGATTAAGAAATATATGGTAAGACTGGTGCTAACATCACCTCTTTGTAGCACATTCATTTGCCATATTCAGAACTACAGACCCATCTCTTGTCTATGAGAAAGCTTTTTTCTCTTCCCCACAAAGCCAAAGCAGGAACTATTTCTTAGGTAACTGCTTGCCCACAACTACACCTCAAGTCTTTCTCACGAAAGATTCCAATTCTGGTAAAAATTACACAGCAATCACTTAGCTCTCCTTGCCCTCCGTGCAACAATCACGTGCCTATTTCCACATGTACCATATTCAGAACTAAACATTTCTCCTCTTTCCCTTGAGGAAAACAACTGCAACAAGACTCCCACCCACCCCTTTCCCAGTTCAGTCCTGCTCCCACCCTACAAGCCCAGGAAGCACCTGTAGAGCCCAAGGAAGCGGAGTTTCTTCATGAGAGCATAGTAGGTGTTGTGAGGGGGGTACCAGTTGTACACCTCCTCCTGCTTGGCCAGGGGCTGCTCACTGAACAGCTTCACCACTTTCATGGATTTGGAGTCAGTTGGCCTGACAACATCACCGAATATCTGGGCACTCAGCCGGGCCATCCGAAGGGCATAGCTGGAAACATTGGACATCTCCCCAGGAACGGTGGGCTCCCACAGACAGACGGACCTTCCTGCAAAACAGAGCCACAACTCTTAAGATGGCTGAGTAGAACAAGCCATCCCAGAATTAAGGCAAACAAAAGAATGTATCATACACTGATCACTCATTTGACATCACACATTTCTCGCATAAAGTCAGTCTAATCCTTAGTACGTAATCCTGCACATAAAGAACATCGACATGAATTCAGGTACAATTCCCAGCCTACAGACAGCAATACGAACTATAAAAGTAACTACACTGCACCACAATTTGCCATGGCTAGCATGGTTTACTAGCAGATCCCTCTCAGCTTGCTCAAGACAACCTTTAAACTCCAGCCACAGGAACAATTACAGCGTGAGCTCTGCCAAAAACAGCACCTGTGCGATACACCGACTACACACAAGGTAAGGCACCACTTGAACATACAGAGAAAACAACCTGGAAGATTTTCCTCATGAAAATTTCTCACCCTATTTAAAATATTGTTATAATCCATCTAACAACAATGGCCTATAAATAAATCATGTTTCTTTATATGAATCACAGATCTTTCCCATCTCAAGTCCCTTCCCTTGATCATCTCCATCAGCTTTTTCTCCATTCTCTTTTCAGTCTCTCATGATAACTATTCTTTTTGAAAGGAAAAAAGTAGTTTTCCCATGAAAAAATATTCTTTTTTCCAAGACAATCCATCAGCAGCTTCCCATTCTCTTTTAGTCATCTCCCACCTGAAGACCTCTGCAACAAAAATGCCCTGAAGACAAAACAGTTGTTATTAGGCCACCAGACAACATCCACTCTCTTAAAGTAGTGTGAGAAGGGTGTTCTCTCAGCTTTTCTAACTCTCCCCATTTTAAGTCTTCTTTACTCCTTCTTTGGGTTCTAGTAGACAAGAACAGGAATCCCATAATCCTGTATTTGTAGCTGTATCTTGTCTGTACTTTGCATTTTTGAATGAGTGATAATATAAGTCTTCAGACAAATTAAGCAGGTTCATTCAAGAGCATTACACTGAGGTTAAAGTTTAAAATTCTTGTTTTAAAGTACATTGCACAGCTGATTCCAGAAGATGAGCATAACAAATTAAAGAGCATGGATAAGAGTAATCAGACAGACAGTGCTAAGTCCACTTCAGTATGATTAAACAGAGCCTGC
Organism: Corvus cornix cornix; assembly: GCF_000738735.6. Classification (NCBI taxonomy): domain Eukaryota; kingdom Metazoa; phylum Chordata; class Aves; order Passeriformes; family Corvidae; genus Corvus; species Corvus cornix. The sequence continues at coordinate 58,576,160 of NC_047057.1, read as the reverse complement.
TGTTTAATAACACAAATCTGAAGTATTCTTAACCTCACTTACATATATCTGCCCATTGGAGGACCTGCTTTGATTTACTCCTGTTAGCAAAGCACTCTAAAGGAAGCAGGAAAAAAAAATATCAAGCATGAAAATAATACAAGTAACTTGAGAATAGAGAATAATGGAAAAAGTAACAAAAGGGAAGGCAAAGCATCAGAAACCTCAAGCTAAGGCAGTAGGCCTAGTGTGAGAAGACAGAAGCTCTTAAATGATTGCAGGGCAGCACTTCAACTTGAGCATCTCTTACAGGGGGAAAAAATCACTAAGTTTTGCTAAATCATCTGTTTCAGAACGAACTCCTACATTCAGAGACAAAGCAACAAATTGTCCCCCAACCTCTTTGTCACAGGACTTGGAAAGCACCTCTTCACCACCAGACTCAAACACACTGCTTGCTTAATCTCTACTTACTGCAGCCTTAAAATGAAAACACCTTTAGCTCCTGAACAGTGCAACCCTGTGGTCTGAGGAACCTGATTTTCACTTCTGAATCGCTAAAGGAATCTTAACATCCCAAGCCAAGGCTGGAGACCTCCATTAATCCTAACAACGTTTGAGAGAGAAGCAAAGCAAAGGCTGCAGACTCCCAAGAGCCAGAGCTATCCAAAGCCTGTTCTAGGGTAATTCTGTGAGATGTTACCAGAGCAGTTTTGTTATTGTCACCTTCAGCAATGATACCTTCAGGATCGCCCTCTGGGGATTAACACACCTACACCAAAACCAGTGTTCAGTGCTGCCGCTCCACCTGCTCCCGGCTCCCTACTCCCACCCAAAGCCAAGCTCTCCCGTCCTGGTCTAGGTTATTTTTTATTCCCGATCCACCAGCTTGCTTCACACCGCTCCCTTCTCACTTGGAACACGCCAGGAGAACGCTCTTTTCCCCGCGTTCCTTCTGGCTTTTCCCACGAGCACACGGGGAAGACCAGGCCGCCACGGAGGTCAGCCCGCGCCGGCTCCCGCTTCCCCGCGGGAGGGGAGCGCCGGGACGCGCCCGAGGGCTGCGGCTCCCAGGGACACGGCCGCCGCCCGGCACCCCACAGCCCGGTAGCCCGGAGCCCGGCACCTCGGAGCCCGGTAGCCCGGAGCCCGGCCACCTCGGAGCCCGTAGCCCCACTCCTGCCCCGCTCGGCCCCGCTCACCCCGCGCTGACCCGCGGCCCGAGGAGCGGCGGCCGCTGCCGGAGAGGCGTGCGGCGCGCACGAGTGACGCGAGGGGCGGGACGGGCGGCGAAGGGAGGGATCTGCTTCCTCACCCTCTGGTTTCTGGTGCTTTTCTCCTCCTTCCCGGCACGCAGTGCAGGCTGGTCGGGTGCTGTCCCCGCGGTCATGGAATCACGGAATCACAGAATATCCTGAGCTGGAAGTGAGCCACAAGGATCATGGCTCTGTGCACACTACAATCCGAAATGCCACACACCATGAGAGGGTCACACCCTCTTGAGTCAAAAACGTTTTCGCTGTGACTTCCTCTCATTCCCCCCCGCCTTCCCGTTAGCAGCTTTGTAGTTATATGCTTAAATCTAATAATGAAATGAGAAAAGCGGTTATCCTCATTAAAAGCTGATGGCAAGTCTACGTAGAGCCTTATTCTTTGGTTTTGCCAGGGAAGGGTGGTGTGACACGTCCAGTCAGCAGCCTTACTTCATAAGAGCATGCGTTGAAGTTAGTAAAACCAAGTTGGTTTTACTCTTGGGAGAAGGCATATGTTTACATAAAGAGCTGAAAGCCGGGTGTCTTCACTCACAGCCCTGACCAGGCTGTGAACTGGGACAAATGTCAAAATCTGGTTTTACTGAAAGGAGATGAAAGGAAGAGTTTGGGAGCCACAAATGTTTGTCTCCAAACCACTTAGAGAGATTGTTTCTCTACTCCAAATTCAGGGCGCATGTCTCCTGTGCTCCTTGCCAGTCCTTACCCTCGTAACTTTTGCTTCCCTCCTGCTGCTTGTTTTCAAGGATGGTTATTCAGCTGCATAAATATATCTGCCTTGGCAAATTTACCTGCACAATCTCAGTCTTTCAGCACAAGTGTCCTCTTGGTCTCTTGATACTGGTGAAGTTGGTGAGTTGGTCACTCACCTTCGTGCCCCAAACCCGGAGAGGGGTGCGTGCCCAGGGGAGCCCCTGAGGCACACAGATGGGCACCTGACCCTGCTACACTTCCCCTGGCACCCCTTTGGCCACTGCCAATCCCACTAGACATGAGCTTTCCCAGTGCTTGATTTATGCTAATTTTTAATCAGTGCCAGGAGGTGCTAAATCAGACTCTGTGCAAACATCTGAGTAAATGACAATTATGTGATTACATTTATATGCCAAACGTGTAATGCCATCGAAGGAAGAAATTGAGTTTGTCTGGCTCGGCCTGTTTTCTAGAAGAGCAGATTCTGCCAAGCACTGAACAAATTGTTATTCTGTCATCCTTCCCTGATTAATTTTCTGTCACATTTTCCGTGCTTGTCACGGGAAGAGCAGCCTCATGGCCTGGGCAACCCAGTCCCCTTTCTTGTCCTTTTTGAATGTTGGTATGATCCTCTAATTTCCTTATAATCCTGATCTAGTGGAAGATGTCCCTGCCTATGGCAGGGAGGAGATTGGAACTAGATGATCTTTAAGGTCCCTTCCGACCCAAGCCTTTCTATGATTCTGTGATTAAGAATTAACATTCGTGGAATTTCTTTAGCCAGGTATTCAAACGCTGTCCTATAAAAGTTCTCTAAATATCCTAATTTTAAAATGTTTGCTCTAGTAGATCCTGCTTACCATTTTCATTACTGACTAATGGACTGAAAAGTGCTGCTTTTTTTTTTTTCTACTCGATGAGAAAAGTGCCTCTTCCTTAATCTTTCTAAGGAGGAAATAGAGGTTTTTAGCATTTCTGCCATTTCTGTGCTGTTTTACCATCTCTAGATGTGCATCAGCATTGTTGCACTCCTCATTTTGCTTTCTGTAGTCACACCACTTATGCATTTTCTATAGTCTTCATTTTTTGTATTAACAGAACTTTTTTTTCCTGTATTTTTGCCTTTCTATGTTGTTCTATACCATACTTTTAACTTCTGAATGTTTCCTTCACCTTGCTTCTGAGACAAAGTTGTCCTTCCGCCAAAATTGGCCATTTTGTTAATTAAGCAATCATGACTTTATGGAGTAAGATCATAAGTATTCTCATTTGCATTTCTATCTCTATTTTTGAATCGCAATTTTCTCGTCATTTCTCCCATCTTGATGGAGAAGGTCTTCCTGAACCGTCTGTGTGTGTGTGTGTCTCTGTGTGTGTGTGTGTGAGGGAGAGAGAGAGAGAATTTCCCTGACTGGGACTGTCCTTTTTCCTTGTTATAACAAATGTCCTTGCTATAATCAAATTATGATTGCTGGCTCCTAAACAACCGCCCCCTTTTTGTTCCATGATAAAGTTGTTTAAACATTATGAGTTCAAAAATACATCTTCCATGCAGACTGGAATAACTTCTGTCGTAGAAAATGAGTTTTTAGAAAGTGTAATGAGACATGGCTTCTGGCTTTTGGGGTTTTTTCCTCACACAGCTTCAAATTGAGCACACTTTTTGTACATTGGAGGTATAAGCAGCCTGTTTCTCTGCAGCCATCCCCACTCCATTCCACCCCTCTTCAACAGGATTAGGTTGAACAAGTTACTGTCTCTGCACCTCTAAAATAATGATGGTGGTTTCATAAGCACTCTGACCTTCTCAGTCTTCAAATTTCTTTATTTATGTTAAAGGATTGGAGCAAAGTATTTTAATATTCCATTTTGGTAAATTATCCTGCCTGATTCCGTAATTACATCAGTTTGATCTCATTCCTCCTCATCAATGAAAATATTCTACTTGCATGTTACCCACACTCTGAAAATTGGCATATAGGCCACTGGAAAACATCTTCCTCTTTCCTTCCAAGTATTGTTGCTGCCTATACCTGCAGGCTTCAGCATGGCTTTTTTGGTGTGATGGAAGCACAGATATGAACAGCTCTGCATTTGTTAAATTTTTCTGCCTTTTTTGCTCAGTTGTTTCTCCTTGTCAGCCATTATTATTATTAATTAATCTAAGTAAAAATATGCACTTGCAAAAGCCTATGTATGTCACTGTAGCACTGTTGTTGCTGTGGTTATGAGGAGAATTGCTTGCAGAGCACCCAGCCAGGGTTAGCATGCCGGCAAGGTAGCGTACAGACACTCAGGATGGAAAATCAGGGTCACATCAGTCAACAGAACAACAACTCAACACATCTGCAAATTTGCAGAGACAGAGAATGATCTGGTTTGCAATCCATGGAGCCAAAAAGGTCTTGCTCACTGTATCTGGGACACTGTGTGTCCCTAGATTCTGCCAGCAACTGTAAACTCAGCATCACCACTCTGAGGTCTTCACAGTCCAAATTAGATTTGGCATGCTAGGGGTTGATAATAACAGGGAATGGAAGGATGCAGCAGAGACTGACTATGGGAATGGATTTGTGATGAGTTGAATTCTGTGAATTTGTTGTTAGATCCTCCTGAGCGCTTTGTTGCAAGCAGAGCAAAGTGTTTGGACTTGTTAGCAATTATTTGCAAGAAAATCAGTGGGAGATGGCTGAGTGAAAAAGCTGAAAACCCTAGAAAGGAGTTAAAGGAGAGTGAGTTGACATGGGGTAGAAGACAACATGGGCATTCTAGGTACAGTGACTGTTGTGGAGGAAAGAAATCAAGGGAGTAGAGAGACATGCATGGAACACATGGAAAGCAGCAAAATAGAAAAAAAAAAAAAGGAGGAAGAGACCTCATGATGAAGTACAATAAAGATCTTTTTACAAATAGTTGGCAGTAATTTTGTCTGGAATTATATTATTTGATGAATAGTGATCTGGAATTGTTTATCTGGTTAATTCATCTTGTGTATGTATTTTAGTTTTAACTGAATGACAGCTTTAAGGCAAAATTTTGACAAAATGCAACACTTGATCCATTGTTTGTCCTGAGAAGGCAAAGGTATACCCAGAAAAAAAACCCATCAGGGTGAGAGTTTGCTCCTTGGTGCTTGTTTATTGACATTTAGAGGAAAAAAGAGTCTGAACTTGTATCATTTGATCTTGAAAATGAGGCATTTGAGTAGTACCTGTATGACAAAGTGAGCAACTCTTCACTCCTAAGTCTTATGTTTAGAACTATCGTGCTGTAAGATCATCTCTAACATTTTCTTCTTATAAATACTGACATCAGGGAACAAAATCATCTTCATCTGAGTAAGCAGAAGGACCCTCTGAGCATTTGTTAAAACTGCATTGGCTACAAACGTGTTTAGAAATAATTTGTTATTCATTATGTGTTCATGATTAATTGGCAAACTTCAACTGTATTTTGTTGCACAGCAATTCGTGCTGAGCCACGGAGACATCTGCATTGCAAATCCCTCTGGAGAGAATGTGTAGTGTTAAGAGACTGACAGACTTTGGGTGGGCATTTGAAGGGTATTTTGACTTTAAAGTAACTCATCAAACTAATGCCAGAGCGAAATCCACAAAGATGTTGCTATTAAATACTGCTGCTCCAGCTATCTAGCACTGGGAACACTTGGGAGGGAGATGCAGCATAAGAGAAAAACAGAAATGATTTTTCAAAGCTAGTTGGCATCTTGAGTTTATTGCTTTCCCCAACAGCCGGGCTGTTGAGGCAGCCTTCCCTCCTCCTGGGGAAAGAGAGTCAGTGCTGTTTGTCTCTCGTGCAGTGCCCTCAGAGTGATGCCTGAGATGATATTGGCAGTTCTCTGGGAGAACTCTGGCACATCCATTTTTAATGGAAGATGAGCTGTCCAGCATAGCAGGCGCTGCACGAGGCTGAACAGGCATGGGATGGAGGATGCTGTGGATCTCCACACACTTACATGTTTGTCATTTAGACTGACTAATGTGTAGCTCAACAATATGTGGGGATAAATGGTCAGTGATAGATTTCAATGAAGTGCTTAAGACTGAAGAGAAGGGATATTTCTCAGTGGTTAGATGAAGGGATTGGGAATAGGAATTGTTGAATCTTGGGGTTTTTTTGCAGCTCCATTTCAAACTCACTGGATGACCTTAAGCAAGTTAATTAACCTATCTGCCGTTTCATCCCTCTGTAAACTGGGAAAAATGATGTCTGCTTCAGAAATGGGTTGTGAAGAATAATTGATTCTTAGAAAATGCTTCAGCTTCCCCTAGTGAAAAACATACTACGGAAGTAGTGTTGTTACTTTACTAACAACATGCACATAAAACTTTTAAAGGCAACAGTAACAAAGACACATCTTTTTTGGCTGGAACAGAGTATTGCAGAGGGGAGGAAAAAAAGGAAAAATATTAAAATGACAGAGTCAGCGAAAAGAGAAGAAATAATGGAGACATCTGGCTCACTGCTGATAAAAGCTCTTGTAGTTTCTCTTCCATCATTCCTTGCAACCCTCATCTGAAAGGACATCCTCCAAGGCTTTCAGCTGGGGTCAAAAAACTGTTCATCTCTAATTCTGTTTGACCAAGTGTGAAAACAGAGTGAATAAAAATGTTCCAGCAACAGAATTTTCAGGAATACATCAATCTCTTAAACAGAAAATCCAAGGAGACTAGTCGGGTCTGTTTGAGTTCACATTTCTGTTTCTTCAAGCTGAACTCTTTTCAAGATACTGCCTTGGATCTAGACCTCTTGGGTATGTGAGCTGTTGGTTCCCCTGAGTTTCAGCAGACTGATATTGTATATCCCTCTTGACCTTTAATGGTGCATTTCAATGGAGATTTCTCTCCATGTTTTCCTGGTTTAGGCCCCTTCTTGTCTTAGGGTATCTTGATCAGTGCTGAGCACAGGACACATGGTTAGGTCTTTGGGAGCACTCTGGTTAGCCACTCTGACTACCTTGATTTGTAAGTCAGCCAATTTCCCAAATCTGTCTGGACTCCCAGGTACCCAGTCATTTCAGTAGTGCTCTTTGTAGACCTAAGCATCATTGATCAATCTTTCCCCCTCACAGAGTCTTTTGAAGGCAGAGTTATGGAAACAGATTTTTTTTTTTTGGTTTTAGTTTGAAGTTCTTCACTGCAGTCCTGGTGGGTGACATGAGGCTGCTGTTAGTTATGTAACCAGAGCTGCTCTCTGTTTTAGAATTTGCCTGTCTAGCGAATCATAATCAATCCTGCACGCACCTCTCAGCCTCAGTTGCTTCAGCCTGTGGAAGCATTCTGCAGAGGCTGTTTTTCATTCAGTTCTTTCTCTCTGACCTTGCTAGTACCCAGGCTGAATAAGTCGTGCTCCTACACATGCTTTCTGGACATTTGTTCCCTTTTTCCTGAGAAAAATTCCTTCTTCAGACTTTATCTCTGTGAGTCCCAAATTTTCTTTTTTTTTTTTTTTTCATTTTTTTTGTCCTTGGGAAATTTTATTCCTTAGTCCTGGAAACATTATTTCTCTGGAAACAAGAGAAGTAACTTCTTGCAGGCCAGTTTTTTTATCATGGATGATCAGGGTATGGTCATTGAAGCTTGGTACTCCCCATGGTTTCTTCTTTGGTGGGTACTTACTGAAGGCCTTTGCAGCAAAGGGGAATAAGTGCCTGTCTTTCAGGGCCCAGAAGTTTTCCCTGGAACAACTTCAGCATACGAGGTGTAATTGTGATATCACAGTTCTAAAGCTTGAGGTGGGGAAATGAACTGTACAAATGGATGAACTCTGAAGAACCAACTACTTTATTTTGATACAAATATATTTGGTGATAATAACTGTAGAGAAGTAAATGCAAAACTGTTGAAGATGGCAGTGTGCTTGTGTCTTAATAGAGAGTTTATCATCCTACATGTCAGCTGCTTTTACAGCAGCACACAATATATTTGTATACGCCTTTTTAAAAAAAAAAAGTTATTTAAATTAATCTACCCTGCTGGGACTTCACAGCCAAATAGAATAAATTAAGATTGAGGTCTTGCTTCTGAGTCGTGTTCCAAAAAGAAGGAGAGTGCTTTTAGAGAATATAGTTTTTCTAAGCAGGTGCTGTTTTTTGTTTTGCTTACTGGTTTTCTCTCCAGTTGCTTCTGTGATGGTTTCTTATGATCGATGAATTTGGATTTTTAGCTAATCCTTGTTTTTCTTTTGTGACTAAAAGAAGCAACAAATTGAATTGGTAGCTGGGAGCCAATCACAGATGTGATACACTCACAATGAAACACCGTGTTATGCATCTACAGAGGCTGTGGCTCTGTCTTTCACTGGATTAGTTCACAAAACACTGTTGATAGAAACCATGTCTGAAAATCTCTCAGGGAATGAACAATGCATTCTGAAATCTGTCAGAAGTTTAGGAAAGTAAGGTGTGACTTGCCATGTCAAGCAAACTAACAGTACTGCAGATGCACCTTCATATTAGGCTGCCTATATGAACTACATATTGATGCAGTTCAGAAAAACCAGAATTAATCAGGTATATATAATTAATCAGGTAATATATTGAAGGTCAATGTATCAGATGTAACTTATGGAATAAAAGCTGCTTCTTACCAAATATGCTTACTTTTGGCAGACAGAAGTCTGAGTTTTTGCTCTCAATCAGTACTCTTTGGCCCTAATATCTTGTCTCTGCCATCCTGGATTCTTCTTGCTATTTCTGTAAGAGTCACAAGATCTATGAATTTTAATGAAGTGATATCTCCTGTTTTCAGCTGAGCCCAATGGTGGGGATGTTGAGAGCCATCTTGCTTTTGTAGCTGGCTTTAGGCAGCAAATGACCTTGCTGTACAACTCCTGCATTCAAAGCAATGTCACCTTCCTCACTGCAGCAGGCAATGGGTTTTTCCTGTAGCAGGATTTTGGGTGGTAGGCTGGGCTTGATGTATCCAAAAGGTAACCAGGGGGAAGCAGAGATGGGCTTATATGAAACAGCAATCCTCTTAGCGAGGTTTTTGGGGAAACAGGTCTGCTCGTGTGAAAGCTCAGAGGAGAAGAAGCTGTAGAATTTGAAGATGTTGATTACCAAGCTGGCAAGACAATAACCAGGACACAGAGTGGCTGCTGTGATCTCAGAGAGCAGCAGACTGGAGCTGAATCTCTGCTTGTGAATGCAGGGGCTAAGATCTGTTTTCTGTTGCAGGGGGATGAATTTGAAAGAGCCTTGAGGGCTAAATATTGCCCTTGTGCTTTAGCTGAGTTGTCTCCTACCAGAACTTTCTCTTTCAATGGAGGCTTACACCTGTACAGCTTAGGCCTTTTCTTTTTCTTAAATCTGTTCTTGCTTCTCTGTTATTGGAAGCACTTGAGTGTTTACTCAGGAGACAGGAATGTCTTTCCCCAGTGTTTTACTTTAGAACTCGACATGTTAAATGTGGCATGATCTACCATTAGATTTAGATTTAGATCCTACCACCTGGCTGAAAAAAACCTAAAGCTGTTGGCAATGCCTTCAGAGATGGAGTGATATCTCCCAGGTCCTTCTGCAGTTCACCACAGTGCCCATGGACCCTTGGGCTGTGTGGAGGTAGTGCAGGGGTGCCAGGGATGAGTTTGCCTACAAGGCCTTCTTTTCTGCAGCTTATAGCTCTGCTACACTTTTAAGTTCTTGGGCTGACATTTCCCAAGCACAATGTCCACAGTGGGAAGCTTGGGGAAAAGTTTTGTTTAAAATCGTTCATCCTTGTTTTGTCTGAGCTTAAAAGCACTCTTGGAGATGTTCTCATGAGCAGCAGTGATTATCATACATAGCTGTGTCCATAGTGCAGCCTTAGGTGGCCAACAGTGATGTGGTTTTGACAGTTGACAGCTAAATACTGAAGAGTAAGTTTTCACAGGAGGAAGCAATTTTAGGGAAAAGCCACCAGTCTTTTGTTTTGCTGTTTGGAAAAACAACATTATCCTATGGTTCTTTTCCTCTGTGTACTGTCTTTTACCTGTCTCTGTTTGAGGCCATTTGGTGCTGGCCATTCCCTCTGCTTTACTGAAAAATATGATATAGGACTTCTCACCTACCCATCCTCCTGCCTTCTGCCCAACAATTCATTTTGCTTCCTCCAAAAGCAAATCTGTCCTTTTGATGGTTCACTCCATTCAGCTCCTGACCCCTGATCAATTTTGACTCAGCTCATGTGTGCTTCCCCTGTTTGTCACAACTCCAGGTCAGTAAATCAAGACTAAGAGAATACCAGACTAAAGTTTGCCCATGGATTGCCATTCACTTGTGACTTGTGGTCGTGAGGTAAAATACATGATCACATCCTGCTTTCTGCCCAGATCACAGTAGATGGCAGATGAACCAGGACTCTGCAGTCGTGAGATGGTGGCTGTTTGGTGGACAGTTTGGAGGCTCTGTAGTGAGCCTAGCAGATGAATACAGGTAGGAAAAATCATGGTCACGGGCATTTGAATTGAAACTGAAAATTGGATTTTATTTCACCCATTGTGAGAGTTACTGTTATGAAGCTTGGTGACTCAAAAAAATTACATTTTTCCCAACTTCTGTCCATGTGGTGCCCATTTTCTGTGTATCCAGCTGCAGTCACCCATGCACTAATTTGTGGAAATACTGTCCACTGTGTCTAAAGCCAGGGGGTCTGCAAGCTGCTCTCTGAGGAAGGAAGGTGCTAAGTACTCTGGAAGTTTAGGTTCTAAGCTCCTTTAATAGAGTACCCAAAATACACTGACATGTTTGAAAATACTGCCTTTTATCTCTGTTCCTCAGCAGGGAGCTGTGAAGGTAAGTTCCTTGATGTTTGTAAAAAACCCCCAGCCCTCCAACACTACAATTAGAGCACCACTATAGAAAAACTCATGAGGAAATTAATCATTCTGTATGCAATGCAGGATCTAGATGCTCTGTAATAAATAGTACATGCACCACACATTGGGTGATAAGGATAGGAGAAAATTTGAATAGTGTTCATTAAGTGAGCAACATTTATCCTTTGCACTGTAAAAAATGGGAGACCCATGGAAACAGAAATCATGTTATTAAAGATTGTATCATAGTGTGTTTGCATGCTGGGCAAATTAGTGTTCCATGGGTGGTCTTAAATCTGGCATTCACTAACTTGCTTAACTTTACAATCCAAATGTTGGTGGGTTGTTTTCTTTTTTTTAGAGAGAGCGAAAGCAATCCCTTTTGGGAGCTGCTGGTGGGGAGGGCAGAGGACATGCAGCGAGGTGCTGTTGTGTGCAGCTAGATATCAGTGTGTGCACAGCTACACATGAGTGTGTAGACAGCTGTGTGCCTATTCTCTGTGTCTCCACGTGTGTATGTGCGTGTGTGGCCAGCCCATGTTTATGCAGCTGGCTGATGCTTCCCTTTGAAAAACTCTTTCTATTAAAAAAATAAATAGAAGGGACATTGACAACTGGTTAATTCCTGGGATTTAGATTACAAACTTTTATATGGTGTTTTGTGGTTCTGATCTTCCTTTATAGAGCCTCTGCTTGTTCTGAGTCACCTGAACACCCAAAATCTGTTTGAATGATGGGTCAAGTGTTTGTGGGAGTTATCATAAGATGCTTCTATGTTAGCATCTTTTATGGCTGTGTTATTAGAAGGGCTGGCATGCTGAGGAGTCACGTACACCAGTATCCAAGGTGCACTGGAATGATAAAAAATATTAGTAGGCATAATTTGTTATATCTATGTTTGGTTTGATTACTGTCTTGTGTTTGAAATCCTGTAATTAAGGCAGCGAACTGCCTCCAGAGCCAGTACTGCTTCAGGTAATATAACACTAGGACGAGTTCCTGTGACTTCAGTAGGTGATTCTTTTCAAAGAACGAAGGCTGGAGCCTATGTAAATTAAACATCACTTCTGGGGAGGTGAAGATCACAGAGAGAGCAGGGAAATACTGAGGGTCATCTCTCTCTGTTGAATAACTAAATTAGAAGTGTAGATCCCTGGGAAGGGGCAGCACCTTGACTTGCTCAATCCCCTCCCCCACTAGATGGCACTGAATTCTTTTTCTTTAAAAGGAAAAAAAAAAAAAAGACGAAGGAAGAAAAATATGGTGGAGGTCATTTTGATGTAGAAAAGACCCCAAAAAACCAAAACAGAAAAAACCCCAAAAACCGACGAAGAAAAGCAAATTGCAATTGGTTGTCCATTTACTCTGCCCTTCCCCCCTCCTAGCCCCAGACCTCACCTCTGTGTACCTTTGTACAGGCGCTCGCTTTGCTTTTGTGTCTGGAGCTCTCTGGAGAGGCGGTGGGCGATGGTCGCTGGAGGATGCTAAGGAGAGCGGAGACGATGCTGGGAGGGAATGGAGAGGAGACTGGCCCTAGCTGTAAGACACCATCCGTAGTGAGGTGTAGCAGGCAGCGCACGGCTTGTCAGAAGGAATTGGCTCTGAACAGACTCACCGGGCTCCACTCCTCTGTCCCGTGCCTTCAGACATTTTTCCTGAGCACCGTGTGCTTTAGCTTTCTCTCTGGATCACTGAAATCGTAACTGGCAGGAAAGAAAGCCTCAGCTTTCAATCCGCCGCTGAAAGTGCATTTTCACTCCCTGATTTATTTCAGACCCGTGAATTAGCTCCCTGTGCTGAGATGCCCTTAATTCACTGTCGGGAGCGGTTTCCATGTCGCGTGCCCAAGTGTGGGTGGAGGGGTTGTGGGGTTTTTTTTAAATGTCATTCTCGCAGCTGAAGATCGACAAGGACTGGTTTTTTTCCCCCTGTGGTGAGGCGGGGGTGGGGTGGGAGGAGGAGAATTTAATAATGATCTGTTTGTGCTGAGAAAGGGGCTGTCTGTAAAAATCCGGGAAGAGACACAGGGAAGGTTTCTAATGCCTGCAGCAAGCAATATTGTGCCCCTCCTGAAAAGAAGGGAATAATGATGATGATGGAGAAAAATGTTTAATTCTAAGAGTTAAAATGGGGATAAAATCCAACAGTTTCTCCTACAGTTATATGTTTAAGGTGACTTGCAGAAAGATACAGACTGCCATCTGATAAAGCTACAAATGCAAGCAAAAAAAAAAAAAAAAAAAAAAGCATAGAAACTGCCACTGAAATGCCTTTTCAGAGGAAAAGATAAAACCTGGAACTGAATGACAATTTTTGGCTTTCAAACCCATGTTTAAAAATGAGAAGAGGGAACAAGTCTGGCTTCTCCAGGTACAAAAGTCCCCCTGCCCCAAACTGTCTTACTGTCTTGGAGTGTGATGGGAAAACCTGGCACCTGGACCTCCCTGGGTCCAACCAAATCTTGGCTCTTCGGACTGTAATCCTAATGCTTAACATAAAAAGAAATGTAGGTGTGATTCCATTATATTATTTTCTTATCCCCTCACATATCTTTGGCCAGTATAATGAGAAAAACAGTTCTAGTAGCTGGATCCTCCATTTTGCTCTTAGCCCCAGTCTTCCAGTTCTGTCTAAAATGGGTGTTTAGACAGAGAACAGTTTTGTTTACCAGTTCAGTCTAAATAGAGAATAAACTCAGCGGAATCTCGTGCTTAAATAGAAAATCCAACAATCAGCCAAAATACATGGTTGGTAAAATTAGGCCTATTCCCTGTTCTCATCCTTCAGCTTGGGACTTGACGCTAAAAATTGACAAAGAAATCCAGGTGCACTCTCATCTCTGTGTGGGTGTGATACAAGAAACCTGTTCATCATCTTCTTATAGGAGCCAACAGCTTTTTGACCACAAACCTCTACATTTTATCTCGGAACAGACAACAAGTATGGCTGCTCCAGGCCCACTGTAACATCTAATTCTTCTTATCTACTGACATGTAGTTGCTTGAAAAATCCAGTTACAGAAGTAGATCCATCTGTGCAGAACTAATTTTAAGAAAACCTTAGACCCTTAAGTACTGGCTGTTATTATTAACACCAGAGGGAAGTTACTGCTAAAAAAAATAAACCAGTCCCATGTTTCAGTAAAACAATGAACTTTACCTAGAGCTTTCCAGATACAGTTAATATTCATCATGCAACGCTGAAATTTTGCAATAGACCTGGTTCAGTAGATGCAGATGATTGTAACCTTTATGGTTTGGATGAGTGACTTTTCTTTGCCAGTTTCATAATCCCGCAAGGAGTTTAAAGAATACAGTATATTTCACACCAAAAATGGTTTAATGGGACAGATACTCTTCCATAGCTGCAAATCCCAGTGGATATGGGCCCTGGTTTTGTCAGGTAAAATGGAAGGAGTTGTTTTGCCTTTTTTGATAATACAATTATTATCAAAAAAGGCCAAAAATTGTTACGATCCAGCCATGTGGGTTAATTTTTTCCTGTTGCAACTGTATTCCACAAGACAATCCAGGTATGTATTTCTGATGCACAAAGAGCTACTACATTTCACATCTGCTCTCCCCACTGGAGCAAGTACAATTTGGGTGGCTAGGGTTAAAAGCTAGTGAAATCGCAGGACTCCCTTCCTGGGGCCAAGGGCTGTCACCAGCCCCAGAAAGGCTGTGCTTATTTTCAATTCAGATGACACAGCTTGGGATTCAGGGGCCAAAAGCTGGTAGGATCCAGCATGGATGTAGATTTTTGCAGCATGCATCTGTGGGCAGGCATTAGGCTGTGGATGTTTTGGTGCAGTAGGAGCAACTGCATTGTTTGCTGTTCATGCTGTGGAATCACTGGGAGCCAAATACTGGATGGGGCTGACTTGGTTCCTCTGTCACCTCCAGGATGCTGTGGTACTCACAGATCAGGATGTGCCAGCATCCAGACCTTTTTGGTGCAAGGGAAATGACCATGTGTATTTCCTTTTCAGTTCAGACAGTTCAGTCTGGAGGCCTCAGCTTTCTGGATCACACAGGTCTACAATCCAGGGGTTTTTTCAAGCTAATTCTCTGTATTTTGAAGCAGGTTGGGATTTTTTTTTTGGTGCAGTGAGAAATAGCTCTGTGTGTTTTGGATTTGGTTGACATAATGTAAGGGCTTGTGATCAAGAATGGTCAGGATTCAGTTAAATCCAGGTTTTACATTTTTCCCTCTTAAGAGACTAAGGCTTCGACATTTCCTGCCTGGGAAGTGGTGCAGTTTATCTTTAAGGAGGATAGAGAAATAAGAAATGAGTCTCACGTTGCATGGGTGACATCACTGGCTTTTGGCTCAGCGCTCTGTATGCTCGGTCTGTAGGCTTCGGCCAAGGCTGCAGGGCTCGGTGTTTGAACAAGGAAAGATTCCCAGGTGTACAGAAGATTGGATTTGCTATTATTTGGGTTAAAAACGGTGAAATGAGATTTCTAAAGCTTGGGGACTCCAGTTCGCCTTCTGTTGCACTTGATCTCTACAAGATGGGTGAGTTATTCCCATTAAAGAGAAAGGGAGTGAAAATTTAAGGAGAGAAAAATATGTCTGAATATATAACTACTGATGCCGAGGATACGATTCGTATGAAGCTGCTGTGCTAGAAAATCTCAGCTCCGCCGAGGAGATCGGGCCATATGGCAGAGAAATGGTGCAGCCCGAAAGCTGTTGACAACAGTTAGGGGCTGCTTTCCTCTCCCCGTGTAAGGTGTGTAGCTCCCCCCCACCTCCGCCCCTCCGCCCCGGTTTGTTTTGGTTCGGTTTCCCCCGACCTCCCTCCCCTCCCCGTTCCTCAGCATCCTCTCCGCCAGCCGTAGCCCTGCCTGCCTTCATCTTGCAGATGGCTAACGTGCCGCCGTGTTAGGAAAACTGTGCACAACACATCCCAGCGCCGGGGACGGAGGAAGCTTTTCAGCTGCCGGCGGAAGGGGGGGCAGCAGCGTGTGTCTGTGTGTGTGTGTGTGGAGAAGGATGCCGGGGCCGAGGGCTGTCCCCCGCGCTGCCTAGCGGGCGGTGCGCGGCCGGCGGCGGCTCCTGCCGGGCTGCGGCTGCTCCCGCCGCCCCTGCCCGGCCCGGAGCCGGGAGGCTGCCGGAGCGCTGCCCGGCGCGCCGGGGAGGGAAGGCAGCGCGACGCTCGCTGCTGGATGACAGCGCCGGCGACAAGAGCAGGCGAGTGAATGGCAAGGCTGGCAGAGAGAAGCCGAGGTGTCTCCGAAGCCAAGATGCCAGTGACTGTCGGCGAAGTGTGCTGAGGGAGAGACCCGTGCGTGCCCGCGTTCCCAGAGCCAGCCGGGGAGGGGATGTTTTAACCACGATTTCAAACAGCAGCAGGAGCAGCAGCAGCAGCAGCAAGTAGCAGTTGCAGCAGCAGCAACAACAACAACAGATTGCTCCCCCCGTCGTGCTCCCTCCCTTTCGACCCCGCTTTAAACCCAAGCAAGTGACCGGCCGTCCAGATGATGATGCTCTTGCTGAGCCACTGACAAAGAAAAGGGAAGTCACCCATTCCTGAACCCGGGACAACTGGCTTTTTGCAAGTGGGAGATGTCAGGCTGTTGAACTTTTCTGTCCTGTGATGATGCTGTAGTGAGCTTGCTGATCTGAAAGCCATCTCTTCTGGATTTCTGAGCGGGCCAGATTGAAAGAGATTAATGGACTGATCAGCCATCAGGTCTCTTCAGGGGGGATACATCCCTTCAGCCCCCGTCGCCCGGGTGCTCGCGGTGAGGGGAGCAGGACATCTTTGTGTAGGTGGGTCACTGGTGGAAGGCTGTGTTTCTCCTCACTAGGTCTCCTCTGCAGAGAAGAGGCAGATGAGACCCCAAGACTGCCTCGAGGGCAGAACTTTGTAGTGCTCTCAGCATCCCTCTGCAGCGTGGATGTGAGCCACGGGAGTTGGGGATGTTTGAGGCAGTCTCTGCCAAGTGACACCTAGCAGCTGCTTCGGAGGTTTGTGCGTGGTCTCACCCCCAACGGCTTTGCCTGTTGTGAAGATGTCCATGGTGTTTCTGTGAAGCTGAGGCATGGCTGCTGGAAGGTTACTGCTCTATGCTGGCCTCTCTTTAGCTCTGTGTGCCCTTGGCATGCTGGCTGTGGCAATCTGCTCTGACCATTGGTACGAAACTGATGCCAGGAAGCACAGAGAGAGGTGCAAGAGCATCACCACTAAGAGAAATGATCCTGGCTTCATTTACAACTCCAACAACAACCTGCCTCTCAGGGCCAGCAGGTCTAGGTTGGACCGCTGGGAAGGGAAACTCCTCTTGGCAAGAAACAGGAGGCAGATCTTTGCTATGAGCGCAGTCGATGAGTGCAACAGACAGTACAACTCCACCAATATGGGGCTCTGGAGGAAATGCCACCGACAAGGATTCGACCAAGAGCTGGAGGAGCTGATTGCCAAAGGTAAGGGCTGTTTTTTTTACCAGATGAGCATGCCAGGCTCTCCTGAGATGAGCAGGGGCTGAGCAGAGCCATTTGGGCTCGCAGATGGGAGCTGGCGTCTCTAGCCAAGTACCTCTCCTCGCAATGGGTGAACTGGCCTGGCTGGGCATTGCTTCCAGAAGCACTGCCAGGGCAGTTTCCCACGGGATCTCTAATCCTGAGACATGGGGTGTGGGAGCAAGAAGGCAATGGGGGTGAGAACACACACACCCCAGAATATCTTTTTCACATCTCTCTCTCTAAGCTTGCGACTAGCTCTCTCTAGTCTTCCCATCACCATGGTATCAGATTATTTCCACACACAAGTAAGAAGTATTCATAAAGCAGACACTGGATTTTTTTTTTTTTTTATAAATTTTGTTTGACCCTGGTGGCTCAGGCAAAGTACATAGTATTTTACTGGAGGCTGCATAAGTCTGTGTTTCATCACTGCCTTTCTCAATGCCCCATCCATCCTGAAATACACCATTTGCAGTGCTCACATGTAGGCTTTTTCTGTCCTCAAATGGAGAGTAAACAAAGAGAAATGCTAAAGAGCAGGAGGAAACCCAGCTTGCTGTTTACACTGAGCTGTGCTTTGGAATATTTTCAATATCTACAAAACATTACATGAATGTATTAGAAAGGAATCATTTTCTCTTGGGGTGGAGATGCATCTGTTCGCCTGTAGCATTTTTGTGCTATTTTTTTGTCTAGTCTTTTGATCCTTTGTCTTAATTTTTCCCCCAAGGTAGTGGTTCAAGGTGATGGTCATTTTGCCCCACGTGTTTCTTTGATCCAAAGTTTAGGAAGGGGCCACATGCATAACCCCCTACCTAAACAGAGGATGCATGTTTTTGTAGGATGATGAGGGTTTTAGGAAAGGATGACAGCGTCTTTGCTATCCACCTCATGGTTCCTCTGTACTGCAAAATAACATTTCCCTCCCATGGTTCTTCTGTTACAATCAGAAGATTCCCCATTGGTTTATTTCCATTGTAGTGAAATCATTGCTTCTCACACAGTGCCATCTTTCAAAATACTTGTCCTCCAAGTGTGTTCTCTGTCCCAAACTCTCTTGATAGCCTTCATTAATTTCCTCCTCAGACATTACAAGTGGAATTATTGCTTAAAACTACTTATTCAAGAGGGGTGTTCTCTCACATCTTTGCCCATTACAGGTTTTGTTCTGTATGTTTTATGAGCGTGCAGTGGATGTGAGTAGCATGGTAGAGACTTGTACCAAACCAGTCCAAACAGGTAGTGTACCTGGATCACTGCTTGGGATCCTGCCTGTGTTGCAAGGGACCCTTCATATCCAGCTGCTATTTTACAACTCCTAGGAGACAGATCGGTGTCTTCAGCTCCATGTGTAAAGGACAAGTGGACATGTCCAAAGCCTGTCAGCACCCAGACACCCTGCTGCTGGTTTCAGTGCCAAGGGAGTGATTCCTATTCTCCACCTAGGTGAGAATGGTATGTGCTGGGCTGGCCGTGGAGAGCTGGATTGCTCTGCCACGTGTGCTCGCTGTGCTCGGGGCATAAACAAATTCAACCTTGACAGCAGGCAAACATGCCAACAGAGCTCACCTTTGCAAATGGAGTTGCGGTTATGAGAGAGGTTTTTCATCCTGAAATAAGTGAGACTCTTTCCTCTTTCTCCACCTGCTTTGTCCTGGGATCAGGAACGTCCATTTCTCCTGCCAGAAACAGCTGAAATTGCATGGCGCTAGGTTATTGGTAATGGCAGCTCTGCTCAGTGTTAACCATAGGGAAGATGTGACAAATCAAGATGAAGTGGTTAAATGCAGTCTTTGCTGTAGTCTGCTTGTGTTCGTGTGTGTGCATGAGTATGTGAACTACCTCTGGCCATACAGCATCCAGCTGGTAGCCAGGGATTCCCTGGGCTCAGGTGCAGTGAGTGTTCCTGCGCACACGCTCCTCGATGTGTGTGTCTGCAGATGGCCAGAGAGCCACTTCGCAAAGTCACTGCCCCCAGGTCAGAAGTGCAACTCGTGCACATAAGGGAGCTGTGTGCAAGTATTGGGGTGTGTCACTCCTTGCCTCCTTTAGAGGTTTTCTCATACACTTCTAACCAACTTCATTGTAGGATGAGAGAAGTGTTAAAGGAGGGAGACTCGTAACACTGAACAGCAGCATTTTAGTTCATCTGATGGCCTTTCTGCCTGTACTATAGCTCTCAGCCATGATGGAGTCACACACAAATGATAGAGAGGTGTGTGTTCCTTTGGCACCTCCAGACTGAAACACAGAAAAAGCAAGTGTAATGGCAATTTGATAAAATAAAGTGTTTGACTTGCTCAGAAATAAAAATGGAGATGTTTCCTTTTTGATCCTCACTTACATGATGAAAGCGAACTAAGTGTTGTTGCTGTCCAATGTTGAGAAGAGCTGTGAGTTGAAAACAAGGCAGGTATTCCAGGTTCATACCAACAGGATCTGTCATGAAAGTGAAAACTAGAAGTAGTTTTTAATTCCGTGACAGATACTTGTTTGGGAGTTAGAGGTTTCAGGGATGGGTGTGTGGACAGAGCGTGCTGCGTGCAGGTGTGAGGGACTGCAGATATTCTCCACGTGTAGTGTTGAAATAACCTGACTGGGGCACATATTCTTGCACAGATTAAATCCCTCTCTGTGAGATCCAGGGCAAATACCTTATAAAAGAGGATGTTATTGGTAGATAGAGCTTTAACTCTCTTTCCTTTGTTAATTTAATGTAATACACCTCTTCCGGAACTGGATAAACTAATGCAGGTTCTGGCCCCAAATATTCTGCGTAATGCTATATGTAATTGAATGTAAATTTGATTAAGTGTTTTGGGTTTTTGTTTGTTTGTTTCTAAAGCTGGGCAAGATCTGTGAACCATTTAGTTTAAAACAGATCCTACATTTTTCCCTAAGCCAAACTTCCGGTATTGAGAATGGTCTATTGAGATTTGTCTATCAAAGGATAACAAAAAATGGTCATTAAGAGCCTAACTAGCTTTGCAAATACCCTGCAGTTATTCTGCTTATGAACTCTGCTGAAATTAATACAAGCTATAGGCAATGGCTCGTGGCAGGATCAGGAACTGTGGTACTTGGCAATATTCTGATACCAGAGATTTTCAAAACCCGTTCTGTTCCTGAATAGGCTGGGTAACTTCTGTAATTCTGTTCTGTATTTGTTAATTTTTACTTTTTGGGAAATATACCAAGGCCATTATGTTGGATTTTGCTAGAAAAACTGGAGATCTGTTGCTTCAGGTTTAATATAGATAGGTATAATAGATAGTAATACATAAATAAATTAGTTGGTCCTATTTATATTTGTCCTATCCTTTTTTTTTTGTATTTTCATAGAAGCCATGTGCATATTTCAAAATAATACAATTAGGTAAATAGGCAGTGAATTAAAAGAGATTGTCACAAGTAAGAATACTCAGGGAGAGGCAGACAAGCATGAGACCAAAGACCTGAGGAGTATTCTAAAGCTGCATCAAAATTAGGCAGTTCATTTCTTCTCTTTGTCATAATGAAAAAAAAACCAAATCAGAAAAACGGAAGTTACAATCAGTAAAGAAATTATTGGAGTTGAACATGCAAACTGAGGTCTCACTCTTGCTAACTTTTCCTCATCTGAATAATCCATATTTCTGGGAATGGACTACTTGGAGTGAGGGAAAGCACTCTGGTACAGAAGGATCAGTGACAAAGAAAGAGCTAACAGAGCTGTTGCTCTGATTCTGCTCTCACACCTGAGAAAGCCTTTCGGCATCTCAAGACCGGAGTCTCACTCCTGATCCCTGAAGCCTTGCAGCCTCAGGAAATGCTGGCTCTGGGGTTGTTCAGCACAACATTCTAAAATTCTTCCTATTCTCAGATGTTTGTCCAGTCTCCTCTACAAACTGAATAGCCTTGCTGCTGGAGGCCCCTTTGAGCATGGTGTTCACCCTGTCCTATGAGATCCTCTGTGTGCCTGGTTTCCACAGAGTTTCTGGCAAAAGCAGCAATCCCCCACCCAAGCAACCACTCTGAGTGAGCCAACCACCTCCAGCACTAAGCAAGCAGAGAGCTGGAATGCAGGTGAGTTGTCTGGGAGAAGGCAGAGTTTGTGTCCTGCTTTGGCAACCAGCAGCTCACAACTCCTTGTATACAACCTGTAGTGACCCAGAAAAAATATGGGGAGCCACAGAGTCTGTCTCCATCCTATGGCAATGTTGCTCAGATGCTTTCCTGCAGTAGATGAGAGGAAAACAAGAAAGGAAAAAAAGGAATTGCATCATTTAATTTTAAAGGTACAATAAAGTAGATGAAGAAGTTGCACAATAACCAAAGTCTGTTCCATTTAGACAATTACTACTCAGAGGACCTTTCATCTTGCCTTTGGAAGGCTGCCAGTTAAACCTGACTGGATGGGGCTCTGCTGCCTGCCATTGGAATCCAATTTTTATTTAAAAAAAAATAGAATTTACAATGACCTTATTATTTCAACCCTCCTTTTACCTTCCTTCTTCCCCCGAGATCCATGGAAGTCACAGAAAATCCTATTTTTAAAACATTTTATTGTGAGTATACTTAGGCCATGCCACCACTGAAAAAAAAAACCAGACCCTAAGTAATTCCTGTGCAGCCTACCTCCACCTCAAATAATATGCAAGATTTCTGGGATGAAAGCATTCTCTGGCTTGGTTTGTCAGATGCACAGCATAACTGAGGAAGAAAGGCTTAACAGGACTACTCTAGCCGTCACTAGGGATTATTTATACACAAATGGAAAAGCCTGAAGAGAGGCTACTTGCAGCTATATCTAGGAGCAAAAAGATTAATTTTTGTAGAGATTCTTGCTATAACTTGCCATGCTCTAGATTTGACTTTTAAAATGCAGTGGTTTTGACAGGTAAATTAGGACAGCCATTTTTTTCATGTATCCTTTATACATTAAAGACTCAAATGCCTTGTTTAAAATCTGTGCTTGAAATCCCAATTGTTTTCCAAATGGACTCATTAAAAAAGGGACTTTATTGAAGTCTTGATTCTGATCCTAGAGAAGTCAGTAGTAAATGTTTTATTGAACATGGTGATGCAGCAAGTTCAGGCCTTTAGTGTTTCCTTTGAGGTTAAAATTGTCCCTGGATAGAAAGGCCAGCGCGAGGTCTGTGCTCCCTCCTGTCACAGCTGGAGTTCTGCTGGAGGCATCCACTGAAGTTCAAGCAGTAGACAGCACTGGAGTTAGGCTATCCAGGTATTCAGCCTTTGCAGTTTTTGATGCTCAAATTATTCTTAGTCTGTTGATGTAAGACTGGAAGTCAAACAACTGAGATACAGCAAAGCCATCCTCTTGTTCAGGGATTTTCTGAAATCCTTTAGTGGGTGAAATCACTGGTTCATGCGTGTGAGTTCCAGGAGGATTTGGCCCATCATATTTTGAATAAGCAATTTAATATTTTAATTGCATCAAATTTAAATAGCAATTCATTAAAAAGTTTCTTTACCACAATTAATAAGACCCTGACACATTCCTCTGACACATCTGAGATAATTAGTTTGATAATATATATCTGCTAAAAATACTGAGAACATATATGTAATTTAACAGAACAGCAACTAGTTTTAATCATGATTTTTTAAAGAGCAAATTTCAATCAAGCTGTTGGCTTTCAAAAAAATTTGTGAGTGAAGACAAATGGAAATTTTGCCTGAGCAAAAATGATGGGATCACGCCCTTCTCAAGAGAAACTGATATTTGCAGAGCTGCCTGCAGGACTGCATGCTTAATTCCTGTTCATTTAATTGAACACCCAAATCCTTTTGAGAAATCTCAGCATTTTTATTCTTTCTGCCGACTGCTAAAAATATGTAAAAACTGTGAAGGAAGGATTTCATATGAGTGCAGTAAAAATAAAAATATGAAAGATTATTTTACTTTATTAGAGATGAAGTGGTCTGAACTATTTTGCCATCTCCTGCAATAAAAATCCATATTAAAATTGCTTTTTCTCATTGAAAAAGTATTTCTGTGCATTTAGAAAAGCTTCAAGAGGGGAATGAGTTCATTAACTATTGCAGAACCAGCAGATAAGAGGCCTTTATGTTTTGTAGGTTTAGCAGAAATGATGACAATCATTTATAATGTGACTTACTTAATGGCTCGTTGCTCACAAAGTGCTGCTGGAACTCTTAACTACACATTTACCTCTATAGGACCAAAAGAAAGATAGGAGATTGTGTTTCTTAGTTTTTAAGGAATAAATAAGTAAATAAATAAATAATGTGAATTCTGAATCCAAGTTCCCTTAGCAGATCATTTGGAATAGAATCCACTTAAAATAAAAGAGCATAAACTAAAATATTCTCCCTGCAGGAGAGAAATCAGAGTAAAAAAATGGAAATTTGTCCATTTTCTTTCTCATTAAGCCAAATTCTTTTATAAATAAATACTCAGAACTGCCCGGCTAAGCCTGCTGAAATCATAATCCTTTGTAGATCACTACCAAAACAGATGAAAGAAAGGTAGTACTGCAGTTAGGGCAGGGGCTTATAAAGCCATAATTCAGTCCAAGCTCTGCCATAGTCTTTCTTCATGACCTGAGGCAAGGGACTAAATCTCTCATGCCTCAGCTCAGTAGCAGTACAATAGGGATTTCGTTCACTGTTATTCATGCCAGTTGGTGTTCTACCCTCAGATTTACGAGCCTTAATCATGGATCAGAAATCACGGATCAGAAAGATGTCCCTGTCCTTTTGACATGTGGCTGCACTTTAAATATTGGCAACTAATGCAGCCTTATGAGAGAGTACAACGAGACTACAAAGTAATTATGTTCAGCGTGAGCGGTAGTGGCTTTAGAACACCAGGAGGCAAACCACATTCCTGTGAGCACCACAAAGTGTGGGATTCCTACAGGAGCTGTAAAGAAGGAGAATGAATAAGAAGTATGGATGTTTACAGGATGGTCTTCCAAAGACTGAGGGATGGCACCAGAAAAATCATGGGTCATGTCTGCTTGAAAAATTAATCAGTAGGTGATGGGGATTGACCTCTTTGGTTGACTGTAGGAAGAAGTTGACATTTTCTTAATGAAGACAAGTAGATTACACTAATGAGATAGATATGGGGACAGCAGTCTACAGCTGCTAAGAGAAATGACGTGGTCAGAGTGATGTGTTAGGAAAATGATATTTCTAGCAGCATCCTGAATGGATACACGGAGGGCAAGTTCACATTTGTAAAGGTCAGAAAAAGAAATATTGTAGTCATAAAGGCACGAGGTGATGAGAGCCTGGATGGTGAAAGAATATGCAAACCTTAGACATCCCCTGGATCTGTATACATGGTGAGAGATACGAGATGAAAATGTTACTCCAGTTCTTGACCAGAGCATCAAGAAAACTAATAGCATTGTCTGTGATGATCTAGAGGGGAATTACTGAAGAGAGCATGCAGTAAAGAAGGAAGAAGGCCATTAGGAACTCTGTTTTAGTGAAAATAAGCTGAGTTTGATATACATGTGTCCATGAAAAAGTATTAGAGATGCTGTGGGTATGGACCTAGGGAGATGAGTTTGTGTTAGAGGAGTGAGCCTGGAAATTGCTACGTGGAGATCAGCGCGGAATCTGTGTTTGTGCTTGAAATTATCAAGGAGGGCAATACAGAAGGAGAAAAGCCCCATGAACTCCAGCAGAGCTGGGAGAAGAAAAGCGTCTTCTGGAGGGCATGCAAAAGGAACAGATTCAAAGGTGGTGCAATAGACGTGAGTAACACCATGGTTGCTGAAGAGAGACAGCACTTCAGGTTAAAACTGCACAAGAGACTACTGCAGGTAGCCAGTGTGCTGCAGCAGGTGAGAACAGAGCATTCAGACTATGCTGAAGTTTGCCCAGTATGTTAAGTAAAGATTTTGGCAGTGATTGCAAAGGAGAGGAAGCTGCAGTGAACTAGTGGGGAGGACTCCAGGCAGCATTTGTAGCTGGCATATTCAGAGAGGTTGGTGAGGAAGAGAGGAGAAGAAAAGACATGGTATTTATAGAGGAAAATAAATGTTTTAAGTTGAAAGAATTTTTTTTTAAGATGAGAGTGTTTTAAGAGGAAAGAGATTGAATGGTATTTGTGTTACGAGAGTAAAGAGGCAGAGGGGTGTGAGAGGTCAAGGCAAAGAGAGAACAAGAGGACAAGAGCAGCCATAAGGAAAGGCAGGAGGCAGGGTAAGACTGGCTGAATGGCAAATAAAAAAAAAGGAGGAGAGCCCCATAGGAGGTTTTTCATCTGTAGGAGAGGAAGAGGAAACAGAAGGCAAAGCTGCTGGAAGAGGAAGATCATGGTTTGTCATTTTCTCATGGAAGAACTGGGTGAAATCCTGTGTGACAGATGAAGTGGGGGCTGGAGGAGGCAGGAGGGTCTGAGGAGTGAGCCAAATGTGGCAGAGAGGTGATTGTGACTGTGAGTCAGAGATTCAACTGTGCTGAGCTGGAGTAGTAAGTCTAGGAAATGAGCAGAATTGAATGGGGAAACAATGCATTTATAGTGGAGAAAGTTAGCCAGGCAGGAGGGTTCCCAGCAGAGATGCTCTGCTATGTGAGACATAGCAGAGACCAGCTGGTATGGATCAGCTGGGATTTGGGGTACAGGGCAGGAATAGCTAGGGGAATGCAAGGCAAAAGGTCAGTGAATGAAAGAATGCAGCACGGATAACATCTACAGGTGGAGAAAGGAAAGGAAAGATAAAGAGGGTGATAAATGAGTAAGGGCAGCCAAGAAGTCCTTAATGCTGATGATCTGAGGTGACAAAAGGCCAAGAAAGCTTAGTGTGAAGAGGTGGCTGGTGATTGTTGAGAGTCCAGGGGATTTTCCAAGTGGTGGAGGAGAAGAATGGGGGTAAAACAAAGGGTTCAGTATGAAGTCCTGCCTTTTTGGTGACTGACTGGATCAAACAGAGTTGCGCACTGAACAGAGGAGACACTAAAACATATGGCTTAAAGGGCAGAGAAGTCACTACCACTGCCTCTTCTATAACTTGCTCTGCCTTCGTGCTGTGGGTTTATCCTGTGTAACCTTACAGAGGTGTAAGCATGACTCCCTCCTGCAGAGTTCAACAAGTTTCTCCAGTGCTTGGAACAGCCATACTCCAGTCTCATCTTGAACCTCAAAGAAGATAAATAAATATCAAGTAGTAATTCAGGATATTTTCCACAAAGTGGGGGGTGTGTGTGTCTGTGTGGAGAATGGTATTTGCGTAGCTGGGGGCTTATAAGGAAAAGGGGGTTCTAGGATGTCCTGTGTGTCCAGCAATGTGGATCCTGTTAAGATATCACACCAGATCGAGTGAAAGACACTGAAACTCTCATTGCAGCCCTTACTTAATTCTGAGAGCTTTTGTTGGTTTTGAGTTTTAACAGCTGACATTTGAAAAAAGCTTCCTAAATGTATTTCTAGACTTTCTAATAGGATGAAACATTTATGCTAATTTTATTGGATAACAAAAGCTATTTGAAAAGATCTTTCTGCCTCAATATGAATGTATGATTCTTGTCTCTCTGTCTGTATTAATCAGTGCCTATCTTTGAATATGCAAAAGAGCCTTTATAGTGTAGATATCTTTTCTTTCTGCCTAATGGTCATTTAATGGCATAAATATTATAACAAACTAACAAACAAAAGAAACAAAAACTTTTTCAGATGTTACAGGTGTAAATTAGGGTCACTAGACTGATTTTGAAGAGGTGATGATTTATGGTAGCTGATGATCCAATTACATTGCTTTGTCTTAGGTACTTGAGTGGCCCTGATTAAGAAAGTACCTGAATACTGTTCTTGATCTTTAAACATAAAGGAATTTGAAGAATGGAATTATCCCTGTTTTACACAGAGGACAGTTGCTCAACAATGCAAAAGTTCTGTAGGACAACAATTCACATTGGAAAGAAATTTGTCATTGTTGATCCTTAATTACATATATTATGTTAAATTTCACCCCCTTTCTATTTACCAGTTCCCGAGACTGTCCAGGTTTGTTCATATGAAATTCTGTAATGGTTAAAGAGAGAGGAAGGAAAGTTACAGTGATCAGAGGGACAAAGGAGCCAGCCAACAGGAACAGGGGAAATAAAAAAACTCAAATAACTTAATGGGCTCAAATTGGGAAGTTGGACAATTTCCATCTCAGTCTTCTGAAAGATGTGACATTGCAAGTCCAGTAAAAAGGATTTTCAATAAATCTGTCTAATTAGGGTGGTACATTAGGAATGAAAAGTAGCAAATCTATATTTAAAGAAAGGAGCAGAAGTTGTCTGGGCCACAGCGGACCTTTTAGGTTGATCATAATAATACCAAGCAGTGTTTAAGTAAGTTCTAAAGGAGAGATTAATTAAATGCACAGGGGAAAATGAAATAAACATGCAACGTATGTTTTCCTATTTGAAGTCTGCCAAACTACCCAGATATATTTTGCTAGGAAGATAACTGGGGTTTAAGGTAAGGAAACACTTTATACCTAAATTATCAGGATTTTGGTAAAGGATTTTATGTTCTGCCCCTAAGGAAATGGTTTGTTGCAATGTTACGGTAATTAGGACACAATTTACAGAGTGTTTAAGGAACGGACCGAGGGAAGGCAAAAAGTGCTGAGAGGGGAAGGATCAAGATGAAGTCAACAGTAGAATTCCTGCAGTAGGGGACCAGTAGGATCTTTGCACAGAAGTTAGCAGGGCTCATTGAAAGAACTTTAAGCTAGATTTGAAGGGGGAAAGAGATAAAACCTGGCTTGTTAGAGATAAGTCTGAGGGCAGCACACCAATATTTTAGGGACAGTGTGTTAGCAAGGCCCTTCAGTTTGCTATCGCAGTGGGGGTAGAAGATGGAGATCCATATGGCAGTAAAGGCACAGGTGGTGTGTTGGAAGGAGAGACTACAACCTTTGGAAGAAGGGGCAGGCAACTCAGGAGGACCACAAGGATGTCATGAGGTTATGCAAGAAGGAAATTAGAAGGGCCAAAGCCCAGCTAGAATGATTTGATGATCTTAAAGGTCTTTTCTAACCGAAATATTTCTATGATTCTATGATATATTGCCTACTATGCAAGAAAAACAGAGTCCTTTCCAATACTTTGTATTTGTGAAACATCTGTAGGACTGTGAAGGATTAATTTACTATTATTGTTAATTCCTCTTTTTATTTTTTTTCCCCTAAGAAAGATCATATTTAGCTCTGTATCAAGCAGGACCTGATGGAAGGAGTGTTTGTTACTGGGCTGCCTAATACCAGCCACAGGTGTCTGGTGAGAGGGAAGGGACCTAAGGCAAATCCAGCTGCACTATCCCAGCTGCTTTGTCTTTCACTTAGATCTGAGCCACACTTTGTTTCCTTCCTGTGTCACCCCACACATCCAGGACTAGAGATGAGGACTCTGTGCACTTAATGCCTACTTCACTTTTCCTTGAAATAATGTGGTTAGTAGGGTCTTTGTTTCCTGGCTCCCTCATCTGCTTTCATTTCAGATTGCCTTAGCTCAACAACAACAAAACCCTGTTAGATTCTCAGCTATTTATATTCATAAGCCAGGAAAATGCAGAACCTTCAGCTTCTTCATTAAAATAGTTTATATAAAATAAAAGAGAATGTCTGTACTATATTTAAGTGCTCAGAATGGCTGGTAGCAGCGGAATTAAACTCTTCTCCACGCATATTTAAATTATCATGAGATGTGTATTTCAGTTCACAAAATGTTCAACCCTTTGGCTGGTGATGCTGGGTGAATTTCCATGTAGTGGGGTGGATTTTGGCACAGGATCCACCACCTTATGAAGGCTAAAGGACCCACTATGGGCCTTGTTCACTTGTGTGTGAAGCAGAAGACCACAATCCTCAAAGAAGTTTTTGGGAAAGGTCCTACAGAGAACATAAAGGCTCCACAGCACTAAAGGTAAGAAAACATCATCTAGGATAGCATTTTGGGGCTATAGTTCAGCTCCCAGGAAAGGTGGAAGCATGATTACATCAGTATGGAGCAAGACAAGCGCAGATGCTCTTCCTGTCTGGAAGTTCAGAGAACCTTGTCTGACACTCCCAGTAGCAAAGCTGCCTTCTGCATTACTGGAAAGAGCTGTTACCCAGCCCCTCTGCCTGAGCACCTGTAGGAGCAGGTCTGTATCTAAGGTGGACCACAGAAGGAATTTCTGTTTTCTACTTCTGTTGAGGAATGACCACAGTCTGATGAAGAGCCCCCATTCTGCTTCAAGTGGGCTGGAAAGGGTGGTGGCAGACACCAAGGGAGGGGAGGCTGGAGGTTGATGGCATTGCCTCTACAGGCATGTTGCATATGTGGGAGCAGCTGGATGTGAGATCCTTTGCCTGTGTGCTGAGCTGTGTGAATGAGACAGCTGCTTTTTGGGAGACATCTATTTATGGCAGAGGGATGCTCTGCTAAGCCACTGTACGCCACTGAGGGTTTGGAACAAGGGCAGAGATAAGTGGTTTTCTTGGCTCATTTGTGTAGACTTAAACCATCCTTTTTCCATGAAATAATATTTCGTGTCCAAGAGGAAAGAGAAATCCTTTCTACCCGATGTCCTGAGGAGCCTCCAGTTTTCAAATGCTTTTCCTTCTAACTCATTGGTCCTGGTGGGAAAGGTAGTCACAGGCTCCCAGTGGGACAAAAAAATCTCAGTGTTGTGGAGATGGGAGCAGGACCAAATCTCATTGACCACTCCATAAGGTCCATGCTTCTCAGTGATGAAGTGGCTGCAGAATGAGCCTGTGCAATGTCTTGGTCTCCGCACCTGGAAAATTCCATTTGGAGGAAGCATGGGGACTTCTTTCAAACATTTTTTTAAACAGAAGGTTCCATTAGGAAGAGTGTGGCAATTTGGTTAAGTGTCTTCCAGGGAAGGAGGGAGAGGCTGCTTGATTGGTTGGAAGGAGGAAAGGTGTATGTCAGTGTATGGTCTCCCTCACACTGACAGTGATGGCACTACAGGGTGGCCTCTGCTTCTCCCCCAGTCTTTCCTTCTTGTCCCCTGCGCTGTTCTTACCGGTGTCCCCTGCACTCTGTGCCACACCAAAACTTGTTGCATATCTTTCCCCTCTTATTCATCAGTTATTGTTAGCATCCAGCCCACATGGCAACTAATTGCATTGTCAATGCCTTCAAATGAAGAAGCAGCAGGAGCACAAGCAGATGAACTCTTTAGCACCAAAATCCTCTTTGCCCTTACGTGACGAAGAATACAAGCACAAAGAGAGTGAAAGGGGAAAGATGCAGGACTTCCTTTAATGGAAAGTTGCTCACAGTGCTGAGGCTTGGGGAAATCTTCAAACTTGAGCTCTGCTTCACCTGCTACCAGCCTTGCTTCCATGTGAGGGGTCTTGGTGTCCATTTGCTTGTCCTACCAGGGTGGAGTTTTTGTCTGGTGGCATTAAGATGACTGGACGGGCACAGCTTCTTTAAAGATTCTCCTTCCTTTGAATGTAATTCATGGCATTATGGGAGTTTCTGAACCTGAAATTTAAGGTTACTTGTACTTTATTGCTGTGGTTGGATGGTACATTGTACCTATCACTTAGAAAATTAAGTTGTTTGAATGTTCTTCTTGGGCAAATGATTTTGGCATTGAAATACCTCCTCTGAGGACTAAGTCTTTTCAGGCTGCTTGTGATAATGTTTCATTGCATGTCTTTAGGATCCGTGTTTTGAAATGAGATCTAACTGTTTAGCTCTCAGAAGGCACAAATTGCCCCACTTATATCTATCCTGCTGGCAATTTACACCAGGGTAGGACTTGATTCTAATACTTGGGGATCAAATATGAACACTTCTCCATTCATTTCAATGCTTTCTTTCCAGGGTTTTGGTCTGTGCTAAAATGCAGGTCAGTGCTCCTGAGTTTAAGTTTTAATTTGAGAAAATTTCACTCTCCATCAAAGCTATGGCAATGATCTTCAAAGCTGACATCATTGCTTAGGCATCTGATGCACAAATACTTGAAGCGAAAGGTAGAGGCAACGTAAAAAACTGGATGTGAATGGAAGAAGTAGGTCAGGAGTTCCCTCTATGGTCTTTAACAATTTCTTTTACCATCAGGCTGTTCCTTTTCTAAGATAATATATCAATTATTTTTCCTTTGTTTCTAAGGGCCTGGGAGCTGAGAAGTTACTCCTCTGACATTTTAGTATATTGTTGTAAAGAATATGGAGAAAGTTTTCACATTAAACGTGTAAGAGCCAGAGTTTACCAATTTCAGATGCTAATCTGGTTTCAAAGGATTTAAGAAGGCCTATTGTCTGCCACGCTGTTTTTTTTGTTTGATATTTTTCTGTTGATCTTTTGCCTTTGTAGCTTTTTCATCTGCTAATTGATGTATGGCTGTATATACTGGTCTTTCAGCTGTGCTCCAGCTTTATGTTAGAAGCACTACTTTCGTTTTTGCATGATTCTTATGGTTCTATTTAATGGTTTAGGAAGATAAGTCTGAAATAAATTTGTAGCTCTCATGAATTAAAGTAACTTTATTGAAGTGAACCAAGGGGAAGCAGAGATGCAGTAGATGCCTGAGCCCTAGGGCAGCCTGAAAAAATGACTTAGCAAGGTGATCACAGTCATTTCACTGGAGCACCATGTTTCAAGCCAGAAGGTGAAAATTCAAATTCAGTGATGAAGGGGAGGTCAGTGTGGGAACGAAACCACTGGGGCTGAAAGCTTGGAGCTGTGGAGAAAAGAAAATGGTAGCAAAATTAGAGGAAACTTATGCAAAGAGAGAAGGGGAAGAGTGTAAGAGAATGGAAGCACTGGTAAGGAGAGACAGCAGTGGCTGCAAGGGAAGCAGGCCTTTGGTTGAGTGTGAAGGCCAGGATCTGTCCTTGAACAAATACTGAAGTGATAAAAGGTACATAAAGACCATGTTTCCCCTTTGGCTGTTAGCAAACTGTTGTACTGGTGACATGTTTGTGGAATGAGCCTGAACTGCAGTCATGCCTGTGAAC
Source organism: Corvus cornix cornix (assembly GCF_000738735.6). Classification (NCBI taxonomy): domain Eukaryota; kingdom Metazoa; phylum Chordata; class Aves; order Passeriformes; family Corvidae; genus Corvus; species Corvus cornix. The sequence continues at coordinate 58,543,972 of NC_047057.1, read as the reverse complement.
CAGATTCACAGTGAGATTTTTTTCTGATGAAGTTGCATTTGGGTCCTTGCTGTAGTAGGGGCAGGACAAGGGCAAACCTGGGACCAACCTTTTTCATCTTCAAAAGGTAATTTCACCTGCCATTTCTGTCCTTGTAGAGCCTCCCTGGGGGCAGTTCTTCCAGCAGAGCACTTTTGATCAAGTTTTCCTCCAGAAACTGAAGCAGGAGCCAGAGTCCTTTGGAAAGCCCTGCATATAAATATCTTGTTTAGTTAGTCTAATAAAGGTATTACTAACAGTGCTGCTTGGAGGATTTATTGGGGGATTTCACTAAGACAGTGTTAGCAGTGGAATTACAGTCATTCTCTGGTAAGACCTTGTCAATGCGAGAGAAAATAACATTGATCCAATCAGAGATATTTTACAGGATCAATGTAATATTCCTTTGCATAATCACAACCAGAGGATTATGGGCCTGTGCTGGGAGTGATGAAGGATCACTTGACAGATCACAGCCTCATTTGTTCTCGTCCTTTTAACTGGTGAAGTATGGGTAGTTTTTAAAAGTCTGCCTCGATATCCTTGTATCTTGAATACATCAGGGCTCCTTTGGGCCACAGGCAATATATATTCAGTCTATTGCTTTTAAACAATATTTTTGGCTACATACATTTTTCATAGCTGAGCCATACTGAAGCCTCTTTGTATGACCTTGAGACAATTCCCTCTGCAATCCAGGAAACCAATGCACACAAAATGGGAAATGAGGCCCCGAGGTGAGCAGGGAGGAGGAGAAGACAAATCAATATACAGCATGAGCCTTATAACCCAAACATCATAAGGGATCTGAATAAGTTTGCGTAATTGAGCTTCTGGATAGTGCAGCAATTCCTCCAAGGGGATACGAGTATTGCAGATGGCAGTGAATTCAGGAGGCTCAAGAGCATACTGTGGTTTGCTGGGAATAACTTATTATCAAACAAGTCCTCCTCATTGTTTACACTGTTGTCTTTGCATTTTTTCAAGATCCCAGGACTGCTCTATTGCTTTAATGACAGCTTTGTCATGCCTTGTGAAAACCCTAAATCCCTCTACTGGCTGCAGTTACCTAGATATTCCCTTGGCTTTAGGCAGGCTTCTTCTGCTGTGGAAGAGAAGCAGTGTGTTTGATAGCTTCACCACATTTGACTGAATGGTTCCTTTGGATTTGCACATACATCTCAGTAAAGGAGGGAAAGGGAAAATGGTGGCTGAGGTGCAGAGCAATGGCTCGGCTCACTGATAATATCAGGGACCATTCAAACTCCAGTCCTGTGGTTTCAGATGACTTCAAGTGCAGGGCTGCAAAAGTTATTTGGGGAAGAAAAAACAGCTATTACAAGTGACATTTAAAATTAGATGGGACATAGCTCTCGTGAAAATACAGCAGGCATCAGCTTGTTTCCATCAGGGCTAGGACAGATAACTGAATATGTCCCCTTTTCAGTCATGGGCAGAGTCTAGCCTGTATCAAAGCACACAGCTTTGCTAGGAAGCTGTGACTAACGCAAAGCATGTGTACAGAGGAGTGTGTGAGAGGATGCAGGAGCCTTTTGGAATTAACCCTTCAAACAAGCTCAGGCTGGGGACAAACCCTCCAGGACTCTGTGGTCTCTGCAGCTTTACCTTGGACCAAGAAGCATGGGAAGGGGAAGAGGAGACGGATCATAGCCTTCAGTCAGCACCAACCCTGGCAAAGTTCTTGTGGGCTCATGTTTGGCAATGCAGGTCTTCCACAGCCATCACTGTGGGGTGATTTGTGGAGGAAGTCTGGTTTCACAGCTCCCCTTTGCACGGCCTGGTACCTTCTGTGTGCTGTGGCATGTGGCACACACCCCCTCCTTGTGCAGACTGTGAGCCCCTGCGATGCTATGCCTGTGTGGGCTCCTGCTGCCCATGGGGAACTGCTCCTGCTTTGCTGATGGCCATTTCCATGGGACCTGGATAACTCTGTCCTGCCTGTAAGCCTTGGGACATTGCCATGGGTCTGGCACTGTGGGTAGCACCAACATGGCAGAACAGGCTTAGGTTGCCAAAATCATTAAGTAATTGTGGTGCCGTTTTCTTTCCTTTCTACGTTGAATAATCAGTGATCAGATTGCTTCTACAAAATGCAGTGCCAAGAAGCAATTGGTGATAGTAATCATTCACTGCATCAGCTCTGGCCACCACAGCCCTCGGATGTCATTTGTTCTGTCAGTGAGTCTGCAGAAAATCTATACTAAAATGAGGTTAGGGGTTCAGAATTAAACCCAGAAAAGCATGAAATATCAGAGCAAATCCATGCTGATAGACTGTACTTTGTTGTGTAAGGTCAGGATGGATGCTTATATGGGATTTTCACTCTTAACTCACAGCACCCTGGTGCTGAGAATTAAGTTAGATCATGGATATTTCTGAACTGTGCGTATTTTCATGTTAGTGGATCCATAGGCATATGGTGAGCACGCCAATGTAATTTGCATTTTAAAGTAGTCTTAAATAAGTTCTCACGTCTGCAGCTGGGCTTTGAGAAGATCATGTTCCCTGGAGTTAGCCCAGGGCAACGTGCTGAAGATCACACATAGCTTTTACTCTGTTCTTGCTCAAGCAAAACTGCTTTTAAGTCCAGGGGAGCTAAGTCAGCCTTGCTGAAGTTGGAAGCAAACATGCCTTTGACTTCAGTGGGACACAGATTTTGCCCAGCATTAATTTTTGCTTGTGAAAAGTCTTAAAGAAAAAATGGAGAAAGGCCTTCTAAACTAAACCTCCCAGGAGCTTACTAATAACTCCTTCTTGCATAGGTCCACTGCCATGTGAGTCCCATGAAATATTACCTTGAAGTGGAGCAGGAGGTTTGCCTAGAGAAAATGACCTAAATACAAGGCAAGTGCCACGTAACACTTGCAGTTAATGTTTTATTTGTTGGTATAATAAAAGCATGTCAACAATTCAGTCTTGCCAAATTCCATTTGCCTGTTTGGCTGGGATATGTATTTTTTTTCTTCCTGAGGAGAGAGTAAAATTATGTTCATTTGTTTCTTTACTATGCTCCTGGCAAAGAAGAAGATTTTGTGCCAGGGCTGATAAATGTTTGAGTGAATTTTTTGAGGTTATTACTCTGAACCACTGCCCAAAAAAAGTTCAAGCAAAAATAATCTGAGACTTTATATCAATTCATATAACTACCTTTACAAATAAAAATGTTGGGTCTTTACTTGAATAATCCAGTACATCTCTGACATTGCGGTCTCTTGCAGAACTCATTTCTTCGGTGAAAGCTGCGAATGTAAACGTTCCCTTTCAACCAGTCTCACTCACAAATAAATAACACAGATCTTCCTTGATGCACATTGTGTCAACCAAACAATTTCCATCATCTTATGCTTGCTACTTTTTCATTTTTCCCAGAGGGGTTTGCAATCATTACGAGTCACTTTCCATTTTGACTTGTAGCCCAAGCAATTGAACACAAGCGTGAGGCTTCGATAAAAGCTGTTCACGGCAGATAAGTGTGACCCCCATTTATGAGCAGGTAAGGTCAGGCCTTTCCATCGTAACCTTTTAGGGGGGATGCTTATCTTTCAGGCTATTACACAGGCTAGAGAAGCATACCATGATGCGCATGTCACTGAAATTTTTATACCATCCCGTCACAGTAGCACCTAAACACCTACATGCACAACTCTGTGAGGAAATACCAGCTCAGAAACTGTCTGGAATAGATATGCCATGTATTATTAGTTACCCAGTTGAAGCAACTGTAATAATATTTGTAATATGGGCTCTGCAGCTCTATTTCCCCCCACCCTTTTAAGCACTTCTTTGATTATTGTTATTTATTTTAAGCTGCCTGGTGATGCCCAGGCTTGAGGAGCTTAATTGTGCTATAGGCAGGGGAAGTTGGGCACTTGTGCGTGTGCGGTCCCTGCCGTCACGCAGGCTTATTCAGCAAATGGCCGATGCGGGCACAAGATGTGTAAATCAGCGAGTGCTGCAAGAAGAGCACTTAATTGAAGCTTTATCAAGTGCCTGCAGAGCTGACCTCCAAGCAGCAGCTGAACCACAGTTGGGATGGGAGCGAGCCAGCAGCTTTCACTGATGACTAAGCCCTTGTGCTGGGAAAGGATTTGCTTACAAAACTTGCTTGCTTTACCCATGGGTGGCAGAGCACTGCATAGCTAGGGGTGACTTAAATCATTCTGCCTAATTCACTAAAATTGTTCCTTTCAGCAGAGATTCATAGCTTTCAGTACACTTTGATGACTCTGTAGTTGTGTACAGGGAAGTAAAGCTAAAGCCAGGCTGCTGACTGCTGGGGTCGGTGCGGTGCTAGCAGCACAGGGGTGACATGACGGCATATTCAGGCCTGTGAAGTCTTTCCGTGCTGGTCTGGCACTGGAAGAGTGGATCCAGCACATTTCCTATCCCCTCTGCTTGAGCATTTCCCTGCTCTGCATGTCTGCAGCTGTGTATGCAGAGACAGGTAAATATTGAAGGGTTGTAGATATTTGCCTGTTGAGAAATGGATCCCACTGAACCGCACAAGTATACTAAACAAAATAGAGCCCTGAAGGTCGAAAGCAAAAGGAGAAAGAACTGTGTAACATTTCACAAAGCTGAAAATAATGGAGGACCAAATTAATTTGGACATAAAATCTAAACAATCTTGACAGGTAATTGGGAACTTATCACAACCTTCTACTACATGTCTGCAAAAAACCATAGTGCTATATATGAGAAAGAAGACAATATTGTTAAAAACTACAATAGCTTCACTATGAGGGGAAGTAAAAATAGCAGGAAATAAAAATTGTGAATGGGCCTTTTCTCACATATAGGAAGAAGAAAGGGCAACATACTGAAATATCTGGAAATTAAAACCGTGGAACAATAACAGCTAGGTAGGAGAAGAAGTACAGGATGGAAAACTATAGGTAGCTGTGTCGATACAGGAAGCAAAGCTCCAAAAGCTATTAAAACTCAGACACTTCAAGTAAATTATTATTATATGCTCTGTAATAGCAAAGCATATTAATGATAGAAATGCTAACAGTAGTATTTATCTTTTGCCAAATGGAAATGATTAAGAAAACCTGTAGAAGTTAAGGATATCTTTAATAATGCTTAATTAATTTTAATTTTTATTTCTCTTTTGGGAACATCCTAGATGAGATATTCTTGCCATGTGATGACAACAAAATACTTTCTTCTCCAGCAGTAATTTAGACTGACAGAACAGGTAATAAATTCAGTCATTTTAATATAATTGATCTGAATAATTTGATTCCAAGAATTTTAAAAGGCTGGCTAAGGAAATGTCCAGACTTAATTCATATAAATGGTGATTTTTAGAATTTGCCAGGATACTGATGAAATATCAAAGACCTAGAGAAAGCTGATATTTTTCAAACTCTTGAAAAGTGTAAATATAACAATACTAGGAAAAGTAATGTAGCAGCTAATGTAATTAATGAATAAATTAATAAAGAATTAAATATAGATATGCTAACTAATGCTAATTGAAATGGGTTTATAACAATAGATCTCATTAAAGTAATTTTTGTTGATAAAGGCGCTAGTGTTGATTGAATATTCCTTCTCTTTTTTTAGGCACTTGACAGGGTACCACATGACATTTTTATTAATAAACTACAGAAATCAATACGATGCATGTTAAATGGATTAAAAGGCTGGGTAAATTATGGAGTTTAAAATTAAATTTTCTATAGACATAAAACAGATTTCACAGGATGTTACAGGTAACAGCTTTTTGCATTAGGCTAGCTATCATTTTTATTAAAGAACTAGGGAAAAACATGACAAAGTGATCCATAAAGTATACTAATAATAGTTTGGGGAGTGATAAATAATAATGCAAACCAGGTAGCTCTGTGGAAATCGTTGAGGAGAGCACGCTTGGTAATGCAAGGCTTATGGAGCTCAACCGGCCAAGCTTAACAAAGAGAGGATTGAGGGATGGCTTCATCATAGGCTATAAAACTGCCTATGGAAAGAGAACCTGCTCAGAGAAGACTCTCTATCTAGCCGGCATGTACCAGGTTCATCGCAGGTGAAAGGCTGAGGTTAAACCAGCTGAATTCAAAAGAGATGTAAGGCCAATGATGCCCATTTAGTGGGGAAGGTACTAAGCCCAGGAACAGCTTGCTCTTGGAGGTGGCAAATTCTCTATTGAAAGCTTTGATTGTATCGTTTGAACAGAAATGAATTCCAGACAGTCCCATGGCCTCTACTGGGCATCTGAGTGAGAGATCACAGAGCTGCCTTCTGCACTCATAATTTATGACTGAACGTTACACAGAAGCTGTGGCTCTGCAAAATGCGTGCCTGACACCAAGAGTTCAGGTTTTACCTGTCAGTCAGAGGGTTCTCTGGCTTTCCCAAATGTAGAGCAACAACTGGAGTATTTTATGTGTGTAAGTACCCAAAGCCATAAACACTTTGGGTAACTGGGTGGATCTGGTGCCATAGCAATGCAGCCTAGGAGTGCTCTTAATGCAGTGCCACGTTCTGCTGCTGCTCCAAGATTGAGCCAAGAGGATTTTATCAATGTCATCAGCATTTTACTGTAACATAACTCAGAACTGAGTTTAGCCTGGCAAGTCAGCACTGCCAGTTGTCCCACAAGAAGGGATGTGGAGGGTGATGACAGGAGAAGGCAGTAAAACAGGGAAAGAATACAAGGGAAATTTAGAAAGGAAGGACAGATGCAGGAAAACCATCAGCAGCACAACAGAGGCTAGAAAGCAGAGAAATGGGAAAGCTGTATTTTAAGCCATAATTTTATGTACATAAGGAAAAGAAGGGAGAGAAGTATTGCACAAAACCAGGGAAATTTGGGAGGGAAGGGAAAGAGCATATACATAAAAGATGGGAAGAGAGAAAAGGAGAAGAAACAGAAACATGTTTGTTAGTCTTTGTGACCTTCTGTTACACTTACTGAATTATTTATTCTGATATTTGCTAGTAACTTTCTACCAACCATTTATTGTCATGATATAAATAAGAGCAGAACCCCGTTATTGCTGTTCCTGGAGGGATTTTGATGTTGAATGGCAGCGGGCACTCCCCCCTCCCCTTGGCATCAGGCGATTATGAATTACGCCGAGTGCTTCTAATAACTAAAGGGAAAGGGCTGCTCAGCACATTTGGAATGTAAATCTCATTTTTTTCTCTTTTGTAGGTCATGAAATGCAGCCCTTTTCTAAACCCCTGTGCTCAGATTGCAAGCTACCACTGCACACAAATTCCTCAGCCTATCCTCTGCAAGGGTGACATTTCATCAATGCTGAACCCCTCAGCATCCTGAGGGCTTGAGATAAGATTGTTTTTATTGTTGTTTTAAACACAAACATGCTGGATCATGTCACTTAAAAAGTGCTATGTGGATGTTATACCACATGGGAAACCAGACTATTAAAAAACCAGAGATTTGCTGTATTTCAATTAAAAAGCAAGAACTTAATTTATGGTTTTTTTCCATAGCCTGCAGGTGTTCATGGGGTGCAGTTTGCTGGGAATCTGCACTTACTGGCCAAAACTTCAGGAGTGTTCATTGCCCAGCCCCTCTCAAGCAACCCATAGAAGAGAACAAGTGCTTTTGGGCCCCATATTTAGCTCCTGAGCTCTTACATCCCCTGCCCTCGGCACCTTCTTTGCAGGAGCAGATTCTGGGATGCTTCTTGAGGAGCTGGTGGCCTCTGGAGAAGCTGCATGGTTCTGCTTTGCAAGAAATGAAAGGAAGGGAAGAATCTCTGTCGCTGTTGTACCGAGAAAAGCAGCATAACTCCAGTCCAGAAGAAGGGAATGGAATTATTTATTAATTTCCAAACTCGTTTATGTAACCTGGTTTGCTTGAATGGCATAAGGTTATTGGTTCTTTGACCATCCACCTCTTAGAATGATTGGTTAAACCCTACAACACCCATTTCAAAATATTTCTCCAGTCAGTAACATAACAATACTGCATAACAAGCTACAGGTGGAAGATAAAGATTGGTTTACAAAAACCTTTCACTGTTCCCAGCGAGCGTGTGTGTGAAAGCAAACTTTCACATGGATGCTGGCAGAAAGCTGGAAAATTTCTCTGCATCAAGCTTTCAGCATCCACAAGTCCCTTAAACATTGATGAGCTGAACTTTTTGCTTTATGATTGGAGTCATTTAGTTATGATTCAGGTCATGGATGGTCAGTTTTTGTTTCCTACTCTACTGGCATTATGGGAACATGGAGTTCAGACCTTGTTTCATTTTGGAAGAGTAAGCAAGGTATGTAAATAGTTAAAAGGAGGGGATGCAAGTAAAAGGGAAAAAAGAAATTAAAACTACTTGGTGCTTGTTTTGCTTTTGGGATAGACAGTTTCTGTCTGTGGGGAGAAATTAACTTTTCCACACAACTTAAATCTCTCTTAAATCCTTAAAATAGAGCTCTGGGAGTGACATGGCACTGAGGCCTTGGTGCTGGCCAGTTTCACCTTATCATATTCGCTCAGAATATTTCCAGCCCAGCAGAGTCACTTTGCTGACAGCCCTGCACAAGCTCCAAGATATTTTCTTGCTTGCAAATTAAGTTTTCCCAGCAAGCCACCCTGCTACTTTGGTTATCATCACTGCAGAACAGATGTCCTCAGGGACTCAGAAAGGGCTTTGCAGTCTCTTACCCATGGGTTTTAACTTGACCTTGCTCACATCACTAGTGACCAAAAGTCATTACCATAAGTGGCTTATGTGAAATGTATTGGTCTCAGTCAATTTTAAGCAGACAGTAGTCTGCATTACCAAACCATCATCCCAAATGGTGCTTTTTTTGGGAAGTCCTAAGCACAGTCAGGGTCAGTATAGTTGGACTGAAACATCAGCAAAAGCACAAGGAGAACAGACTTTAAGTTTTGTGCTTGTTCACTTTCAACAGAATGAAAGTAACACATGCTGTAAAATAGCTGTAAAAGGTATTTCAAGTCTGCATAAATTAGAGCAGTCTCTGGGGTTGCTCTGACTTATGCATGGGACAGTCACACTCCCCAGACAGTCCCCATCTTCAGAAGATACCAAGGTGGCACAAAGCCTTTCTGGCAGCCTTTGCCCCCATCTCTGCTGAGGCAGAGCAGAGACCAGCAGCCCAGGCTGTGCCCAGCACATCAGTTTTTACCAAGTGTGCCAATGCAAAAACACGCTCAGCCTTGGTCTACACAGAATATTACACTGTGGACAAATAGGGATGCTAGGTCTTTCTGAGCCACAGAGAACCATCAGACTTGCTGTGACTACCCAGAGGTACTCAGCTTTGATGGGGTACAGATGGGGTGAGATACAGAGCCAGAGCCATGGCCCAGGAGGAGAGAGAGCAGTTGGTCCATTTTGCTTTAAGCTACAGGCAGCAGATTTTCAATCCGGGAAAGGCTTTCAAGAAGTGACCTGGAAATTCAAAATAATGGATTTTTCTCAGAACTGAAACACCAAAGTAGACATTTAGTTTGGGTCAGCTGAAACCCCCTGTTTTAGTAACTGAGATACTTAATTTTGATTTTGCTTTATTAATTCATTTATCTTGGTAAACACTTATTGAGTACTACCTTCTGCTAAACCCCCACAACTTCCTCTCTTCCACCACTCTCCTCTCACCAAGCCGTGGCAGTTGAACCATGCTTGAAACATCTCTCTGCACAGCTATAGGGAGATAGCACTGGGAAGTGCCTTCTTGGAGGCCAACTCTTTGCTGTTACTTAATCATGTCCTTCTGGCTTTCCCTGCAGTGGGGGAAAGCTTTGCTCCATGCCTGCACTCAGGCTCCTTCTGCAGCTGTGCGTAGTCCTGCAGTCATGGGTACATTAAAATTCACCTCAAAACATTAAAACCTACCAAGGGGCCAGCAGAAGGCCTAGTCCTCCATTAAGGACTGTGTATCTAATTTTGAGTTGACTACTGTCCTGAGGAAAAAGACTGCCTTAAAGCATAAAATCTAAACAGTGAAAGAATTATTGAGGTAATAGTTTTCCTTTTTTTGCCAAGAAACTCAGGTGCCTTGTCTGCAGTCTCACAAAATCTGAGCTAGAGCTGGAAGTGTGTCCAAAACTCTTGACCCCTAGTCTTATGCTTTAGCTATAAAAGCATCCTTTCTTCCTGAATAGCTCTAGTAATGGTCTGCTTAGGGAATGAAGAGAAATGGAGACTCTTGTCTCCAGTGTTATGATTCTGAATGAAGCCTCAGGTCAATGTAATCAGACATACAAAAAAAAGAAGGATGATGTCTCTATGACATGGTTGAATTATTGGCATTGCAGAACTGGTCCAATTTTTTTCATAAATGGTAAGCTTATCAATGTGGGGGAGAATCAGAGGGTTTTGTGAATTTTTGTCAAGCACAGTGACAAAATAATCACTGTAGTGTCAGAAGTCAAGGAAGGGTTGAGGGAAACAAGGCAGTGAAAAAGTAATTTTTTTTCAGCATGCCAGATATAATTGTGGAAATTATGACAATTTCTAATATTCTAAAAACAGACTTCCATTTTTTAGGGAATATTTATCAAGGAAAAATTGATCCAGTTAAAAACCAAAGCATTTCATTATTGTTTTGCCAAAACATTCTGATTTGACCTAAAATGATTTTTTATCTTAACATTTCACTGAAAAGCGTTAAAAATTTTATTCAGCTTGATTCAAATTTAATTTTTTCCCGATTTTTCTCATTTTCCCATCTGTTTCTGGTGGATCTTTCTTTACTAAAACAGCATCTAAACTTTTGGTAGCTTGATCTTGCACACTTGAATGTGAAAAAAGGCAAAAAGAAGTTGAAAATTAAATGCATTAAAGTTTCATAATATGTAACTTTATTATGGATACGTAAATATTTCATCCCTCTTTGGTTCCTTTAAAACATCCTCCAGCCCATTGACTCTAGTAATGGGCCAGGTAAACATCCTGACCTTTATCTACTCAACTTAAAATCCCCATAAATAACTTTTATTGGTTTCTGTCCTCTGCAGCTATACGTAGTGTCACAGCTAAGAATGTCATTGCCCCAAACTGACAATTATGTTTTCCATTTTTCTGTCTTTTGCTTTCTTTTTCTTCTAACATAGTTTATAAAGTACAAAGACAAGAAAAGTCACAAGAAAAGTTTTTCTTCAAATAAAGGTAAAATTTTGCTGCAGACAGAAAAGTGACTTTGGAGAAAAATGACATCACCAGACCCCGTGTTTATTCTCTTCGGTGGCATCCAGATCAAATTTACTTGGTTTTCAAGGTGATGTTTCTAACCAGCCAGCCCTTAAACTCAAATCAGGATCTGAAAGTCAATCTGTGTCCTTTCTGACTCATGCATAATCATCCTTAATAAAGGTTCTATAGACAGGATTTAGCTGACAAGTTGGTGTTTATCATACACAAGACAAAAGAGATTAATCCAAGCCATTCATCCATAGCTAGGCTGACTCTTCATCATTACCTGGTTAATGTGTGCTATCTGTAAAGCAAGCCAGAACAGGATGATCCGAAGAGCAGATGTCCTAATATGGAGTTGATTTTATGCAATGCTTTCCTCCACCACAAATGCATTTCGTTTTAACAAAGTACTTCCCAGACAAATCCACTGGTGAACCCCTGGTGTATTAGGCCTGGGAGAAATCCCCTTTGCCTTCCTTCCCCTCACCTTTGTGCCCATCTTCTAGCTTCCAAAGCAAAATGTGTGTATGGGATTAAAAAGGGGAAGGAGTGGGGGTGCTGGGACGAGATAGGAATATCTGGGGCTTTGTTCGGCAAAGGGAATAGCTGGTCAATGGAAGATGAAGTCAGATTTAGGGTTTCCGGCCCCAGAGCTCTCTTTGTTGAGCATGGTGCCTCATGGAGTATGGCACATGATACTGAACACCCTCCTGCTCTCTTTGACATGTGCATTTGTGTATTTAATGTACATGTGTGGCAGCCTGACACACGCTGTGACAGAAACCACCAGCAGTCTGTGTGGCAAGCTACCATCTTCCATCTCTTTAGGTTGAGGTGATGATGCAGTTTGAGCTTGCCTTGAGATCTCCCCTCTTTTGAATGAGTGTTAGGTCTTGTCTAAAATGTTATTTTAATCCACTTGTCATGTACTTAGCATGCTGAGTAGTCAGGCAAGGGGGGGGGAGCTGGCTGGGTGCAGGGTAAGTGAGGTATCTCTCTGCTTGGGAGGGCTCTGGCCCTTCCCCACCTCATGTCTGATGATGAATGTTAAAGGGAAGAGTGGATGTCACCTGGCTTTTATCCTATCACCAGGGTAGCTGTATGAAACCTTCAGTTGGAAGAAGTGATCCCCTGTAAGTAGAGATAGGAACAGATCATGCTTACAGGAGGCATTGCTTTGCAAGTAGCACACTGGAGCAGAGGAGAGGTGGCCAGTCTCTATTTCCTGATCTGTGCTAGACCAGATTAAGAAGCATCTTCATCCCCTGCACCTCAGCCAACTTACCTGTTAGTGACAATGGAAATCCCTCCTTTGTAGGGCATTTGAAATCTGTTAGCAAAGAGTGTGCTATTAGAGAAAGGAATATTACTGTCACAGTGCTATTACAGTTACTCAGTTTCTGTCTGGAGAAAGATGAGATCTTTGTTGGCTTCTTGAACAGATGTGTGGCCAGGTTTTGTCTCAGCAGAAATGGCTGTTGGCTATTGCCTTCAAACACCAGCTCACTTACTAGTGGCTCAGTCTGGGGCCCTGCTGTGTGTTTGAAATGCAGAGGTTGTCCCTTTGGAAGCTGCCAGGACTTCCTTTGGATCACATTTGTATGTGACACTAAATTGTGCTCTTAATGGCCAGATGCAGTCTGCCACCCTGGGGTGTGACAGTCTGGGACTGTCACAACCTTTCTTCTCAGCCTCCATACTGCTATTCTTCCTGCTCCTTTGATCCCTGCTCTTCTCTGCTCCCTTTCTTTCTGTCCCTTTCCCTAGTCCCATTTTGTTATTATTAGTCTTGTCCTTTCAAGTTGGCCTGTTATTTCTAGTCTTTATCTCCTGCCTCTTTTGCATAGACCCTGTGTCTTCCCATGCAAGTTGTGTAACTCATAGCATTCCCTACCTTGGAAGAACCAGAGGTGGCCAGCACACAGCAGTCGTGGCCTCTCGCAGCAGGAACACACAGGTAACTGGTTTCTTAGGGAGCCTCAACACTGTAAGTGGGCAGCAATCAGTTCAGGTAAGAGAGGAGACTTACACCTTATCAACGAGGCAAGGTTGGGCCTCTTAAAGAGGTCTAGAGGATCCTTCTCTGTGTACTTGTTCATTTGTCCTATGTATGAGTTGGGTGACTTTGAGTTCCTTGCCCCAGTACTGTTTTCTCACTGTCTTCTGAATCTCCTGTCCATCTATCAGCAAGACTTTGTACCACATATCTCCTTGTGATCTTGTCACTGAGCTTCCTTCACCATGTGAACACAGCTATACATAATCCAAGGCTATATGAGTTGTATATAGTGATGGATGATGCTCTGCAGTGGTGTCAGGATTATGTGCTTGTGGGATTTGGTGGTCCTTTGCTGTCCCAGCAGTAATCATTGTATACACAGAGACTAAACAAGAATTTAGCCAAAACCAGTTTTTTCTTTAGGGAAAAATGCCATGGAGACTTTGAAAAATATGTTGAAGCCTTCTTTTCTGATTATTATACTGTATTCTGATGCTCCTTCTATTGAGATTTTTTCAGAGCCTGTGTCTCTAGTAATGGAAAAAGCAAGATATGAAAATAATCTGGAACTCATGCCTCTCAAAAAGAATCAAAAGCCTAGAGATCAGCTCAGAAACTCAGGATAGGACATTCTATGTTAATTTGCAAAGCAGTGTTTGCACTGCATATAAGGAAGCATTATAGTGCAGTTCAAGGTGGTAATAGATTAATTCTATACACTTCTGATGCATGCACATCTAAAACCATCACGTCAAGCCTTGCGCAAAACTTTAATAGCAGCGTCTCAACAAACTGAGAGGAGTTCAAAGAAAAGCAACAAAAATTATCAGGATGGCTTCAGAATTGATTTAGGTTGAAAGATTAGGTGTGCTTCATGTGGGTAAAAGATGATGAAGGCGGGCATGCACTAAGAGACTACAAATATTTGGTGGGTGTTAATGCTAAGAGGGGAAGAATTACTTTGTGTGATTCAAAGGGGTATATCATAAGAAATGACACAGAAGGAAGTGACAAAATAGTCTGAAAACTACAAAGAATCTTCTGCTGTCAAAACACATAGTACTGTGTTGTCAGTGAAGTATCTACAGAGTAGGTAACAGGCGCTGGAAGCAAAACTTGGGAGGCTGTGCTGCATGGAGTCAGCCTGCTCTAGAAGAGAGGTGAACTGGAGATAACCTGTTCACCTGTCTGAGAGAGCTTTTCTCTACCACACATTTTGTTTCTTCCAACACTACCAGTTTCTTTTCCATATATTCTGGCAATCAAAAATATGCCGAAGTGTTGATTGTCACATATGAGATGATATAGACTGATCAATACTAGTTACATTTGCAAAAATGAATATTATGGAAAGTCACGGAAGTAACAGTCATCTGCTTCATTAGTATCATCAAAGGAGCCTTTTAGTGCTACAGACCTCGTAGGGGCTTGTTATCCCTTTCACACTAGTGAACTTCTGTCCTGACAGAACAAGATGATCAAGAAATATTAAAAATACCGTCTTTGTGATTGCACCAGTTATTCAAATGACCTCTTCTAACCCAACACATCTCACTTGCATATTAATGTATTGCTACATGGTTATGACATCCATATTACGTTCCCAGTGAGTGTAGAAATGTCAGGAATCTTGTTAATTTAGCCCAATCTTTCAAATATGTTATCTAAATATCTAGTCTAAACCCATGAAAATCTGGTGAGCTAACCCATCAGGTACTGTGCCACACAGGTAAAAAGAACAAAAGTTGTTTTTTTTGTTCTTCCATTGTGCTGATTCACAAATTTCTTCAATGCAGAGGCCCAGCTTCTCTTCTGAGTGTAGCCCATAGCAGGAGCCCCCACACAGTCAGGGATGAGATCCCTGTTACTCTTAATGTTGGTTTCTTCCCCAAGTAAACTTCAGACTGCTTTAATTTTGTTCATCTGCAGCACAGTGGACTGTCCTTTGGTCGTTGCTTGCTAAATATCTCCAGAGGGTATTTTCGGTGGGCATGACACCTGTCTGGGCACTGCCACAGGACTGCGGGTGGGGTGCAGACAAAAATCCAAGAACATGACCAGAAGGATGTTCATGCCAGGGGTTTCTGGAGGAGTGAGGCAAGTAAGAGACAGAAGCACAAATGTCATCATCTGAGCACTGGTGCAGGGGTGGAAATTTTTGGGCACTTTTCTCTTGTTCTTTTCTTGACAACTCATTTATTTCAGTGGCTGTTTACTGCTGGAAGGGGAGATACATAAGGCCCCTAGTTGTTAATCGCTTCTGCCGAAAGAACGTTGTAAATAATCCTAGGAAAATTTATGAGGGAATTTGTTTGCCTTTTATCAGATAGAAGTTTTCTTGAGGGAAAAGGAAACACCACATTTCAGTCAAGCCTGGCCATCGCAGGGCCGGATCCTGACTGGATGCCATTTGCACTAGCTGCGATCCCTCAGCCCAGTGACCCGCGCTGTGGGTGACGAGTGAGGCAGTGGTGGGGAGCTCCGCTCTGGGCATGACTCCTCCAAGTCTCTGTGGGGAAAACAAGCCCCTCTCGCCACACAGGTCTGGTGGCAGGCACAGTTCCCCCGCAGCAGAGGCGGTGCCAGCTGGGGGCAATCATGGGCCCTGGCGGCCCTAATGGCCCTGATTGGCACCACCTGGGCCCCCCACACCCATCCCAGGGGCCATTTCAGCTCAGCCTGCAGCTGCTGCCTCTTTCCTGAGCTCTGCTGGGGAGGTGGTGGTTTACACTCTGAGGGGTCCCATGGTCCTGGCTTGCTCATTGCTGTGATGATGGACCCTAATATTAGCCCTTCGTGCTCTGTCTTGTGGGTCTGCGCCTCTTGTGAGTCTCTGCCTTCCATTTGAACAAGGTACGTGCGTGGCTGGGTACAGGCAGGGCCCAGTTTTGTGCACCTGGGCTCCCCTGAGGCTGCTGGGAGCTGGTGCTGGGGTGTCTCTGTGGGTTGGGGACCAAGGTGGTGTGGCCTCTGCAGCCTAAACCAGCAGGGTAGGCTTTGGTGATGTCCTGGACTGGGTAGAGCTCTTCTTACAGGTGGATTGTGTGAGCAGAAGAAGCAGCTGGCTGAGGCCCCCTGTGTGCCCTGGAGTGTAGTTCTGTGGTACAGAAGTGACATCTCCCTCAAATGGGGTGCTTCCCTGGTCTGGGAGGTGACATGGGACCTGATGGTACTGCAGGTACCTCCCCCATGTCCTCAGGGCTTGTGTAGCCCATAGCTGTGAAGCTTGATAAACTGAAACACCACATTAGCTTGGGCATGACATGGTATCTTTTTCTTTCCTGGCTCTTCTTTTGGTCTAGGGAGACTTGGCTGTTGGTTTGGGGGATCATCATCTCTTAGGAGGAGCTGTGGGGGTTTCTTGCCTGAGCCACGTAAGGTAATGGCATCCACCTGGGGAGTGCTAGGGTTGGGCGATTCCACAGGGCAGGCTTGGCTTGTAGAACAGCTGTGTGTGATCCTGGTAACAAAACCAGTGGCCTGTGAGGTTGTCCCCAGGCAGGCTGTCTGTTCAGCTTCTTTGTTTTCAATCTGGGGAGGTTGTAGCTTGGGATCTCCATGTGTCTTAGAGCTTCCCCTGAAGCTGTTGCAGCTCTGGCAGGACATGATGGCTCCGTGTTCATGGGCTTGAAGGGGATCAGGGCCTGGCATGACTGGGCTAGTGGAGTTGGTGAATGAGCAGTAAGGGAACACTGCTTTGTGTATATTTGGTCTATGTTTACTTCAGAGTCAGTGAAAATAGATTCTAACAACAGAGAATTTATCAACAGTTTCCCATAAAAGGTTCAGGGGCCAAAGGGATCAGCAAAAGTGGGTTCAATTGAGTTAATGGGACTCTTCTAGTTCTTTAGTGTTGTGGTTTTAGTTTGGGGTTTTTGAATGTGTGGAGTTGGTGCCTTGCAAGAGGGGATGGGAGTTAAAAGCTCTCATCCTGCATCATTGTTTAGGTCTTCACCCAGTGAATACTCCTGTGTGCAATTTAACACCTGTGTGTAGTTTCCTTTCTTGCCCTGACTCTGCTTACTGGGGAGTTGTTTACACAGGTCCCTGTGTGCCAGCACAGAGCCTCAGACTGGCCAGCCCCAGGAGTTTGTGCTTTGCTGCAGTGTGTGTAATTATTCACCTTATGACTCAGTCAGCAGTACTGTAAGTGTCAGCATGTAATTCTTTGCTGCCCTAAAGTAATGGTCTTCGACCAATGGTCCAGGACCTATTTCTATGGGTTTGTGAAAGATAATGAGAAAAGTGAGGCTATTGTCATTAGGCTGGAATTCATTATTCAGGGATCCATACCTCCATTTGAGATGCTTTATAGGTCCATGAGTTTCAATAGGTTGAAATCAGTGGCTCTGACAGCTTTCTTACCTTCTGATGGTCCCTTACATAGTGCAATATCGCCACTTTTTTCCTCCCTAGACTAACAAATAGGAACAGTACTAGGTCACACTTTTGTAGAGCAAACTATCACCAGGAAGCTGTAATAGTGGCAGTCTAATTGAATTGACATTTTATGTATTATAAGTGATTATATTAAATTAATTTTATTGTGATATGTATCGCATTGTGTGAGATTTTTGGGGGATAACTGCTACTTTGTGCCAGATGTTGCTGAGAGGAATAGTATAAATGGCGAAAGTATTTAGCTGTATCTTTCATGAAGGATTTATGTCTAAGTTCTGAATTTTAATACTCTCATTGATATTTGAATTTTATTCTGTGCATTATTTGACAACATCCATTCCAAATGTGCAAGAAAAATCAATCTAGCTCTAAAAAATTTGAGATTTAAAAAATATATGTGATTGAAAAATATTGGCTTTATTTTTATTTTCTTCTGGTTATTGATCAATTACCAGATATTCAGGGTAGGTTTTCAACTGTCCTCCATGAGTTTAATTGCTAGGTTCTTGGAGCTGAGTCTTAACAGACAAAATACTGTGGGAAGTGTTGGTAAAATACAAAAAGTTACTGCTTTGCAGTTGGCTCCTAATGCAGAATTTGATGCTACTCTAGTGCTATACTCTTGTCTAAAAAGATCATTTTCCTGGGATATACTGCTAGAGTTGGGGTTGGTGGGAACATCATCTATACTGTGGGGGTTTTCTTCAGAAAACAGTCTAATAAATCCTCCTCAGGAGAACTGTAATAACTGTTTTTGGATTTCATATCTATGTGACTCGTGTATATCCAAAAGATATGAGGCCCATGTGCCTTTTCAGCTTTATTTTGTGTGTTTACATTTATCCTAAGTGGCACAGGCACAGTGATGGCAGATTGCACAGGGGTATTTTTATTAGGAAAGCCCAGTA
Organism: Corvus cornix cornix; assembly: GCF_000738735.6. Taxonomy (NCBI): domain Eukaryota; kingdom Metazoa; phylum Chordata; class Aves; order Passeriformes; family Corvidae; genus Corvus; species Corvus cornix. The sequence goes on along the minus strand of NC_047057.1, from coordinate 58,525,487 downwards.
ATATGAATAGCTGTAAAATTTGTCTAGACAGAAGAATAGACTAAAATAGCAGTGGAACATGGGCAGGAAGGAAGGAAAGAAATATGAGTGTGTGTTGATGGGGGGGAGTACACAGGGCTGCTTATACCTTCAGGGCAAATCATCAGGAACATGTTACCCGTGGTAAAAGAAAATCTTGAGGACAGACAGAGTCCCAGGGGTGAGAACTGTCTGAAAAATGAGAGCATAGTTGTGGAAAGGTAGTACCAGACATTTTAGATAGGGTTTTTTTTTTTTGGTAGTTCTAGTTTGGTAGTTATTTTTCCTCCCTTAAATTTCAGTGACATTTTAAAAATCTTTAAAGCTGTTATAATGAAATTTTTCTTTTCTAGTTGTTATATTGAAATTTTCAGTAATGTTACTGTAGAAGTATAGTAATGGAAGTTGGCAGAAATAAAAAAAACCCCAAACAACATGGAGGACTTTGATTATGTGGTTATAAAAAGTGTTTTTTTAATTTAAGGCCACTGTCCTGGGATCCAATTCACCACTGCCCTATACTTGTTGTCAAGAGATACTTCATAGATGTGATGCCAATGCCCTTAAGGGCCTTGCTGTCTCATGCCTGGGCTCCTGTAAAGCTCTTGTTGCTGTTGGGCAGAGTCCTGTCTAGGAATAGTTTTTTTTAGTAAAAAATAGGAGTTGTAACCTGTGTCAGAATGGATATTAAACTGACTGGATTTTAAAGTGTGTTATAAGTGGGGCAAAGCATCAGAGTACTCCAGAACTGATGATAGCTATTGCCTTGCTGCACAGAAATATTTCACTTTTTTGTCAGAGTAATACTGGGGGAAATCAAAGAACACTAAAAACTGGGACACAGGGATGATTGGCTTAGGAGTTAATTTTTTTTTTAAAGCTAAATTGGTAGGTCCAGATTTCAGAGCTTTATTCATGTTCAGTAGTAGCCCCATTAAAATCGCTTTCCTTCTTCTGACTTAACATACAATTAAAGGGTTCTAAGAGCCCTATTAATGGTATTGAAATCTGGCTTGTACCTTGGCACAAAAAAAGGAGGGAAACACAGGAGATTATCAAACTCTGTGGCTCTAATAAGAATAAAGTTTGGAGAAACGTATAGAAAAAATGATTAATAATGAACTGAAATGTAAAATTTTAGTTCAGTACAAGACTGCATTGAGTGTGGTGATAAACTGTGGAATTGGATTCTGAGACAAAGGGTAAACTCAGCTTGCCTGAAGCTTTTAATTTGTTTGAGGAACTGTTTTAAGCCATCTTCTGCAGTGTAGTTTCATATATTTAGTTTTTAACTCCTGAAGTGAAGTGCAGCATCAGGAGGAGAGCAGAGTAGCATGTGGCCCATGTTAGTGTGACCCCAACCCTTGATGCAGAGCTTATGGGGCATGCTTTATGGTACTAGAAAGAATGCATTAGCTTCCTGGTAAATGTGCATTTTCCAAATCTTGCCGTACTGTAGAGAAGATGGGATAAATTGTCATTTTCTGCGTTTTAGAAAATCACTCTTAAATTGGAAGCTTTATAATACTACTACTGCAGCATAAGGATATGTGGAAAAGCATTTATAGCTTGAAGGCTTGCCTGCTTCATTTGGTGTGGGCAAAGAAGGTGAGTTTCAAAGCATGTTCTCAAGTGAAAGATTTTGCATTTGCAACCTAAATCACATGGCACTGTATGTTTCCTGGGAGGGTGATTCCTCTAACCACCCTGACTGTTAACTGGGAGTGTGCAATTAAAAATGTATGCTGTGTTTGTCAGCTCTTTAAACTGTTCAAGCTGGTTACATAAGGTGAAGAAATTCATTACATAAGTTACACCATGAATTGCAAATTGTTTACTTGGTTGTGACAGCCATAGCTTAAGATATTTGTAGGCTGAGGGTTAGTCAGTGAAGACATTTATGAATCATTTTGAATAATGAATAAATTTCAGATTTTATTTGCAGCCTGTTAGCAGACAATTAACAAAGAGAAAAGGATAAAACTTGTCAGAGTTGTATTTAAATGACTGTCTGCACCAGATTACTGATTTAAGCTGGGTAGCTGGGTTTGTACTGTTGACTAAATTTGGCAGTTCGTATCTTGCTGTCAAACTCCTGAGTCATCTAGGCTTTTGAATGTTCTTCTGTATAACTGTATAATTATAGTGAGAAAATAGACTAAGTACATTAATAAGGCTTAATTAAAACATGCATTTGTACAAATACTCATGTATACAAATGAAAGTACCAAAACATCTATGTTCTTCTGATTGAGCTTCAGACACAGCAGCACTCTGCAGTGCAAATTCTCTGTAAACTGCGTTTCAAGGCTTGTCTTCTACATGGGTATAAAATTTAAACAGTCTAGTGATGTGTTAGCAATTTCTCTAATTGTAAAAAATGTTAGTGTCTGAGCTTTCTTATTTCAACTCCAGCTTTTCCATTAGAATAGCTTGTTCCTGTTCAGGAGCAAAAATAAGCTATATTAGGATCAAGTGATTTGCTTGTAACACAGTGTACTGGATTTTATGCTAGTATGATTTTTCAGGAAAAATTTTACCTTTATTGCAAAAATCATGTAAAAACACCTTATTTCAATGCAGACTACCCCGAGTGTGTTTTGGGATTCTATTAACTCCAGTCAAGTCTTATGCTCTGGGCAGCTCACTGAGAATGTTTTGTGTCAGGGGTGGGCAGTGAGAGCCACCTGCTGCAATGGCAAGGGTTTCTGTCATCTTTTCCTGAGGTGTGGGTGACTCAACTAGCTGAGCTCTAAATCTGTGATCCCATGGCCTGTGGGAAAATGTGGGATCTGGCTGTGCCCTTCCTTCCTCTCCCCTGGCCCATGAGGGTTCCTGAAGGTCACTTGTGCTGACAATCTGTGGTCTGGCTCAGCTGCTAAGTTAGCTGAAGATTATCAGTTCATGGATGCCTGGATCTGCCCTTTCTTCTCTTGGCCAGCTCTTTTGGGATGATTGACAAAATTGGTGCTGTTGGCCAAAGTGTTTTCTTGCAAGAAAGGTAATTCTGGGGCTGGAATGGCTCACAGCAAGTTGGCTGTGTGTCAGCAGAGCAGCATGAAGTTGACCTAATACATAATGGCCTCTAGCTCTGTGATCACCTATTTGATGTAGTTTTCATGTAGTTTTGTGGTGATTAATGAATGTTTATCATTCTGGAGATCTTCCAGTGGTAAACATTTAATAAGTACGCAGGAATGTTATTGAAATGCACTTCTTTGCATAGCAGGAAAACATGTATTTAATTGTTTCTGTAATTGCGGGTGACTGGATGCCCAGCTTGGCAGGGGAATGGCTCCAGAACCTGACCCATGTAAAGACTTCCAATGCTGGCGTGTGTGTGTGAGCCATACCTGCTTTGAAAGGTAGAAGTGACCTCTGTTTCACTCTGAGTTCAGAGTCAATGAACCAAGTCACCCTATGAAGGAGGCAAAGGAAATTTGGGGAAATAAATTAGTCTGTAGGCTTTCTTTTTCTACTGGGGTTGTTCCCATCCATCTTGACTAATTTATTTTAGCAGGGTAAGTGAAAACTTAATTTCCCTTAATATTGACATTCTCTTCTCCATTGCTTTCGTAATATTTCCTGTAGTTTTCATAATGATAGAAGCAAATCTGTAAAACAAAACAGAAAAATTCAACTAAGGAAAGTACATGAAGTAGGAATCAGTTTCAATTCTCCAGTAGTGTGAAAGATGCAGTTTATCAGGCAGAGTAATTTCAGAATATTTTTTTACCCTTCAGAAGAAAACACTAATTAAAGTGTTCCCTGCTGCTCTGTTGTACAAGGCAGCATAGATCTGATCCTATTCAGAGGACTTTGAATGGCTGTGCTGAGCAAGTCTTATGGGTGGGTAATGGTGGTTATAGTGGAATGGAGGCTAGAGGTGGTTTACTCTTATTAAAAATGTTAGCTGAGTAGAGAGTACTTCAAATAATGTAGTGAGGTCATAGTGGCAGAACTTACAGAGGAGAATTAAAATATTTAATTACACTTGTGGTTTTTTTCCTGTTCACATCCTAGAAATTCAGATCATTCTTACTGTCTTCTTGTGACACCTCTGTGCAGGACTAGGAAGAGTTACTAAATCAGTGTAGTCTTCTGCTATTGCAAGCAACTGCTATGTATAAGCCCAGCCATAAATGTCTCAAGATACATGTGAAAAAGTAAAAATTTGGCCCTTTTTTCTTGGGTGCCTCTGAAATGTGGGACTGCACCTTTGGGGTTTTTTAGGTTTGGCTTCAGTCTTAACCTCTGCCTTCTCATAGCTGATAGTCTTGCCCTGTTGATGTGAGTTGTCTTTGTTGCAGCTCTTGCCATCAGCGTGAGCTTTTTTCTTTTACTGACTTTCCACCTCATCTTGAAACTGAGAAGAGAATGTGGCCTTTCAGTTCCTTAACTCTTTTCCATACCTGCTGTTATTTGTTTGCCTCTACAGGATATTTTGGGATTTAGCAGGGAGAGCATGCTAGAGCCAAGTGAAGTCATGTTTTGCTACAGCTGCTGGAGTAGATCCTTCTTTGCCCCTAAAGAGCAAAGAGAAGCAGTGGATGTACTTAGGTATTAAGTTGCCCATTCCTTGCAGGTATAACTCTTGTGCTAATATAGATGCTAATATTAAAAAATCTCATTAATCTGTTTCCTGTGGCTTTAGCAGGTGTGTTTGCTAACACCCCACATTTGGAGTGTAATGTAGTGAATTTGCCTGCTTTGAAAGGTAGACTAAGTAGTAAGTAGTCCAGATAGACTACTTAGTTGAATTTGGTTACTACAGTGGGACTTGCAGTCAGTACAGAGAAACTCTGGTGAGGCCAAGCCTTGAGACAGAGCCTGTGTACCTGTTCTACCCTGCTGGGGTCAATGGCAAAACACTCAGATAATGACTGGGCACTAATCACAAAGGCCAAAATAGCTTGTGCACTGTTCCCTAGACATTTGCTTCAGTTTAGGCTGCTGATTGGGAGTGTTTTGAGTGACCTGACAGAATGTGTGTGAGCTTCTGGGGCAGTCAGGACTTTTTCAGTATGTAGTTTTCCCCTTCTTGATGCTCCTTCACTATTGTCACAACTTGCTCACTGCTTAGGTGCTTCCAGCTGCAGATCACTGGCATAGATCAAAAAAACTGGGTGGCTTATAAGCTGAGGAAAATATAAGCATCACACTCTCAAATTGATATTTGACAAGGAAGAGGGCTGAAAGACTCAGTAGTGTTGCCTGGAAATGTATGAAAAAACAGGCAGCCACAGGGAAAGAAACCAGCACAGGCTGCGTCCAGTTGCCTGAACATCACTCAGCCAATACTTGTTAGTTGTGCCATAGCTCTGTAATACAATGCTTTGGTTGCCTGTGGTCCCCGTGGAACCATGCTATTTAGAGCTTTAATTCCCAGAAGATGGAATTTTTGTTTTGACTTTATGGTTGTTGGTTACTTAAATACAGAGAGTTATGCTTGGGAAAGAATGCTAGTCGTGCCGGAGACTAGGTATTGGAAATGGAGAGAGATGCAGAAGGGGGTAGCCTTAGTGGTGCTGCATTTTTCTGTTCTCCTTAAAACAAAATGCTTTGATCTCCAGATGAAGCAACTAGCACAACAGTTCATGTTAATTGATACCACTCAATCATCAATCCACTCAGCTTCTGCAAAGAACATTAGTTCAGCAGCACTGGCAGAGCATCAATGGAAGTTAATTTTAATGGTAATTTGGAGCCTGGCTTATTCCTCTTTCAAAAGGTTTTTATACATGAAATAAATTTTTATTGCTAATTCATTTCATTATCATCTGGTGTGGGTTCATGCTAAATAGTGCAGTTCACCCTTACTTTTCTGGAATAGGGAGAAGCTACTGCCCCTCCCTAAACACTCATGAGCTGTGATTGTTGTTTGTAGTTCAGAGAGGTGAACGGCAGGGTTAAGGAACCAAAGGTTAAACCAATGAAAGGATATTTATTTTTAATATTGCAACAAGCTGCAATTCTTCCAACCAGGTAATTCATGATACAGGAGCTTGGGCCTGCTTGCCAAGACATGCTGTGGACTCTGGCAGGACAGTGCTTCCACTTTCCTTCTGACTAATGGGAGCAGCATAGCCCTAACCCTAATGAAAGATACTGTCAGAACCTTCCATCATGCTTTCAAGTGATGTGGCAGAGCAATGCAGTTCACAATGCCTGACTGCATTCCTGATGCAGCACAGCCACAAGTGTGCACCTTGCTGAAAGTATGATGGTACCCAATTCTGACAAGGCCTGTGAGTGATTATCCCTGTCCTTTCTATCTCTGGGCTGAGGATCCAGCAGGCACTGATGTTCTCCAGATACAGATAAGTAACTGACTATATCTGGCATAGCTTAAAAATGATGTAAAAATCTCCTCATAAATATTCTCCCAGTAAGAGTATCTGTGGTGATGTGAGTCTGCTTTTCTCCTATTAGTTGAAGGATGCCAGTCTCACTTCTGTTGTGCACAATGGCCACATTATTTCTCAGATTCACTTTATAGGATTAGGAGTAATAGCTGAGGGGAAATCATGCTCAGCTTCGCGTCCAGGTCAGCATATTTGGGCCTCTGGTTCTGCAGTGTCAGTGCTGAGCAGTTGCAGAGCTGTCCAGTGCTGAACTGATTCAAGCAGTATATTATTGCCATGGGTCATGTGCAACTGTTTGAAGTAAACCCCTTTACTGTTTTTGTACTTCGTGGCATGGAATCAGGGCTCCAGAATGATCAAGGCCTCAGATTTAAATTATCCTAATTGGGCAAAAGGCACCTGACTAAATCAGAGGAGCATGAGCTGAGGCTTAAAGGTGGTCACAGAGGCAATGTGCAGCTTACATGGCTATGTCCTCCTTCCTTGTGGGACCTCAAGAGTCTACATGTTCTTACCGCCTTTTGGAGTACAAGATTCTAAATCTTCTAAACAACTAGGACTATTTCAGACTCTGTTTTCTGCCCTGGTATAATATGAATAATAAAATTACAGACTTGGCTTCAAGTAGCAGCTCTTGTGGGTGGCATGTATGGTTTGAGTATCATGAGATAATTCCACTTGATTATGTCTTTTCTTAGATCTTGAGTATTAGTAGTATATGTAGCTATTATTTTTTACTGTTTAAGTACATCTCTCTACCCCAGTAGAAAATCAGCTTATAGGTGTGATGTTGGAGACATGCAGAAGCACTTGAAATTTTTTTCAAATGGTGAAAAAATTGGGTCTGGAGCAGTATTAGTTTCACAATCACAGAGTACCTGGGCTCATGGGAACCTGGTCCAAGACCAAAGTTCCTAGTCATTGCCACAGCACTGCTGAATTACAATAAATGTCACCAGGTCTGTAGGAAATCTAAACAGAGAACCACGGTATTTTCTTTTGCTCCCTCCTTTTCAAGACAACCTAAGTGTTCTTAAATATCATGGTCTATATGTCAAGAGTACTTCGTATTCTTATTTAAAGTAAGTTATTGTTATGCAATTTCATAGTAAAATCTTTTTTCCATAGTTGAAAGTCTGTAGAGTAACAGATGAATACTGTTATTTTTCATTTCTTAAGATAACTTGGTTATTTTCCTGTGGGAAAGATTTTTTGCTGGAATGTGGGAAATACTATGTGGAAACTTGTGTTTTCTGCCATTCTCTACAATTCTAGACCACTTGCTCACTCATTTTGGAAAGCTGTTTATTAAATCTCAGAAAAATATTAAAGCTCTGGAAGAGTTCGAAGACAGGTTGGATGTGGCTTTGAGCAACCTGATCCTGGTGAAAGGTGTCCCTGCCTGTGGCAAGGGGGTTAGAATTGGGTGGTCTTTAAGGTCCTTTCCAAACCAACCTCTTCTATGATTCTGTATTTCCCAAGTATCTTTTCTTTAGTCCATTAGGAAGGGTCAACATCCAGTCTTGCCTTTGTGTGTGCTCCTAGCAAAGGCTTCTCTCTTGTGTGGATGAAGTCACATTCCTGCACATTTGAGAGCTGTTCACTTACTGCTGTTCCAGGATTGGAGTATTTTACTTGAACTGTGTCCCTGTACTGAGAATGGTTCTCCCTCTATCCTGCATCTGCTGTGGCTATATTCAGAAAAACTGTTTAATCCTTATGGTATAAAATCTACCACATTTGCAAATGAGTTATACAAACATATATGATAATGTTTTCAGTTCCAGAAATTGGGCTATTTTGTCTTTTATTTCTCACTCCTTTTAGGGCTCTGTGCTGTTAGCTCTTTTTTTCTTCATATATTTTATGCCTGTTGCCTAGTTGTGTAGCTACAAGCCTAAGCGCTGTAACCCCTCCTGTTAACCATCTAAACTTGGGTGTTCTTTTCTCTAGACATGATCAGGCTGATCAGTTGCCTGAGGATGTGTAAGGGTCATCTTTAGCTGATTCCAGTGATGTCGTACAACAGACTTAGGTTTTTTGTTTTGGGGTATTGACTGTGCTGCCAGTGAGTCTGGCACTTGTGCACCCTTACTGTATTTCTACTGCAGTATGAGACGAGCATTTTGCTTCTCCTTCCGAAGTCTTCTTGTCCTGGGGATGCTTCCTGAATCTGTCTGGTGCCTGCCACCTTAATCTCTTGTTGCCTTTAAGGCAGGCTGTACTCAGAAATATTTTTGATGAAACTGATTTGCGTGTACAACTCGCTGAGCTTGTACTGCAGTTTCTTCCTGGTGCTGCATTTGGCTCTTACCTTGGTGGGTGGAATCTCTGGGCAAGATCAGCTTGCAGTTATAGCTCTTTACTATGGTTTTTGTCACAATTGCTGTAATTAAACCTGATATAGCAGAACCCTAGGAGCTAAGAATAAAGCTAATGGCATATTTTCTTAAAGGTTTAGATGTTTTCCAAAGAATGTGTTTTCTATTAGGTTGGCATGTTGTCTTCATCCTTTTCATCAGAGTGGCTGATGGTCCAGTGGAGGCATGTTTAGAATCATCCTGGATCTTTTTCAGCTCATCCTGCACTCAGTGAACTGAAGCCTTGTGCTCTGACTCTAAACGGCTGAACAAATAGCTGAAAAATAGCTGAACAGCCCCTGAAAAAATAAGAGGAAAGAAAATTAGGGAGGGTGTGTTAACATCTGCTCAGTCCTTCTCCTAAGCCATGTTGAAATTTAGTGTAGGAAGAGTTTCATGTTGTAGGAGGATATTGGTCCCTGCCTTTGGACAATCACTTGCTATTCATGATTTTATTGCCTCAATTTGTAATTGGTATGTTTGGAGGGGTGGAATAGAGATCTACTGCATTAAATAACTTAGAGTTAATAGAATGATGGACTTAAGTCTGCATTTAGACCTATAGCAAAGGGGACTGATTGCACTGTCTGTGAGTTAGTGTCTGTGTGTTGGTATACAGAGGTAGGAAACAGAAGGCCTGACTTTTGGGAGGGGAATAGTATGTAAATTAATGCTGGGCAGCAATACTGTCTTTAATAAATAGTTTGAGATATTATTGAGAAATAGACTGTGCGAGGTATTTTTAGAGAAGTAACGAGAATAGAAAGTGAAGCATTCATAGAATACAATAATCTATAACAACAGTTGGGTTTAGAATTAATTCTACAGATAAAAATGTGTCTGGAAGCACATAGGATGCTGACTCATGGAGTTTATAATTTCTAAGATCAAACACTGCAGTTCAAGGCTTATCTTCACATACTATACAAAATGAACTAGATGAGGAGGGGAGGTACTGAACAGGATCAGCAAAAGTCTTTCAGGGCACAGATTCTGTTCACTGTAATTGTACAGCATTGGTCCCATTGGGTGTTATCAGAGGCTACTGAGACATGAGCATTTGTTAAAGTTCAGGCTAGGAGTATAGATTAAAAAACATAAATCCTGAGCTGACAGTGTCTGAATAAATGCCTGTTTCCATAGCCCCTTCTCTCCAAATCTGAATTTCACCAGTGTGGTCTTAAAGGCCTGTTCTGTACTGTTCAAGTGGTGCTCGGAAGAGAGGTCTTCTTTGGTTCCGTGTATGGTGATGGATCTTTTGGGATATGGCTGCCTCCTCCTCTGTCAGAATGAGGATCATAAAGCAGGTTCTTGAATTGTAAAGGGCTGAATAACACTTCAGGCTATAAACTCCAGCGGGATTCTGCTGGCCTTTCAGGCACAGGGATGGTGGGATGCATTGGGTGGTGGCAAGGGTCTTCAGATATGCAGTGCTCACCTTTCAGTCAATGCTTATTGCTGCCATCCATGGAGTTATATTATCTAATGCTGCTCAGTGCACTTTGAATTGTGTCTTGCAGTCTATACATTTTTCTTGACAGGCAGCAGAAATATTTAGTCCAGCTTGTCCTGGTCAGAACATCTTACATTGCAGTGAGTGGGAGATCTTTATGTTGTGACCCTCTGATTTGATTTGACATTTCAGATGGGAAAGTGCAAGAAGTGGTAGATGACGTTTACTGAAAGACAAGAGGACGTTATAGGCAAGGGAACATCATGTCACAATAGCTTCCCAAAGCAAATTCCAATATGCCCTCCAATTTGCACTGATCCAGCAGTAAATGGGATGAGAAATTCTCATCCCACACCTTAGTACATTTAATTATACACCAGCTCTAAGCCTAAGCTAGGGTCACATGATTTTATAACCATCTAACTTTATTTGGCATGGAAAAAAATAAGATGCTTTTAGACCTATAGGGGATTTCCCTACTCTGATCTGCTCCCCTGTTACATAAGTTGGGCTGGCTTCTGCCATTTTTTTTTCTGTATTAAAGCACATCATATCCATGTCTTAAGAGAAATGAAATTAATCTTAGTTAAAGTGCTTGGATACTAAATACCTTTGAGATTTGGCTAGAACAGCTTAATTCCTTGTTCAAGATAATGCTGGCAACAGGTCATCTCACTGCTAACTTTGCCATAGCTGGCAGCTATTGGCATACCCTGATCCTTGCACATTTGTACTGGGAATAAGCAAAGGGAAGATGGGGGCTGGAGGTAAGTTGGTCCCTTCTCTGAGTCTGGTTCCCTCTACCCCCATGTAAGGGCATTTATCCTTCCAGTGTTTTCATCTGCTGTGAAACCTGTTGTCATTCGGTGCAGTGTCTGCAGCAATGTTGAGATTCTAGCCCAAAGTTGTTGACTGAAGTACATTTGAGTGCAGCAAGAACTTGATTCACCAGAAATGAATTGCTGTAGCATTTGTGGAGAGGTGTTCAATGCTTAAGCCTTCTGTACACAAGGGCATATGATGGTATTGCAAAACTCATCATAGGATAAGTAAGGGCACAGTCCAGTCAATTGGAAACATATTTTTTTGATCACATCCACCAACTTTTCCTATTTCAAATACTTCTTCAAGAATCATTTCCTTCTGACAGGAGAAACCACTTATGATTTCAGACAGCTGCAAGGAGATTAACAATATCTGTGGTTCATAGGTTTTAGAATGACCAAATTGTGCTTTTACTCATCTTGGATTTCACAGTAGAGTTGTCTGATCTTCTTACCACCATCTTTATCTTCCTTTCCTTTTCCTTCTAGTTGTCTTTCAGTTTGTTTGACTAGTCAAGGACATCTTTTTAAATATCTACATAACATTCAGTTTCTCAAGGCCTTTATTTGATTCAAGCCCTCAAGTACAATAGTAAGTCCAGTTACAATAGTGCAGCAAACAGCCTTGCAAGGGAAAGGCAGTGAGCTGTGCAGACTTTTGTCCCTCTGAATGTGTACTCCTTTACAAAGGAAGATGGAGTATCCGTGTAATTTAGTGATGGTGGCTCACCAGTTAATAATTTGAACACGGACAATCCAGGGGATGACTTTACAGGGAAAGAGCATGCCCAAACATGAAACTATTCCTCACTTTGGAGAGCCATTATACATACTGCCTGTATAATTTAATGGTCTCTTCTCACCAGGAAAAAGTCTCAGTGTTTATTTCAAGGTAATTTTAGTAGCTTTTGTCCATCAGGCTATGTGATCTAAGTAGTTATTCAGTTGGCAGAGTTTGAGGCAAGAGACATTATGGACTTGCAGGAAGAAACTCTGCTCACTTAGGAATGATCTCATCTGTTAGCATCTCTGCACGTACATTTGATAACTGCAAGGTATCTTTGTCTGGGAAATACTTTCTTGTGTATGAAGTGATGCCTTGAAAATGTCTTTATTCCAACCACAGTACCCTATTTTTTTTTAATAACTACAGTAGAGACAGCACAAAAAGAGACTAATGAATCTTAGTGAATCCAGAATATAAGGGTGTACTTAAGAATGGAATCTTTCTACCAAAGGGAGAATATTTCCAAAGTCTTCTGTTTGCACAGTTTTAAACTCTCAGTAGAGTCCTCAATGGATGGATATAATCTGTCTTATTACAGGATGTAGAGAGAACAGTTTATGGGAATAGCAGGATATCTTCTTTCTGGTCTATCCATGCTGTAGTCTGCTCACAGGGGAAAAAGCCCAACCTGGTCAAAAAGCTGATGCTGGATTTCTTCCTCACTTATTTCTTTGATAGGCTAGTTGCCTGCTGGTGTTTCTGCTTTTGGAACTGAGATAATTTCAAATTATCAATAAAATTTCAAATACTGTGGCTTCTCCTAGTTACTTTTAATTTAAAATGCGCAAAACAGGATCTATGCTAATGGTGGTGCACTTCCCAAATTTAAGGCAAGCCAATTCACCTTTTATATGTAACATGTGAGTTAGAAAAATGCATCTTAACTTCAGTGTATAAGCAAAATGCTTTCTGACCATAAGCCAATAATTAAGACGGGGAAAACTGTCTCCTTAGTTTGATTGCTATAAACCCCTACCATGTGACTCCTGCCACAAACTTTATTCTTCCCTCTCCTTTCTCCTCACCACAACTTATGTTCTAGTGAAAGTTGTGAAACTGCCTGCCATCCCTGCACTTAGTTGCAGGACAAAACCGATGAGAAAATGATGTCATAAAGAAGTTGCATAGCCTGCATAAGTCCTTGCATTTGAGGGATGTTTTTAAGAGACTGCTGTAGTGCTAAATGTAAGTGTAGGATCCTCTGTAAGTGGGATTTTTTGGGAGATTTGTCTGGGTTAGGTCTCAGCCTTATTTCCATAAGGTTGCATGGAAGCATCTGAATGATTGTTGTGTTGTGATTTCTGCTGTTTAAACACAAGGTTGAAGTGCTACAAGAAAGTTAAATGCTTTCTCCAGCTCAGCGATTTGTGGTGCTTGCTGTAAACTAACGGGATACAGAGAAGTGCTTCTGTTCCTCTCACTTTGAGGACTAAATGTGTCTAGAAAGCCACATTTACATTGCAAAGCAGCATGTAAAATAGCTTTCCAAGGCAGAGAGATAGGCACCCTTAGACTTCACTGCATGTGATCACTGATACTCAGAATGAGTGATATCAGTGGATCCACCCTTATTTTCTTCTTGGTGATCTGGAACCCTGCTTCTTCGATATCTCTTTGAAATAGGTTTTAAAGCTGGTTCATTCAACACCAAGCTTCATGGGAGCATCTTACTATGAGAATCATAATACATACATTGCTATAAAAGAAACCTGTCCATGGAATAGCCTTTGCTGTGCTTTTTCTTTGGCTTGACAGCAGTGCTGAGATATTACTTTGTTCCATGAGCTATTGGGTCATCAGTGAGTTTTTACTGGTAATTGCTGTCTCACTGACTTTTTATTGATCACTTAATTTCTGCCTCCAAACATGTAGGAGAAAATATTTTTCAGCCCTTTTAACCTCCTTAAGTTTTCATTTGTGCTCTGCTTCCCTCTCCCCTGTGGCCAGCCCAAAGCAAATAGGTGGACAAAAAGATTAATAGAAGCAAGGAGATGTCTTCCTCCTCTCAAGTGCCCTGTGGCTTGGAGACTGTTATTAATAGCTAAAGTAAAAAAGTGTTTCATAACCATCTTCTTGCTCCTGCTTCCTTGCCAGCCCCCTTTCCTTGGTCCCTGGAGAGAAAGTGTGAGCTCATCACTTTCCAATGCAAATTCAGCTTTTGGTCTCATACTTGGATTCTTTTCTTATCATGGGTGGAATATTTATCTTCTGCCAGCTGGTGGTTTTAAGCAAGCTGCTATTTGCTGGGCTATCCAGAGAGCATGTGAGGAACAGGCCTGGCAAAAGCTGCTCAAGCACTTCATTTTTTTTTTCTCTGCTCTGAAAATGTTACTGTTGGCTCAGTGCATGTGCACATATCTTCTGCACCTCTGTCTTTGCTCACACAGTGGTTGAAAAGAAACTTTAGATGTTTTAGTGTGGAAACAGCAATTGAAATGTAGGTGTAACAGTCTGAAATCTGTGGAAGTCACTCTGTGGAATCTGGTTGCATAAAACCCACACACAACAAAGCTGTTGTGTGTCTGGAGATCTGTTCTCTTTAGGGATGGCTTCTTTTCCATGTGTGTATTGTATCTCTAGAGATCTAGTGGGTCAGTACTGAAAGGTAGCCTGCAGGTTTTCATCCTAGATGACCTGGGAAGACTGGGAATGGTGCACTCTTGTCTATTTTCCCATTTCTGTATGGATAATACAATATAGTACAGTATGTTGGATCCTTTCAACCATCCCCCCTGCTAAGTTTTTACAAGACTGCTTTACCAGCTGAGCATTGCCTAACAAGTTGCACTAAACTAGAGGCTCTGAGAGAGTCTTTATTTGGAAGTTAAGTGAGATGAGCTGTAAAAGAAAAATGGAAGGAAAAAAGAACATCGAGGTTCTGCTTCTCACTCTGAAAAAAAAAAAAGTTTGCTCACTTTCCTAATGAAAATCTTTAAGCTGTGCGTTCTGTTAATGTATTTGCTGGGTATGTGCCATTTTGTGGACAAAATATTTATTTTATGTCTCATCCTTTCAGTGGCTCTCAACTCAGTGGATACAAGCAAGCTTTTCCTTCAGGTAAAACATAATGCTGCTATCTTCTGAGTATGTTTCCCCAAAGTTCTGTGCTCATTGCATTTTTGGTGGTCAGTAAGGGCATCATGTAAAAAGCAAATTTAAATGATATTGTATACTGAAATATCCATTTGCCACCCGCTACCTAGCTGACTGCACTACAGGCTTTCTGCATTTTACCCCACAGGGAGTATATAGGTGCTTAATGTGCTTGTAAGTACATTTTTAGTTACACTTAGGTACAGTTAGGAAATTGTTGTTTATTTTAATGTACAAAATTGTTTCTGAAGCAAAAAGCATGCAAGGGAACAGAACCTTTAGTGGAACTTAATCTAAGGTGGCTGATGGTTTCAGCTGAAAAAACCTATGAAATTTAGAAAAATGCTGTAGAATTTTCCAAGTATGTTTTTCAGACTTTCAGTTGAAATAGAGTTTTAAAATTGTTCTTTAAAGACATCAAAATAAGTTACAGATGAATGCAGTTTTGCGGCTGTACAAAACTTCTGGTGATCTGAATTCTGGTTGTTTTTGTTTTTGCTGGTGTGGTACGGTGGAGTTGAATTTAAAAGAAACAATTTGTGCTCAGGACCTAATGTTCACTTTGTGTTTTCAAGGAGGGGATGTTAAACTGGCTCTGCTCTAGTACCATTAGTTGAATTTCCATTGGCATGTTTTCTGATTTAACTTTATTTGTGAAGAATCTAATGGACATGATCTCATTACAGCACATTGTGTTCTGAACCAAAGCAAGGTAACTAGACATGATCAGGTGGTCCTTTTCAGAAGTGTCCTGCTGATCCCTGTCATGTGCTCCCATAGACATGTTCATTGTCTCTCCCAGTATGTGACCCTTGGGTCAGTCTGCGAATGGGGAAGGACACTGGATCAGATCCCCCTCTGATTTTACACAGATATCCAGAAGGTGAGTAGAACCTGACAGTGCACTTCTACCCGCTTGTAGGGAAGGCAGCTAGGGACTAGCAGTTGAGCCTTAAACCAAACAGACAAACTCCAACTCATCAACTGAAGGGAGGCATCAACCCAATGTCCTAGCAGCTCACGGCAAGCAACAATGAGCACCAGGAGTTGTTTCACTTTATCTAGGACAAGTTAAAACAAGTCCTACTGGCAGATCAAGCGAACTTCAGTGCAGGATGATGCCAGAGCCAGTCAGGAAGAAACATTGTCTCTTGTTCTAGTAATTTGGCCCATGCTGCAACTGAAAATCTATGTTGAGCTTCATTAATTAGAACATTGGCTTCTATTTATACGTATAAGTTAATGAATATTCACCAGATATGTTGATTAAGGTGGTGCTTTTTGCATATTCTTCCTAGATTTTTAGCCCTTTACTCTTAGGTATTCTATTATTCAAAATATTCATGTGGCACCAAGGGAATTCCTGATTAGGTATTAGGGATGGTCAGATGCTGAAATAGGTGCTCAAGGATGTGCACCTCCATTCTTGGACTCTCTGGATCTGATTTTAACTTTGAAGTTGTGCCTCTTTTGAGCACGGCATTGGACTGGTTGACATCTAGAAAACCCTTTTAATGTAAATAATTCTATGGTTAATGCAGAAGAATAGCATTCCTACATTTTTATATTAATCTATTTATAGATACGGAAAAAATATGTAACCAGTACTTTCATGGTTAGTATTACTCCAGAAGTAACAAAATAATCCTGTTAAAGGTGTTGCAATATTTTCTAATAAGTATCTGATTTCATTAAAAAAAGTCATCCTGTGTTCATTAACTAGTCAGCATATCTGATTGCATGATTGCAATTTGATTGCAGTCTCTGATTGCAGTTCTGTCATAGCAGCTGGTCAAAGTAGAACTTAATTTCTCCTTCTATCCTCCTCCAAGGTTTAATTTGACCAGTTAATTCATGCTGAAACTGCAACAGTCTTGCCTATATTAAGGTACTTCCAGATGAGTTTTGATGACTCAAAAGAAAGATTAAAGTAACTGAGGGCAGCACATACATCTGCATACATAATTCTGAAATTGCACCAGCCTGAATGACGACGGATAGTTTGAAGGATGCAAAAATGTTAACACAATTAAACAATGAACTTTTCCAGTTGGGAGAAGACTTCTAAAACAATAACAGATATATATGCCACACGGAATTGCTTTTTGTAACCTAATCCTGGTCCTAACTATGATTATAGCCTCTGGAAACCTTACTGAAATGTTATGCTAAGAAAAAAACAACCCACTATGAACCTTCTCTGCTCTACAGATTTTCTGAAGATAATGTGAAATAATTAGAGACTAAATGACCAATCTACATCTCTCTGCTATGGAGGTAGTCTCCCAATGAGGGAACAGTAACCAAACAATGGAATTAAGGCAATCTCTCATACAGAGGGCAGTTTCTCATAATGAAGAGCAAATATATGTAGTTTGCAAGCCAGAAGCTAAGATTCCTTTTACTAGGAAATGCTTGTGTAGTAATTCTCAAACAGATTTGTGAAAATTAGAACTAGCACAAAGGGTGAATTTTGTGGAATAAATTGCTTGCTGCAAACAGTTCATCCAGAGGTATCTGCAATATAGAAGAAGGGAGAGCTGCCTGGAGGTAGCGAAGGCTCAGAATATCCCACCAGTCTTTTCAGGGAAGCTCATAATAGCAAAAGCTTTGACAGGAAATGTAGCAAAACAAATACCAGTTTTACAGCTGGATCCTTCTTACAAATCAATATGCATACTATAAAAGAAGAATGGGTACCCCCCTGGTTCAGATCTCTGCATGTTATAGAATGTAAGGTGACCCTCAGTCCTAGCTTGTGGAGTCTGGGGAGTGGCTACACCATAGTTCATCCAGAGCGAATGAACTGCTGGCTCCCTGCATCTGAGATCCCTGATTGCTCTAACTCAGGTACTGCTGCAAAGAATCTTAGTGTGGGAGAAAACTTTATCTGTATCTGCAAGTCCTCTAGCTACCAAAGGTAATTTATTCACAGGTATTGAGTTAATCTGTAGTTGAACCTTTAAGGATGCTTCCACAATCTGCAGCCCTGAAAGCAGAGGCAGGAGGGAAATGTGAAATATTCTAGTCCTCAAGACAGGCAGGATGTACACTCAGATAACCCATGCAAAGTAACTCTGTGCCATCTCAGGCTGGATCTGAAGCTGATATTACTGTCACTTAACTGTTCTCACAGATTACCAGTTTGATGAAAGACCATCTCAAGGACTACTTTCTGTTGCCAGCTCTCAGATGGGTTGGTCAGTATTAAGCAGAAGACTAAACTATATGATCACACTGATGCTGTAAATTCATGAAACCTGGCAACCACCTTTGCAGCAGTCAAACTGACCTCACTGGGCAAATGCCTCTGGGTGCTTCTGAGATCTAAAACTTAGGACAGAAGTAACCCATACCTTGGTGGCATTTTTGAATTTCCATTCTATTTCTTAAATGAACCATGGTAAAGACTGTTACTTGGAGCAGATTGAAAGAGTTGAAATACTATATTTAAGGGAGTAGTGGGGGCACAAATGGTGATGAAGAAAGACTGGTCCAAAAGTTCTGAAAAAGGTGTGTGTTTACCCACCAGACAAATACAGTATGGACACCAGCAGTATGATCTTGCTTTTAATTGTTCTCAGTCCTCTTCTGTTTAGAGTGGGATAATGGTTCAGTCACATCCTGCATTACCAAACAGTTTGGGACCTCTACTGAGATGGTGTTTACAGCCCTAGTAATGCAGTGGTAGCTGAGTTTCTCTAGCAGCTGAACTAACATCAGGATGTTGGTTGGTAAAGTTTTGAAAATTGAATAGAAAAAATCAGTGTTTGCAGGCAATATTTCTGCTATGGCCCAGGTTAAAAGTTTTTCTTGTAATGGAGAGAAGAGGGGAGGTATTATGGAACAATAGTATGGAGCAATGATCAGCAGAGATGGGAAGGAAACTGAGTGGGTAAGTGGGTCAGTAAGAGGAGGTGCATGTTTAATGCTGTGAATACTTAGCTGCTCAGGATGAAGCTATCTCTAGTTTCCTTATCTCAGATTTGCTTGTCATCTGACCTTTGCAGGGAACAGGGGGTTGCCAGCCACAGTTAACAGCTGCTGAATCCCCTGAGCATCTGTGCTTGTGATGCTGGTATGGCAGAGGTTTGCTCTGCATGGTTCTAGTTGCATCCTTCTGCAGATCCTTTTCCTAGCACTCTATTGGAAGATGTCAGCTCCTTTTCTTTAGTATTTTCAGTAAGCATTTCGCTTTGGTCAGAAAAACATGGTATATATTGCATCTGTCCCTGGAGCAGCTTTGTGGTGGGTTTTGTGTTTCTTGTGGCCAGCTGTAACTCTTGCTATGGCAGGTCACAGGTGAAAAAACCCTCACTCACTGCTTTGCTCTATAAATAGTGTTCCCAGTTATTGAAACAAAGTGCAGAGCACAGCTGCAGTTGCATTTGGTCGTTCTAAGTTAGTGCTGAAGGCTGGAGGTGCTCCATAAGTTGCAGTTACCCTATTGAGGGTATGGAAGGGAAATCTTGCTTTTCTTCCTGCCCCAAAGACTGGAGTGAGCATAGCTATTAATTCTTCTCAAGGTAAGGATTTTGTAGCACTTCTCTGAGAAGTCTTTCCAGCAGAGCAGTAGTTCTGATCCTTGCTGCTCTTGCTGCTTCTGCTCTCACAGGGACCTCCAGGATTTGGATCTTTGGGCATCTTGAACATTGTTCTCTTCTATGTGGAACAAGTAGGGAAACATCAGACGTGTGAAGTCATCACTGCCCATAAACTCACCATTCTCCTAATTTTTACTGGCAGGTCCAGGCTACAGAAAGCCTCTTTCTTAGGTTCAAAAGCTAATTCTCACCTTTAGTTAGATATATGCTGATGTACTTGCATTGACTCAGCATAGTCACTCTCCTACACTTGTGAGAGTGGGTTTAAATAAGTGGTTCACGTTTAAATGCCAAGCCATCACAAGTGTTGTCATTTTGGACCATGAAAACCTTGAGTTCCTCAGTAGGATACTGCCTGCTTCTGCTGAGTGGACACCCTTGCTTCCTGGTGGAGCTGGCAGGGCTTCAGTGCCCTCTCTGAACTGCCATGCCAAGTGCTGTACCATGCCTTATTTGCCCACCCATGCCTTATTTGATATTTTTGTGTACTTAAGTCTCATTAGAGCCATGGGGAAGTAAGCAAAAGCCCAAAATTATGTATATGGTCAAGTGATGACCTGAATTCAGCCCATAATCTCTTTCTGCTTTATGCTTTGGTGGTACAAGTGATATTGAACAGCTTGCTGCATTACTACCAAAGGTCTTTGCAGAATTAGAAATCTGATGGACCTTACTAGAAATTAGCCTTTTTGGTTCCAGAAAAGCTGCAAATAAACAGGATTTTTTTCTCCCTTCCTTCTGTAAGCTTTTATTTTGTATCTTGGCTCTATGTCCCTTTCTACTATTCTATATAAATCTCTTGTTTGGGCAGGTATCTGATAACTTAAAGATTAATTTCTGACAAATGACCATTTGTTGTTTTCTTGCTGATGCTTCTAATCTATGAAAGCAACTGAGCAAAAGGGGATAGGAAAACCTATAAGAAGGCAAGGTTGTGATTTGGGGATTTTTTTTTAAAGCTCTTTGCACACTAGCTGTCTTTTTATTTAAATACTATTCTTAGTTTGAAACTTTAATTCTGGGCGTACATTTGGTGCCCAGATGGTGCAGACTCACACAGAAGCCCATCACGCTGTCAGGGCAGGCGGATACATATGTAAATATTTTGCCTTTTTCCCCTATAATATTTGGCTTTGTCTAATCTAATTGCTGTCAAAGGCAGAATGTGAAGAATACTTAAGAGAACCAAACAATGAAGACCTCAAATTTTTGTATTGCACTAACATTGGAAGACGCTGGTAGACTGTGATGTAATTAATAACTTGTTTCATTGGTTTTCTTCTTCATGCTGTGAATTCATGGTCTATCATCTAAGTTCATGCCAAGTAGCATCTTACCACCCTTAGTAGAAACCTGTATTTGTTGTGGTTTAAAAGCATATTTTACCCAGTGGAACTGTCGATACAAGGCTAATGGGTCTGCTTTTTCAGTTCGGGCTGGCAGTAAGTGTCCTCTACCTGCCTCCTTGTGTATAGTGCTCTTTATTATTTATATAATTCATTGCTTCATTTAATTTATTCTATTGAGTGCTTGTCTTAATGTATTTTTAATACATAAAAGCATTTCCAGCATAGCTGCTTCTCTGACTAGTGGTAGCTACTAACAAACAGCATGGCCAACCACATTAAGGGTACCTATTTAGTTATCAAAGGCCTGAGCCAAAATAACAATGTTAGTGGGGAAAATGACTTCTCTGAGCTTTGAATCTGACAGCTTAGTGGGAAGGTCTAATAAAGCCAGTGTTAGCTGGGAATGCTGGCCAAAGCAATGTAGGAAAACTGGCTTTCATCGATACAAGAACTGTTACAGGTTTCTGATCAGATGTGAAATTTGGCTAGGCTATAATTCATGGAAAGCATCAGACTACACCAGACCCCATTCTTCTAAGGACACTAACTATGCAGAGAGATGCCAGGAGATCAGATCCTGGAAGGGCAATTATTTTACAGGAAGGAAAGTATTTGTAAAAGGAGATGTAATGATGTGACCAGAAAACATCAGAAGCAGCATATGGTGTTTTTTTCTGCAGAATGTAGGTGAAATCCTGAGGAAAATAGAGGAAAAAATTTCCCATTTCAACCAGTGATGTTGCCATCTGAGCCTCATTGTTCAGGGATGCAAATGAATTCTGTCTCTGAACCTGCTGTAAAAGTGTCCGGGTACCTTCAAGAGACAGTGTAGCCAGTCGTGTATCCTTCTGCTGTGGGGTGTGGAGGGGTCAGGAAATTGTTCACTATCTATATGTATAATTTTTTCCGTGTTATTTTTTATTTTTTAAGGAAAGATTAAAGGGGCTTGTTTTGTCTCTCCTGAAGTAGGGGCATTGAGTCATGACCATGACTGCACAAAGAATTAAGACATGAATTTACAGTTTCTATACAGTAACTGCATGGCTGTTGCTAGCTCATAGTTCAGAGAAGACATGAAAGAAGGGGTAATTTGCCACACAGATACCTGATGGTAAAAGCAGACACTGGCAGCTGCTCCAGGGCAGTCTTGGAAGGTCCCTGGAACGTGTGAAAGATAAACTTCCTGTATCATAAGTTTGGATCTGAGCTTACTTGTCATGGGCCAGAGACAGTGCTGGTTGTCACAGTGGGCAGGGATGGTAGGGATTGCTTTGCTCCTAGGCTTTGCTTTTGGTTGTCAAACCCATCTGGCCTATAGCTGGCAGGACATGTTCCATTCATTTAACCACACTTTTCTGCATTTTGCCTTTCCCAGGAGCAATTGAGCGGTGCTCGTACATCAAGTACCACTACTCCTCAGCCACCATCCCCAAGAACCTTACCTACAACATCACCAAGACAATCCGCCAGGATGAGTGGCACGCCTTGCGTAAGTGTTGCTGCCTTTCTTCACCCTTCTCCTTGTGTGCAGGTGGGAGGTGCTCCCTGATAAATGAGAACAGAGGCTTTGAGTGACAGCCCCCTCAGAGCCCTCATCTCGCATACAGTTTGTCTTTGTAGCAGACAGATCGATCTGTTCTTAGGACCTACATCTCTGTTTCTGCTGCTGACTGGAAATTCTGCTGAGGCATGAGAATGTGGCGGTGGGGAAAAGGCATTTGTATGCAGAGATTAATATTGAGTTAAATACAAAAATGGATAACAAAATCAATGCCCTATTTTTTAATTCAGTGGAATGCTCTGTACGTGAGCACATTCTCATGCCTTTGCTGCTGCTGAGTTTCCTGCTGCCAGGAGAATTCATTGCTGGCTTTTATTGTAGAATACGTCCCACTGCCAGCAGCTCCTGTGTGAGTGTGGCATCACTCTCCTTTGAAGATCTAGAAACAGAATTGCTGCATCCTTTAAGGCATAAGGAAGGAGCTTATCCCTCAGTGGTAATTGTAGCCAGTGGTCACCAACTTTGTAATGTTTGCTGAAGTGACAAGATCTGACAAGGATGGAATTGCCTTGGGAGGTACTGGCTGACCTCAAGTCTTTTGTCTTTCTCATCTTGGGGATGGAAAAGGGTTTTCACCGATAAAATGCAAGAGGTAGGATTTCACAAGGAAGGATGCCACTGTGATTGCTCTTGCTATTACATAGTCAGGGATGAATGTCCTGAGCAGTTCTGTTTTGGTGGAAGCAGTTACATCTCCTTGAAGGTGGCAGGGGTTGAGGCAATGCTGATTCTGACTGGGAAGCTTGAAAGGTGATAGTGAGCTGCTACTTTGTTGGTTTGGGAACTGTGCCAGACCTCTGGTGTTCCCATGGCTTTCACTGTCTCAGTCCTCCCTTATGTAGCTGTTGCTTTGGGAGGGTCCTTCTAAGCTCTGGGGAGGAGAAGGTGCAATGCTGTAATTGATTTCCTACATTGGTGAGGGTGAGGTCCAGAATGGTTTGAGATTCATTGGTGCTTGTAGGCCTTTCTGGTCCACTCTGGTAAAGAATTAAGAACATTCTAGAGGGTCTTGCTAAATGCCTATTGATTTTTTTTTTTTTTTTTTAACGTGTCCCTGTGGATAAATACGTATTTTTATTTTCACATGACAAGGAAGAGGAATAATTGAACTTATGCCTCTCAGGAGGTTTAAGAGGCAGGTCTTGCAAAATATTGTGCTGTGCTAATTTTTCCCTGAAATCAGAAGATGAAGTGGTTAAGTTCCATTCAGGTTTTCTCCTACCACCTGTCTTCTCTGCTGGTGTTAGTTTTATGTTAATGTAAAATGTAACAATACTCATCTATGGGCAAAAAGAGAAATGCATCTCCCACCCAAGACATCTTCTGTTAGGGCTCATGGGGCAGTAGGAAGGGACTTTGGTTTATGCTTTTTGTGTATGTGTGATTTTGCCACTGAGTAACAATGACTTTTCTGCAACCATGTACTGCAGGAATCTCACTGTTTAATTTTAGAAAATAATTCTTATATTAATCTTTATCTCAGCAATGGCTCAAATAAAGAGTTATATACTTGGCCATCTAAGGTTGTGTGCATCCCTTGGTAGGATCAGCAAGTTCCTGAGCCTGATATGTTGGTAGGGCATTTGTCAGCCTCCAAAGGTGCAGTCTAGACACTGCTCACACACTTACGTATCTGGTGTGGTCTGAGGCACTCTCAGGGTGAGGCTGCTTGTCCCCTCTGTGCAGAGTGTGTAGGTGTGGGTGCATATTTCTGACCCAAATTTTCTTGCCAGTTTCAGGAGTCAGATAAGCATAGGGAGGTGTAGATAGAACTGATGTTTGCATCTACCTATCTAAAGACAGAGGAGGAGAGAAATACTTTGCTGAAGCTCTCCTCTCCTGAGCAGTTGGTGCAACAGAGTGCTTTGATAATATGGGGCTAACCACCGGTGATTCTGGAGGTCACTGCATTTAACAGTGAACTGAATCTGTATGACTATTTCCTGTGTAGGAACAGTAACCTGTTTTAAAAGACAAGGCCAATAACAATCTTTTCAAATTGTGCTTTGGTTGAGGGGGGTTTTCTCCCTTTGCATTGCAGTAGGCAAAGTGGGGGTATGTCCCTTCAGGAAGTTCCTGTGATTTTAGCCCCTGCCTTAGCAGCTGACTCTGCTCTATGCCTCTGGACTGGTTTCATCCAGGAAACAGCTACTTCATCTCAACACTGGTCAATCTGATATTTCCAAGTCAACCTGGCCATTATTTTCCTGTTCCTTTCAGTGAATGTCGTGACAAGCAGCAAAAGAAGCAGGGCCCAGGCCTGGCTATCTTCTTTCTCTTGCCATGGATTATTTTTCAGATCTGTAGCATGAGATATGGGAAAAAACCAAAAGTATTTCCTGAAGAAACATGGGGGCAGACTGGCATCTTGGAGAACTTCAGAGGAACTGGAAAGGTGAAAGCAGAATATCTGGTCACCCTAGTAAAGAAAAATGCCTCTTCCAGGCTGAAGCCACTGTTGTAATTTGATATATTTGTATTTCAGTAGTGGTTATTTTCTTTTTCTAGTGTATGGACAGCCAACTGTGCTGCCTGGGAAGGAAATTCATTGTTTTGCATGTTCAATGGTCTGGGGATCAGAGGAGAGAGGGCTCCCACCATTGGCTACAAACTGCTTTTTTTGGACTGGAGGGCAGGACTGATGCTCCAGCAGTTTCTCTTAAATTGCAGGAGTGGGTGAGGGACAATTAATTTGAGGCTGAGGACCCCATGGCACCAGTCAGCACACAAAGCAGATATTCCTCTAGCTGTGCTGTTAGCTATGCTAGAAGAGCCTGAGAGACCAGCTTGTCCTAGAGGAATGGTTGAAACTGACTTTACAATTTTTGATTTTCCTTTTTTCATTCTGTTTGACATTTTCAAGATGGAACCTTTGCTCCAAATTGATTGCCTATGGCAGTATGAGCTGGGAAAATAGGACTTGTCTTCTCTGTAATCACCTCCTCTCAACTATCTCTGGTTAAACAGGGATGGAGGGAAGGATGATTGTAGTATTGTCAGCTCTTGCCTGTCAGGAGATAAATGTTCATTTAATTAGACAAAACATGTATCTATATGAGCTGGGAGGGGAAGGGAGAAGCAAAGGAAAGCTGTATCCGACAACTTTGAGCATGAGTAACTGTCTTTATGGAAGATGCTGGCATAATGATATGACTGAGTCAGTATTAGGCATTTACCTTGGCACACTTTGGCCCTAGCCTTGAGTACAAAACCTGATCCATAGTTCTGTTTTCTGAAAAATGAGACCAGCATCATTGATGCCCTTATAACTGGAGGTGTATTATTACAGTAAAAAGCCAAGAAAATGTGAGCAGTTCTACATTTATTCACATATCATTCCATGTGTTTTATGCTGTTCCTGTAGGTTCACTTTCATTATACTACAGATATGTTCACATGGGAATGTGCTCATGGCAGGGGTTTGAGCTTTAGAATGTGGTGCAGGCTTTGGGAAAGGTGAGAAGTGTTTTCGGGTGATTAAGCATTTCAACTGGGTGCTTGTTCTTTAAGGAAGCTGACAGTAAAAGGGAGGCTATGTTGATGTTAATTTTTTTTCTTGTCCCAAAATCTTCATGAAACCATTAGCTGGTATATTGTAGCAAAGCAGGTGAAAGGCTGTGTTTGCAACAAAAATGGTAGTACCTCCAAGGCAATGAGGGGCTGTGCTGTATTCAGTTTAGCATCTTCCAGCAGCCAACAGAGCTGTTTCTTAAAGCCACTGCGAGGGATAAGGCACTCAAACCCCCCAGGGAGTGTTCAGTCTACTGTTTTACTCTTTGGAGAACAACAAACACGTGTCGAGTTGATGCCGGTTTGTTTTTACCATCAGAAGGACTGTAGTAAGGTCATTTTGCTTTCATCCCTGTTTGGCTTTGTGTGGGTGTGTTTGTTTTGTTCTATTTTTTTTTTTTAACAGGCTATAGGCAACCCAGGGTCTATATTCATCTTATGCTGCACTCTGAGAATTAACAGTTTCATGTAAAAGAGCCATATTGTCTCCAAGGTAGGTGAAGAAACTACTGTGGCTTTAAAGTGCTGCAAACAAGCAAGTTGATGATGTGTATTCTTGAAGAGTGAGATTTGTTTTTCGCTCAGAGAACAAGTGCAATGACTCCCTCTTTCCTTTCTCCTGCCTTGGTAGCTGAAAATGGGATGATTGCTGCACAGCACTCGGGGCCTTTGGCACAGCTCCCAGTGGCTTGTGTTATATTGCATGAAAGTCTCTACATCAGAAGAGAGACAAAAAAATTCTTCCTTGTCTCCAAAAGCTTTTGTTTTGCTGATTCACAGAGCCTATTATGTGAGGTAGATAGTTTGGTCTATAAGTCTTTTATTTTTCCTTCCTCCTAATATGTCACAAACCTGATTTTGTACTTTGAATTTAACACGGCTGCAAAAGAAGGTATTTGTCTGTATGTTCTTCTCCAGCTTGCCATTGCCTCCTCAGCCTGTCTTCCACAGCAGCTGTGTTTTGTGTCCAGGAATGTGAAGAGTGCTGCATCTGGGTAGGAAGTGGCTGGAATTGCTATGGAAACTGATTTTTTTTTTTCCTGCACAGCTTAGAAATTGTCACCACACTGCTCTACAGTGAACCAGTTCATAAACAGGTAGCTGATTCTTCCTAAGTGTTTAGAATTTCTTGAGCTTTTAAAAAATGCTCCTTACCTGGCACTGTGAGATCTCCTTTGCCTCTCTTCTACCCCCACATTTCTACTGCAGGGCCACAGGACATGGGCTCTGAATTTAAAGTACAAATATGGTGAACTGCCTTGTCAGAACAATCATAATGCTTTGTATTGGAATGATAGCATTTATCTGCACTGTGCAAGTGCAACACTCCTGTGTTTGTGGTGGTCTAAAAGCTATTTGCATAAAATATGAACTCTAAAGTCAAAAGTAATAGCCTGGCACATTCTGGGAGGAGCAAGTATTGGAGGAAATGAATAATTTCTACAGGATGTACAGAATGGTAAAATTTTAATTCATACAGCATCTATGCTGAAAGCTGAGTGGATTTTATTGGCCTTAATGCTCTGAATTTTGCAGGAGCCAACAAAGCATTCAAATACTGCCTTATAACCAGTAAAACTACTGGAAAAATATCCAGCAACAATTAACACTCAAGAAAATGTCTGTACTTCGAATTTCTGTAATGTCTAGACTTCTAATTTCTACAGACTACCCAAGCCATCTTGTTCCATGGAATATGAAGTTGAGATTTTCACAGAAGCTCAGATGATAGCTTGACAGTGCCTTGGTTACACCAGCAGGCTCATGGACTTGGCCCCATCCGCTTTTATAAGCAACAATAAATATTTAATTGTTGCATCTTTAAGGGCTGACCCCAGAAAATTTTTGCTTTTTTTTCCCATGGGTACTATGGAAAACAATGTTTGAAGTAAATAGGTGGCATCCCACTTTTCTTGCTCCTTTCTTTCACTCTCTCCTGTATTTTCTTGCCTCCTTCCATTCCTATGTGCCTCTGCAAGGAAATCCTGTTTCATTTTTAATTAGCTACCCGGGCTCCCAGATGGAAGGACACCCTGATGTATGGCCCCATCCTGCTGGTCAGTGCCATTTGGCTGACAATATGATGTCATTCCTTAATGCATTGGTTATTACAACAGACAGGGCAGCCATCCCAGAGGTTAGTCAGGCAGCAGGTGCTCACATGCCTGGAGGTCTTGTGTTGTTGGATCTTTGTTGCATTCATTGTTCCCATAGCTAATGACCAGGTGGTAGTGACAGACCTTCTCATTTCCCCTTCTCTTTCTCTCTCTGCTGTAGGGTTTTCTTTCTATCCTGCTATTTCAAGCTAAGATATAATTTTATTCTGGCATTGAAGTCTAACCTATTTTGAAATCTGTAAGGGAATTTATTGCCTTCTGCTAGGCTTTGTCTTAGGATCTGCTAATGCCTGTGACCTTAATACCTACACTAATTAATAAATTTCCCAGCTGCATACCACTTTTTATTTGCTTCTGAGAGGCAGAAGAGCAGGGATGGAGTAAGGGATGAGGCCAGTAGATCTTCCAGTCCTGAGCTGACAGGGGTGCCTGAATAGCAAATATGGCCAAGATTTGGGAAGGGAGAAAATGAGGACAAGGAAAGAGGTAAAACAGTGCTGGAGAGTTGGGGAGAGGTAAGATGAGGGATTACCAAGCATTGCAATTGGGAAAAAGGTTGGAGTGGTACATTGGAACAATTTTGGAGAAAAGGTGCAAAAATGGTCCAACTCTGTTGTTTGTGTTGGAGTGAATTGGGGAACAAACAGGGAAGGATCCCCTCCAAAGCCCTGTTCAAAGTGCACAAGTCAGAGGTCTTACCGTACACTACTGCTACTGCAACTGCGAAACACTGGCAGAGGGGAGGTCTTGTCCTGCTCCCTCAGCCAGGGGGTTCTTCCCCAGCTCACACAATGGGGCTCACAGGTGAATGAGAACAGTCTTATTCTGCTGATGAACCTCTTGCCACTCTTCTGAATCAGGAAGAAACCCCACACTAGACTTTCTGGGTCTGCAGTTTGATGTTTGCTTGAAGTTCACTTAAAATCAAATGAGCATTTTTAAGGTTGTAAATACAAGCATGTAAAATCAGGAGATGACCCAGTTTGGGCTGCATACTTGGCCTTAATTTATCTCCTCTAAGCACACTCATTATTGAGTGTTTAATAATTGTAATCACATACTCTTGCCTTGTTCCATACATTCGGGATATTCTGTTTCCATTCAATGATGCCTCTGGTTTCTTTTTCATTGCTGAATGTATGGTTGTTGGCCTTTTTAATTGTAATGGACTTTGTCACATTTCTAGTCATTGTATTGAAGAAGGGTGTGTAAAGATAAATATATTAATGTCCAATAACCTCTTGTTGTTGTCTTTAATTTTCATTTTAGGCCTGACAATCAAAGATAACTTGTTTGGGTTTTTGGGTGTCCAGTTGGAAATAAAGAAAGCTTGAGTTTTACATGTTTCCAGAGCACAGCTCCTATTGACTTTCAGAGTAACTATAAGAGCTCCACACTCTGTAATTAAACTTCAAATGGCCACCCAACTCACACTGGGTCCGAGTAAATGAGGAAAATGCAGCTAGGGACCACCTCTAAAGAAATTTCTTGGACGGACTTATGACCAGGAGTGTAAGAGTAAGTGAAGAGGAAAGTGCCTGTGTGAGAGGGAGAATGAGGTGTTGCCAACTGACTGATCTCTGTGCTGATTGCTCTTTGCTGAGGAGTTGCTTGTGCTCTCACCTGTCACACCAACCCTTTCAAAGGGTCTCATTCCTGTATTTCCTAGCTTTGGCACACTTGGCTTGGCAACCTTCATGTTGACAGGTTTTGGGTTTTTTGGTTTTGTTTTTCTTTTTGTTATATTTGTAAATGCAGGCACTTGGATTCACTGTGTCTTAGGTGATGTTTTGCATTGTCTCACACTGTTACACAGGAAAAAAGAAGACATTTTTATCTTCATTGTTGAAGAGAGTCTTAAGGTGTTTACAGAGCTGTTCTGAGTGCAGGAAAATTGAGAGCAAACCCCCTCCAGTCTCACTTGGTGATTTTTTGCAAAGAAGTATTAGAGACTTTCTGCCTGTTGCAGTGTGGAGATGTTGACAGGTAAAACATACCATAGCTAATAATTTCCAGTCATTCAGCCAGTCAAAATATAGCTTTATTAATATGCATACAGAGCTCTCTGTTTCCCTTCCCTCTCTCTTGAGAGACAGAGGGGGAGAGATGGGTGTTCTTCTGTCTCTTGGCTAATCAAGAATGATGCCTTGTGCATTCTTAGGGTGAGAGAAGAGGAAAGAACAAACAGGAGGCTCTAATGGGTCTCATCCATTTGACTTCTATAATTTTTGATTTATATACCAACTTAATGCCTGGTTTATGATGATTTATGTCCCAGTTTGTTTATGCTTCAGTCTGATGCCCCACCCCACAATGTTAGTGAGATGAAATCCCAGCAGTTAAATATTTCAAGGTGATTACATGCCACAAACAGAGTTAGTAATGAGGAGTTAAGTGCTTCCTTACTTCAGTGCAAGAAGATAGACATAAGTGGAACATTTTGGAAATGAGCTTAGTCTGATTTGTTCACAAAGCCATGCACCATCCACAGGGAAACATCAGAGCAGCCAGCATGAGAGAGAGGGCAAGAAACTTGGAATCAAACAACCTGACTCTGACCTGACAGGAGCTGCAGGCTGAAACAAGGTGGGTTTTATCTGTCAATAGCTACTAGGCAGTGGTTGTCATTTTAATTACGGTTCTGCAGCGATGCTCTTTGGACATTGAATTACAGAACGAACCTGATCCTCATGTACAATCAGGACATCCTTCTGCTTTGAAAAAAATATAAAATGTGTCAGTATTAATGTGCAGAAACCCTAATGCAGCTTTACATCTTTAGATTCTTAGTGTTAACTGGGTCATTGTGATTTTGGCCATGTTGTGAGAGCTGAATGTAGTTCTGGCCCATGAAGACCAGAGGAAGCTGAAGGATTTGTCTAGGGGCCCGTCCCAAGACTCCTTAATTGGCTGGGTGAATCACAGTTTAGCTGTTCAATTATTCCCTACCCACCTCCAGGAACTGATTGCACAGTTGGTGGGGGAATAAGAAATCAGGAATATAAATCAACTGCAGGTATCTCTTGTGGGAATTCAGAGTTCAGTCTCTCAAATCTCATCTGGCTGCTCTGGATGTAGGTTATACTTAATGGAGCTTGAGCTTGCATGTCCCTCTGCATCACTGGAATTATGGCAGCTAATTTGAGTCTGTCTGCCACTGGTGTGTGCAATTGATCAATATCTCTTTGGATTTTGTTGTAAATACAAACCCTGCCTCATCTCTTCCTTCATCAACTTTGTCTTTTCTGGCTTGCCCTTTGGATCCTTGTGTATTTTGTGGGTTTTTTCCCCCCAAACTTGATTCTCACCTAGGTATTCTCAGAGAAGAAAATCAATGGAAGAATATCAGTTGCTCAACTAAGAGGGGCTTCTTTGCCATACATAACTAAGGTTATAAATAATTCAGTAGGGTCCCTGTCTTTTCTTTCCTCCCGTAAGATTGGATTTATTAAAATTTTATGGGAGAGGACATGGAGGTGGCTGAATTACTGGCTTAATCTGATACAGTCTTCAGCAATGGATTAGTTCAGTACCAGCTGCTCTTTACTCATCATCATAGGCACACACTAAATCAGTCTTCCTTGTAGAATCCATTTTGCAGCATGTTATAATCATGTATTTGAGCATGATGTAATGCCATTCCTTACAACTTGCTCTTAAGCCTGATGGTGTTGCCAAGGGAAGAAAAGTGTTAAACTGCCAAGGCAGGGCTTAATCTTTTTTCTTCCACTGAGGAAGGCATGAATCCTTATAGAGACAGATCCTAATCAAAAGGGAGCTATAGGCTGGGGACTAAGAGTTTGGTTTGGCTTATATTCATACCAAAATAATAATTCTACTGAAATAATTCTACTGAAATATTCTGAGATGAAAATGGTGTGTAATCAGCATCTGGGTGCTAAATACTCAAGAGATACCGGGAAAAGAAAAGGGCTCCTTGAAATCTGGGACTTTTTGGCATTTCAATGAAAATGGACAGATCTGACAATTAAACTTTTCTGTTACTGCTGCTGGTGTGTAGTGCACCTTCTATCCTAGTGTCTTGAAACACTTAGGAAATGGTTTTCACTCAGTATCCTTTGGACCTAAACAGGGCACCAAAGGAGGAATAAACCCAAGTACACCCATTTCACAAAAAGAGTTAGAGAGAAGTGAATTGACTTGCTAAATGTCATGTGGAGAGTGAGTGGGAGTGCCAAAAACAGAACTCAGGTCTTTGGACTCCCACTGCTATAAGTGCTAGACGATGCTGTGTCCTGTAGTGCCAGGGATTATGCAGCCTATCTCCAAGAAAAGCCTTGCAGAACCATATATCAAGAATGTTTCTTTCTAAAAAAAATTAATTTTCAAATGAAAGCTCACTGACCAAAACCAGAATCCAAATGGATACATACACTGGTATCAATTTTTGCCTAGTAAAATAGCAAAACCCCCTTCAAAGGTTGCTAGTGGACTAGGTATAACAAAGTGGGGACTCCTCAGAACTTGCTAAACCCTGGGTCCTTGGAGATATTTGGGTGAGGAACTAGGATCAAAGGTTGTCCATTAGAATAGGTGTAGGTGCTGTGGATTTTCTGCCGTGTGTAAGTTGCACTCTACACCGGTGTCCTTGGTGATTTGTGTGTGACAAAGCGCAAATAATGTGCTGGTGCTTGGTTTTACCTGCAAGTAATCTTAACCATAATTTCATTTGAAAAATAATCAAATTAGTGCATTTTGAGAAATAATAATTTTCAGTCCTATTACAGAGACATAAAATCTGAAAGAAATGCATACTTCATGGATAACTGTAGGCATATGATGTAAAAATGGCCTTCCTAATATGGCCTGGGCAGAACCTGTTCTGGGTGACAAATCCTCTTTGGCCAGTAGATTGGCCACAGTCAGCTCTACTTCCCATCCCAAAATGGCATGGGTCAGGAAATGATTAGTTGACAAGGATGGTCCTGACCATGATTACTGGCTGTGAACCATTGGCTGCCAGAGGGTGAATTAGAGCTACCTGTGATTTATTCCACAAAAACCTAGCCTGAACTGGTCTTCAGCTTGCTTAAGGAATATCTTAATCACTTGTAGAACTCATTGTACCAACACCTATGTGTTGATTATTTCTGCTGTATTTCATTGATGTTTAGGTCTTTACATGAAAGCAGGGTTTTTATTCAGTAAATAAGCCTTGGCTCTGACACTTAACCCTTTGCTGGGGCATGACTCCTCTGTACTGACTTTAGTAGTTGATGAAGTAGAAAAGTCCATGGTGTCATCACGTCCACAGAGGACCAGATATTTCATGTGGAAGTAATTGAGACTGAAAGGCTTTTGTAACAAGAAACCAGGCAGAGAAATGCAAGAAAAACCCCTTTGATATAGCAAGAGGATTAGTATTTCAGAGTGGTCCACCCAGTTTTCCAGGAGGAATCAGTGGTTTCCTGAAAAGCTGAATTGACAGCTCTGCTTGGTGAAGCTTTTTGACAAGACAAAGGGTTGCACAGGCAGGAGCACTTTGAAAATCTGTGTGATGCATGGACGGATTAGATCGTTTGATGTATCTCTTTGGCTGCTAGTTCGTAGGATTCTCTGATTAACAGTTCTGGCATGGGCTTTCAATGGGAACCAATCCTCTATGCAAGAGCACAGTTCCAGAAGTAAATGAATCCCCACTTTTTGGCAGTCAGATGACACGTGCAAGGTAAGGATATTTGTGGTTTTTTTATTGCAACTGGGGGAGCCCTCAGTATTTTACTAGCCAGAGAAGAGAGGCCATTTGTCACTGGCTTGTTGGATTCATGATGAGTGTTTTGCTCTCCTTTCCTTATAGAGCAGATGAGTTGATCTGTTGCTGTACCAAAGCAATGCTTAGAGAAAGCAGAGTAAATATTGTTGTAGGGCAAAGACCTGGTAGTAAGGTCTAGGGGGCTCCTAAACCTGCTGGTGCAGTCCTCAGAAGATGCATTAGCTGAGAGGGAAACCATGGAGAGCCAATCCCCAGGCAGTTGATGGCCTGTAGGAATTGCAAACTTGTCTATGAAGTTAGCAGGAGCGTTAGTCAAGGAGGATGTGGATAGGATGCTAATGTGGCCCCAAGTTATCTGCAGAGGGATCTGGTCCACACAGCAATCTCATTTTGGTGGGATTGAGGGGAGCTAGTTTGGGACAGTAAGCCATCTGCTTTGACAGCTGCCTTCTTGTTGATAGAAAGGGAAAAACATCTGGTTGGGCTGTTTAGTGGTATGGCTGGCAGTTGGGGGGACACTGCTGCTTTCCAAGTCTTTTATTCCTGTGCTGTAGGCATGAGTAGAGAAAACATTCCCTGGTGTAGGAACAGGAATCTTACAGCCTTGGGGAGTGGTGAGTGCAGAGAGGAACTCTTTGTATGCCTGGGAGGCTCTGTGTGTTTTTTGATTTGCCTTTCCTTCTGAGAGTTGAGAATGCAATTGGATGAGCTTTTTTAGTGGTGCCTTTAAGAATATGAATAAGGGAGCCAAGGTGATGTGTGTAAACACCTGGGGAGAAGCTAAAAGAGAAAACAGAGCATAATGGAAAAGCTGCTGGGGGAAATAAAAATGTGATGCCTAGATGCTCTCCTGTGTATAGAGAGAACTTCTCTCTTCTGTTTATTATTCCTTGATGTGGATACATTAGATTTATGTGAAAATCAAACAAATTCCTGACATTGCTGGCAGTGCTGAGACAATAACCAGAAGTTGTTGCCTCTGTCACTTTCCTTTTGCAGCAAAGTCTGATGGTGAATGAGACTGGCATGAGTTTGCCACTGCTCACTCACTATTTTTTGAAATTTACTTCTGCTTGTGTGTGTCAAGCTCTTAGCACAACTCTGATAAGCAACAGAGAGATGGAGCCTTTCCACCGATCAATAGAGATCGATCTCTTAATTTTGACTGAATGACAAAACAAAACCAGCTATTAAAAGTGTTTTTACCTTTTCTTAGCACCTGCCAGCCAACAGCCAGCAAGCAGCTCCCAAAACCAAAGTACCAAGGAACACAGAAGAGAGCTCTTGCCTGCACATTATTTATACTGACCCTATCAGAGGGATGGGGTCTGTTTGGACAGGCCTGAGGATTACACAACATGTAAATGTGCCTTGTGGCATGAGTGTGGAAAATTCTGGCCAAACTATTTGACTAGGGCTAGGTTTGTTATTTTATTATTGACCAGTCCATGACACTGGTTGCAATGCTTTGGGCATACGTATGTCTGAGGCCACAGCACCCAGGGCAGAGCTGCAGGTGACATGGAGATGGGGCTATACTTGGTGTTAGTCAACATCTCTTGGGTTCATTGGTACCAGATCACTTGTAGCTGTCCGGTAATACAGCACATCTGGTTCCCTGACTTACAGAGAAGGCTGGGAAGTGGGATGATGAGTTAATTTGGGTGTCATTAGAACATTCAATCAACCATGTGGGATGTTGTCAAACCAGTGCATTTACCCCAAGAAGCCTTACAGGTATGGTTTGAGGGCGGTGTGTAAGAGTCACTGGTTTGTTTCCTGACCAAGTGCTGTATAATGAAAATCTTGCCCACTGTTGTCAAGTATCAAAACAGAGGCCTTGGTGAAGTATTTTTAAAATGTCTGTCAGTACACAGAACAGTCAAGAAAATAGTTGTTTTGGTGGTTGTTCTGGCTACTTAGAGCACCACGTTATAAAAACTTTATTGTAGATACTGCTGTATATACCCATCTTATACCCACCTGAATGTGAATGTCAGGGGTGGATATGCAACAAATGGCATGGCATAGTAAGTAGTGTAAGTGAAATATTGCTGCTAGTAAATATTAATAGCTGATACTTGAATCTGATTTTTTTTTTCCTGAAGGAGTGGAAAACAGATATTTCAGTTGTCCTGAATTTTCTGTGTTTTCTCTTCATACAATGCTGGCCTCATCAGTAAAAGTGAGTGAGGTGTGTTTGGACATGGCTGCTCTGGTGGACCTCGGGTGTGAATGAACAGGCAGAAGAAACAGAACATTGGCTCCTGTAATAAGATGAGTTTTCTCTTTATTTGGGGATATGTGTGGGGGAAGGCTGAAATGATGTATTGCTCATGAAAGCAAGAGAGCTGAGAGCACCAGCTAAACCCAGGCATACTGCAGGCAATTACTGGGCATGTTTCCCAGTTACAGCCATGCCACTGTGCTTAATCACTGTGTACAAACTATTGCTCTAGCAAAAGTTGATCCCTTGTTGGTGCAGTGCTCTCTCTTGACTTTAGACAGCTTTGCTGCTGTGTCTTGAGCCTTCTCCTGCAGTATTGCCCTGCCATTCCCAAAATGTAGAACTATTGCAGTTGCAGCCATGCAGCTTGGCTCCCAGGGCTGCACTTAGGTCAGAATGTGTCTTCCTTCAGTGCTGTGTTTTGCTGGAGGAGTTCAACACTAAGTAAGGTATGAGTTCTATTCATGGCCCTGTTCTTCAGGTTCTCAGCTGTGTCCAGCTACTGGTTTGGTGGCAGAGAGTCTGTGTGATGCATTTATATGCTTCTCATCTTAGAGCTGTCTAAAAGCACTTTGGCCCCTAAGGCAAATATGTTGTAACTGGGCCTGAGAGAGATGTTCCCAAGAACTTGTTGCACCAGCAGACTTTACTGGAGAGCAAGATCTTTATGGAGGAAGGATTGTTCAGTTTTGAAGAGGGAGAAATGCCATTAGCATAGTGTCAGTGGTTTTGGCTTTCTGTGACCTGAAGGGATATGACCTGCCCAAGAAGTGGGCTGAAGGTGCCACTGCAGTGGTGCAGAGGGGCCTTGGGCCTTTCTCCAGCCCCTGGGATGGGAAGGCTGAGGTTTGAGGGCTGGCTGCATCCCTGTACTCCCCTTTCACCTGATGGTGCCTCTGTGTGGATCATTTTGGGGGGTTTTACCAAACCAAAAGCCTGTGCCAGGGAGATTCTCCTCTCAGCAGCAGTACAGAAGAGCTGCGGGAAGGGGAGGTCTGAAAGCTTCTGGAGCAACATCATGTGGAAACCAGAGGAGGTGGATGTTTGTCAGTGTAGCATGAAGTGAGACAAAATCCCAGCACCTCAGGCAAACAATAACAAGAACCGAGTTGATGGATCTGCTCTCCTGTGAAGCCTTATCCCTCGTGGCTGCCATGCTCTGCTAAAGCTGCTCTGAGGCTGCTCAGAAACGATTGCCTCTCTTCCCTCTTTAGGGAAATGACAAGGGGTGAGCTGGGGAAAAGGTGCCAGCAAGCATAGAAGGGAAGAGAAAATAGCAAATTTAATGTTGAACGTATTCATCACCATCTATTTTAGGGTCAGTTATTGTCTTTTTTTTTGTTAAATGAGGTGCTATTTTTAGATTTCTAAATCCATGCATGGAAATTATTCTCAAGTGTTCCAGCTTTCATTCTGTATTAAAAAAACTCCAGTCTCTTCTTGATGGTGCATTTAGTGCATTAATTTTGTGCAATTTCTTTTATACTTTTTTCTTCCTGCTGAAAAAAAAATCCCTTCTTTCTCCCCTACCTTGGCTAACATTACTGGAAATACAGCGGGAGAGAGCTATTTAATGTTTTCACTTGTTGCTTTAGTGTTTTGTTGGAGTTACGGGGGCAGTGCTGGTGGGTTAAGAAGGTGCTTAGCTGGCAGCCCACCCACTTCCTTGTGATTTTTCTTCAAAGAAGAGTCTGACAGAGAAAAGTTGTTCTGTTGCAGATTTGCTGAGTTCAAAGCAAGTGCCCTACAGATACAACTTTGTGATTAATCCTCAGAGCTGGCACATAAAGCTTATGCTATGCCACTGCTACTAATGTTAATGGGAGTCAGGAAGCTTACTCACAGTGCACTACTTTAAAGAGTAATAATTTACCCAGAAAAGTCCTGAGGCAAGAGAAGTGATAGTCATTTATGAATTCTTTTGTAAATTCTTTTGTCCGTGGCACTGGCATTGCTTTCCATCCATTTCTAAGTCATTACATTTTGGTGAGCCCTGGGCCTTGAAGTGGGAAGAGAGCAGAATGTTATTTTTCCCATGTCCTTGAGCTCTTCAGTGCCGAGAGCCGGTGTGTGTACTAGAATTCTAGGCTATATTTACAAAGAAGAGACCAAAACCTCATAAGCATATTTTATACCCTCTGTTGCACATTCAGAATTAGTGGCTGTAGAGAAGAATGTGACCTTTAGGCTGCCATTGAAAAGCAAACAGAGAAAGCTGTGCTTCTCAGCTTTGATAGAAAGCAGTTCTGAGCATATCTGTCACATCAGTGAGAGAGTTCCTTATAAAAGCATGGGCTTTTTCAGAGGGAAGTGAATTGGGGTACCTGATTTTGAGGTGTCTCATGTTAAATATGCTCGAAAGGGCCTGATAGCCAGTGGGAAGTGCTCAGCATTCCTCAGGAGGCTGAGTAAGATTGTCAGCATCTGGCTATGGTTATGTGCAGCATTACCTCCTAGTATATAGGCAGTTACCCAGCAAAGATGTCTCTTTGGCAGATTTGGCTGTATTTGTTACTTCTGTGTTAGTAGATCTAAGATTGCTAGTGAAGATGCTGCTTTCTCAGTGGAGGAAAGAATTTTGGCTGGGAACCAGCTCATGGAGAAAAGCTGAAAAATTGCACCATAGTAGTGGGTATTTTTTTGCTATGTGTGGAAACCTTCCTCCACACACACAGTGAATACTGGTGTTCCAAAAGCAAGAGAACTATAATTCTGAAGTAAATTACCATACTGTGTTGGTTTCTAAAAGCAGCTGAGCCTACTTGGGATCCCAAATGACCCTGAAAGCTACAAGTGAATCTTGAAAATTCCATGTTTTGTTCCCAGAGCAGATGAACCGGCATGAAACATGATGAATGCAAACTTTCTGGGCAATGCCAGTGGTGGAACTGGCTTGGGAGGCTTGTGGCAAATGGCAGCATAAGTCAAAGGACCTCCTGAGTGCGAAGTTTGCCTTGAGATGAGTATTTATAATTACAGCTACATCTGTATCTTGCAGACCTTGAGTCCTTCAGGAATGCTATTTGAAATAATGATCTTGCAGCACAAGCCTGAGTATCAGTCTGGGGGAGTGGGTTATTCATTCATTAGTTAGAATTCCCTTTCCTTCCCTTTCAATAAATATTTTGAATTTTTTCTTCACATTTCCTGCTTCCCCCCCCCAATCCATCTCAAATGCATGAATATTTCATTTTTTCTAACTTTAAATTATTGAGATATGCATATCCCTGTTCTTTCTCTATATACCTGTGGGATGACTTCCCAGCTGATTTCTCTTTGCCTGATTTTGGTTTTTTTTGTAGCAAGGTACCTCTACCAGAGAGAATTTTTGGTTATTAGCACAATGGTATTTAAGATTGAGGGTTCATTTCCTTGCCTTCGCCTGTGGTGACTGGAAATGGGTAGAGAAGAGATTGATATTCCTTTGATCTGAGGGAGGTGAGAGGTGGCAAAGATGACTTCTCAGCGAGATGAATGGGCAAAGAGCTCAACATAACTCTTGGTACAAACCATTTAAACTACCAGCTGGACCTGAGCAGAGAAGGTTCAACATAGACCCTTCTGTATTTGCTTGCTAGCATGTCTCTCACAGAGGGATATGGGGGACAACTTGAAATACTGCATCCAGCTCCAGGTTTCTCAGCACAGGAAGGACCCACTGGAGTGCATCCGGAGGGTCACAAAGATGATTAAAGACATGGAACACCTTATCTGTGAAGACAGGCTGAGAGAGCTGGAGCTGTTCAGCTTGGAGAGGGGAAGGCTTTGGAGAGATGTTATTGTGGCTTTTCAGTAGTTAAAGGGGGCTTATAAAGAAGGTGACTTGTCCTGTTGTGACAGCACAATGGGTAATGGTTTTAAACTGTGTCAAATTAGGCTAGGTATAGATATAAGGAAGATTTTTACAGTGAGGGTGGTAAAACACTGGCACACATCTGCCCAGAGAGGTGGTGATGTCTCATCCCTGGAAACTTTCAAGGCTGGGTTGGACAGGGCTCTCAGCAACCTGAGATTAGTGTCAACCTTCCAGCCCAAACTGTTCTATGATTATAAGAATCTGCAGCATTGTGGTGGCCCATAGTGGGGATTATGGGGAGATTGGGAGCAACATTTGGTGACAGCAGTTGCTGCTGAAGCCTGTGACCGCTCCTCCAGGTAGCAGCCTGCCTGGTATCAGCTCTTGGCCAGTGTAGCAGGACTAACTTAGTACTTCCTATTGGGCCATGCAATATACTGTTGTCCCCTTTCCCCATTTTCAGTCCTGAAACAGCTCTTTCAGATCACCACGATTACTAGCAGAGACCTGTTTCAAACTAAGTAATACAAAACTCCAGTTTAGCTACAAATGGAACATGTTTGTACTGCAGGCAAAGTCTTGTTTATTCAGGCAACATAGACTTTACTGGCTTGAGTTTGCACAGATATGTGCCCAGCAAAATGTTTGACCGTGTTATCATCAAATCACACCGTTGTACAAAAATGTTATCCTTGAGTTTCATTTTTTTGAGAGCATGTTAGAGAAATCTGGGATAATCCAGAATTTTTCTAAAAAGATGACTGCTTATTTTCAGAACTCCCTGTAGACCAAACATAGGAAAAACAGCTTGTCTTTCACAAGAAGATTGAGGACTGTAATTACACAAAATAGCATATACTTGCAATGAGTTGAATTTTCAAATTTATACATTTACAAAGAAATCATACTCATCTGTTGTTTTTTCTCCAAGCTGTAGCATGAACTAGTACTCAGTTTTTTTCTATTATTGACTTCTAATCCATAGCAATTAAAGAAACAAACAAAATCCTTAATAGGATTTAGAAGTTACCATGCAAAAGTCACAGCAGCCAGACTCTAAAATCCTTCCCTTAAAAAGTCATTGTGGATGCTTCCTGTAAGAGACAATATGGTTATTAAATTCTGGTACTGCTTCCTGACAGCTCTGTTCCTGTGCTTTCATTGGCTTTATCATCCTGCTGTCATTTGAGTATTGGGTATTTATCCATCAGATAAGAGTATTTGTCAGCTGAAGGAAGTCTCTCCTAAGGGAGGCAGGGTCAGCAATTTGCTACTAGAAATAGTAATAAGACAGTTCTTGTGAACTAATATTTTGTGGATGAACTTGCTGCATGTGGGGTGGGGCATTTTTCAGGAGGTGCTGTCATTGCATTTGCCCAACATGAGCCCCTGATGTCTCTGGGAGGGAACAGGACTCATTTGGTCACTTGGGGTGAGCTCTCCTGGCTGTGTCCCCTCCCAGCTTCTTGTGCACCTCCAGCCCACTCACGGGTGAGGTGGTGTGAGGAATAAAAAAGGAGCTGTTTAAGCACTGCAGTAACTAAAACATCCTTGTGTTATCAATGCTGTTTTCAGCACAAATCCAAAAGAAAGCACCATAATAGCTACTATGGAGAAAATTAACTCAATCCCAGCCAAAATCAGCAGAATTTGACTTCTGTTTTTTTAACAGCTGAGCTCCTGTGGCAGGTTTGTTATTCAATAATTTGATTAGATCTTTTTCTAAAACGTCTTTTGTCATGTTGCACGCAATATAATGCCAGCCCCATCTCCTTGCTGTCAGCCTCAGGATCCTGTGGGCAGCAGTTGCTCTGTCCACGCTCCTGCCTGGGGCTGCTCAGGTCCTTCCTGTGCTGCTTTGGCAGCTCTCTGACTGCACAACTCTATCTTTAGAGCTGCAGAAACTCCACTACCGCAGTGTCACAACAGAGCAGGTGGTACAGCAAGCCAGGGTTTGAATTTTAATTTTGTTCAAATTATTTCTTGGTTAGGAAAATTTGTCTGTGTTCCTGAACCTCAGCTTTAGAGGTGTGTTAAGTGTAGAGAGCTTTTGCAATGTGCTTGCTGCAAAACCTAGCAATGAGGGGGCTATCTGTATTATGGAATTACTTTTGTAATGTTCTGATGTAACTTCCTTAATCTTGTGCTAGTTTCATCACAGGGATATCTTTTGTTACATTCTTCTTACAGAAGAGAAGAAAATAACTAGTTAGTTATTATTCTAGCTGAATCACAGAATAAAATCAGACACAGCTGTCACACAGTTCTAGTATCTGAGGAATATCAGCATTATGAGCTGAATGCTATTAGCATATTTATTCACAGTGCATAGAATTTATTTATTAATAGTAATGCGAAGATAATTCACTCTATGTGCTTGTACTACTGTTTTGATGCAGTTATTATTGAAAAAAACTTGTATTTTTCAGTTTACATTAAAAATATTGATGACAAAGATGGAGTTAGTTTGCTGTTACTGTGTTGTGTGTCACCTCATACTCCCTCAGGGACAAATTTAAGGCTTCACTTTCTCAGCATGTTTTAAGTATGTAGCAAGGTGGATGTTGTCAGCTAGTATTGATTATTGCTGTTGATTCTTCCAAATTTCAAAATCCCTGTAGTATAACCATTTGATATAAAATTTAAATCAACTTGTAAGTGCTGAATTCAACAAAGAATTTTTCACCTTCATATTTTCAGTAACAAACATACACTCCCAAGTGCAAAACAAATAGCATGTACTGTGCTTTATAAATGTACTTCAGAAACCTAAATTATTTTCATGATCACTGTGGATGCTTTTCACTGCCAGGATTATGATATAATGGCACAAGCTTTGCAAATACCCCTGGTTCCAGCTGTGGCTGCTCACAAATAAACAAGACTATTTTGGGCAGTAGCAGAACCAGAGTGATGGGTGAATGTGATGATGCAGTATGTCTTTGGGAAGCCCTCAGCAGCAGTGAGCCATGGATCTCTGGCTGGAAAAGACCCCATGTGTTTCCTTCTCCGGGGGCAGAAGCAGCTGCCCTCCTCCTCTGGGACTGCATCCTGCTCTGCCCTAAATAGGCTGATATATTTTACTGGCAGAGTGATTGCTCAGGATGCAGCACAATTCCCTTAATTGTTGACTAAGAACATCCTGGTGATGTTATTCACTAAGTGCTGTGCTCTGTTCTTGTCAGGGATGTCTCTCCAGCATGGATGTGACTCTCTTGAAAGCTCTGTTTCCCAGTTTATAACATGCCTTTAATAAGAATCAGAACAAGACAGATTATTGATCATCCAAAGGGTGTAGGAGAAGTTTCTGTGGCTGATCTAATCTTATGGTTATTGCCACCTCAATGGTCTTAACTGGCATTTTAACATATAGAGGGGGGAGGGATGTTCTTCTTGGTTAGAAAGAACAGTGACCATTGGAGAGAGCCTGTCCCAGCAATTTCACCTGTTGGTAATGCTGGAAAGAAAGCATTTGTCAGAGAGGTTGGGAGGATTTTGAAAGATGTTCTAGGTGCTCTCCTGACCTCACATGTAACTTCTAATTTTTTGGGACAAATACGTATTTGGATCTTTTAAAACACTTTAAGTCTCACTTTCTAACCACTTGCTGCTCTTATCCTGTTGGGCCAGATTCAGCCCTGGGGAAAGCAGGAAAACCAGAAGGGAGTTGGCCCATTTTATGTAATGTCCTATCTGTCACATGGAGCTGGAGTCAAGCTGTGGATGGAAGGAGAGAGATGGGGCAGTGCACATACACATTTGTGCCAGCCACAGCCCTGCAAGGGGCAGTTGGAAGTTTTCTTGCCTGATCCATTATCCCGGAGGAGAAAAGGAATTGATGTGTACTAGACGTGGCACTGGGGATCTCCTTAGCTGATTGCTGCTAATTTCATTATTGGAATTTTTGTTAACCCTTTGGTAAAGGAAGACAGATTTTGTTTTACATTAGCATTCCATGAAGAATGCATAAGCATAAAAACCAACAACTCATAGCCAGGGAGTACCCAAGGGATTAATCTGTAGTCAGGGGTTTCTTCAGGACACTTGATTTAAGCAGACTGCTTGAACAAAATATCAAAGGTGTTTTATTTGGAATTAGTTAAGTGGCTAGAGATAAATTTAGAAGCATAACTCCTTATCCACACATATCAGTTCAAGTTTGGAAGTGTGTGTGGGGGTTGAGTGTTCTTAAAAAACAGTCTGGCTGAGGCATTTCTGGTCTATTCCGGCAGAAATTTTTAGCTACAATCTCAGGGGTTCTGGGCACAGGCTGATGTTGCCTCTCACAGTGACAAGAGCCTTAAAATGTCTGGATAAACCCTTCTCCAGTTCCCAATCA
Source organism: Corvus cornix cornix (assembly GCF_000738735.6). Lineage (NCBI taxonomy): Eukaryota > Metazoa > Chordata > Aves > Passeriformes > Corvidae > Corvus > Corvus cornix. The sequence goes on along the minus strand of NC_047057.1, from coordinate 58,481,350 downwards.
TCTCCTTATATTGAAGTTGTCTACCTTTTCCTATGCCATAAATATTCTACAGGAGAATGTATCTTTTTTATTCTTCAGTACTCCCTTTTCATCCTACAAGAATTTTCATATGGTTTCTCACAGGGCAGTGACAGCAGAACTTTCCTGATATCTATTAATTTGGGTTTTTCTCCTCACAGTTCATATTCCATCTTCCAGATGAGGGGTTTGTTTTTCCCACTGAGCTTACCTAAACTATTCCACACAGAGTGAGGCTGCCTCTCTTCTTGCACTTCTGCTGTAGCAGATCCTCTTGAGTCTTAAATCCCCTCTAGTTTGAGGGATGACAGTCATACCAAGAGCATACTTGATGTTTGGTCCTCAGTGCTCTGCTCATCACAGGACTCTGTATTGCTGTTACTTTGTTGTTTCAAGCAAGAACTCAAAGGCACCAACCTTTTCCTTCTTTGTGGTGTGATTGCCCAAGTTGAAGTGCAGAAGTGTAGATAATAAATGCTCCTCCTGCTCCCAGGGTTACAGCCTTGTGTTTTCATTCCTGATAGAATCAGTCTCTTTGCAGTTACCTTTGCTTGCTGTCTCCCTTTTATCTGTAGCACATACACTTGCATATAGATGGGACTACGGGCAGACTCATGTTGCCTCTAAGTTGCATGTATGCAAGAGGTGAATATAAACATTTGGTTGTTATTAATGCTAACTATAAACACTGCTTTCTGCACTGAGAACTGGGGAAGTCAGTGCAAGTGGATAGTCTGAGACATGGATGGTATCTCTAACTTTCATCACATGTGTGATGACACCTTACACAATTTCTGTCTACTCAAGTTGTAGTGCCCTTAAGTGGGTGACTTAAGATTGACATAGAAATGCTGTTGGTGAGAACACATCTGAGTTTTACCCTGTGCTCAGACAGGGAAGAGCAAGTGCCTCAGTGTGGAGAGACAGGTGCTCTCCCTGCTCCTTCAGCGAGCTTCACAACTGTTTCACACAGCTACCTATGCAGTTGGCACCTTGTAGCAGCCTGAGAAGGGAGGCCAAGAGCTGAATCAAGCAGGAGACTGTGCTGGTCTCAGTCTGGCAGGTAAGCTCCCTCCTGGTCACGGCTGAGATGAGTTCTTGTTCATTTTAACTGTGCTTGCAAGCTGCCACCCCGGGAGCTCTTTCTGCTGTGTAAATAAACTGGGGACTTCAGTACAGCAAATTTTCACCCACGCTAAACTACACAACAACAGTTACTTGGCAATGCTTTTCATTGTCATCCTGTATGTTTTGGAAGTATTTACACTGCTCGGAGAGGTTATCTGGATTCTACTGGCCTGTGAAAGGGGGAGAGTTTTAGAGAGGGAGTAGGCTTGGGATAACTTTGCTTGAGATAAACCCCAGAAACTGGGTTTTGAAGCGGGTTCCTGAGCCTTTTATTGAAATATAAAGAGCAGGCTTGAGCTGAATTTTTATATAATGTTGCAGCTTTAGCCCTTTCCTCAGAAGATTTCAGGAGGGAAGAGTGACTTTACACAGTGTTTTTTAGCAAGCTGGGAAAGAGAACTGGTAATAAAACTGCACCACCTGAGTGGCAGGTATGAGGCACCCACCATGTGTGGGAATATTAAAAACATTTTCTGAAAATCAGATTTATCCCCCCCCTCCCCCCCCGTCTTTAAAATCTCATAAAATACAGTTTGGCTGGTGGAACCAGGCAAGGGCATGTGTATGCCATGCATATTGGATTTGGCTCATGAGTACTTGGGTGCGGGATCCTGGAATGGCTGCACTTTTTGAGGCTTTTAAATTATGAGTCAGCAGTACTGGAGGAACTACTTAAGGAATAAAAGTGTCATGTCACCAAGGGCACCATCTATCTTTTTACTTGTTTGCAACTAGAAAGCATCTCATCCGTCTGAAAGTTTTTGGTAGGTGCTTTGGTTAGTGCTGCTGAAAAAGATGTGTTCATGGAATTGCTTTAAAAGATAAAATTATGTGCCTCATTCAAGACTATTCATTGTAAACTGTTTCTGGGCCTTTTTAATAATATGAGATGCTTCTGGCTTTTCACCAACTTTTGAAAACTGACAGCTCACTAAGGAGGGGTGCAGAGCAACACAGTGTGGTCTTGTGCTGCTCTGCAATCCCTACCTCACTCCCTGCAAGCTTGCTGAGGCCCAGGTTGTCTCACAGAAGGCAGAAAGGCTTTGCATTTTTGTCATGGTACAGATGAGGATGTTTGTTACTGACATGATCTTGGTAGAGAAAGTGCTTCCTGTTTTGACATGTGTACTCTTTGAAGGACAGTACAGTTTCTGATGTGTTATCACTTCCCTTTAAATTTCTTTATTGCCTGTATTTTTTTTCAGATAGGCTTTTTAAACACAGAGCTGCCTTCTTTCCCTCTACACTTCAATGTCTCTTGCTGTGATTTCACAGCCAAGCCAAATTTACAGTTGCTGAATGTCAGTACACGTTTATAAGAGATAGAACAGGTGAGTGTGGAATGCTGGATGAGTAGGGTGGTAGTTATGTGTTGAGCCAGAATTGTTTTGAGGACTGATGGAACTGAATATCTTCTAACAAAGGTTGTCTCTGTTGTCAGCTGGGGAGGATGCTGCTAATGCTTAAGAATTCTTATGGAGAAACTTGGATTCCCAGATGACCATACTATTTCTTCTGCTTTTTAAGGGTGTGTGCACCAGAAAGAGCAGTAGGATATCTTCTTTTTTTCTATGTACATCTGTTTTGTACAAAACCCCCAACAACTCAGAAACTGCTGACAGCTTTGGAATTGTGAAGGGTGAAAGACTGGTAACTTTATGTTCATAGGGGATGTAGAGCCTCAAGGTAAATCATCAGGTCAAAAACTGATGAAAAGCCTTTACAATGTGATGCCTCTTTAAAGATTTGACATGCTGATATAGTTCACAGGAGGGAGATGTCCACAGCACAATTAAGCAGAGTAAATCTTTGCTAGCAGCTGAGAACAGAAAACTGGTACTACTGGATCTGCACAAACTCCAGTGCATTCTTGGCTGAGATGTGTGTGGGGGAAAGTGTTTGCTTCAATGACTATTTTTGACCTATCTTTTGAATAAATAGGACTTGTGCCTCTAGAGCTTGCAATCTGGCAACTTCCAGGAGCACTACATTAGCAAGGAGAAGAAAATAATTATTAATAAATACACTTCAACAGAAAAATTCTCCTGCTCCAGCTTTCTAAATTCCACATTTAAGCTGATTTTGTGTGAAATGCACCTCCAAGATTACCTTTTCTAAAACAAACCCTTATTATTCATAAAAAATCTGATACCAGGATTTTGTTCCTCAGTTCCACACAGGTTCTTAACAATGAGATAGGGGATGAAAGAGCTGTAAAGAGGGAATCTGTAGATAGAAGAGTATCCATGGAAAGAGCAGCAGTGTTCTCTACTTGCTTTGGTTTTCCTATTGAATTTACTTAAAATACAATCCAATTGCAAAATCCTTTAAATCAAACCTGTGTTCAGAAATACAAGGTGGGTGCTTTTTGCAGGAAGATATGAAGGAAAGTTATCAGAAATAGATTAGCTCATAGTTGCTTTGATGTGCCAGGCAGAATGCAGTTTATCCATTTTTTGTGTTAGCGTAGTAGAACAGAACTTGTTTGCATGAATAAAACAAGTGGGTAGTATAACATCATGTACGAGAGAAAGCATGAACTGGAGCTGCTTGGTTAAATGAATCAAGTTATGACTGCTCCAACTATGAATAGTAAGAGTGAGTGGAAAATGTTTTTCCATTAAAGGTCCTGATGAAAAAAAAAGAAGCTTGTTGGTGTTTCCCAGCAATTCTTTTATAGTGTTCAGGCAAAACCCTTTTGTATCTTGCTCTTTTATAATTACAGATTCCCGAAACCTCCCAAACTTCAGATAGATGCTGAAAAGTCTTCAGCATTTACTTCTCCACTAAAGCCTTTTTTTTCTCAAGAAAAGAGAGTGCTTTCCACATCTTTTTGTCAAAAATCCAATTATCTATTTAAAAAGGTGTTTCAACAAAAATCTTTTTGTAATTTCTGAGTAATGCTGAGTTAAAAGGCTCCGACTTTAAAACATAATTTTTTTTACATACTTTCCAGTAAGCTGTAATAGTATATATAAACAACCAGATGCTCTGAAGAGCTGAGAGGGGCTGCACAGATTTTGTTTCAGATTAATTTTTGTACCTTTTTCTGGGATTTTGTTCTGAGGTGGTCAAGATAATACAGCACTATCCTGAATCCAGGATGACGTGTGCATTTTATGGTAGGGTAAAGTACTGGATCCCCTGAACAACATGAATTCTATTCATTCCACGTGGTACAGTGCGGTGAAAAACCCATTGGAAGCATCACCTTGCACCTGGGGCAGCAGAAGTGCCTCCCTGAGGCGCTGTGCCAGCACTGAGGAGCTCCCAAACACTGGGAGCTGAGCAAGTCTGTCCCCTGCTGCCTCCGCCACCTTTGCATGATGCTCCAGTGTTTCTATTTCTGAGTTTCAGCTTCTCGCTATCCCTGGGATGGATTTACCCTTAAGCTTTCTCCTCCAATTAGGCTGTTTCTAGATTGCCATATATCAGGCCTGTCAGAGCCTTTAAATCCCTCTTCTAGGTCACCTTCTTGCCTTTCCCCAAGGGAGTATAGCAAACCATACCTCCCACTGAGCTTTCCTACACATATGCTAATGAGATGCTATTAGTGCCACCTTCTTCCCCAGAGAGTAGGATGGAATAATGGTTTTGGGAAATAGGTATTTCTGGCTTCTTCCCTGGCTCTGATTTTCCCCTTCCAGTGGTTTTTACCAGCTCAGTTGCTATCTCTGGGTGTCTGTAATGCTAAAATTGAAATGATAACACTTCCCTACCTGACAGGCTGGAGGTGAGAAGTGGTTGTAAGGATTAGTTACCTAAGGGCTATAGCATGCCAAATGTTATTAATAATGCAAAGCAAGAAATGTTCTGAAACAGAAATGCTTTTTGCTTCAAAGGAGAGGTTTACCAGAACACTGTAAAGACGCTGCTTTCTAGTCAGGTGGATTAGCTGATGTCTTACATTTGTACAGATGTACATGAAATAGTGGGAGAGTGGCAGGCCTTGAAGTGTCTCCCACATCTGGGTCACTCTGCAGTGTTCAGCACACTACTGAATGAGAGGAGGTGACTCCTGCCCATGAGGTGCACCTGCCGAAAGGGTCCTAGGTTGTTTTCATAATTTGCTTAGATAATTACATGGATCCTTCATTTTTAAGAGCATCTCCTAGAAAGGCCAGTAAAAACATGAGAGAGGAAAAGACTTGTACTTCTGTGCAGTGTAGGGGTAAAGCAGAGGTAAGAGGAAGGAAGGACGGCAAAGGACAGAAAAGGAGCCAGTGACTGTGTAGAGTGAGATAGAGGGTAAAGGACAGTGCAAAAAAGAGAAGGAAGGACAGATTCAGTAGCACAAGCTAAAAATAATCAGTGAAGGGAGTGAAAATTGGTTGCAAAGGATGGAGTGTCAGAGTGCAGGAGACAGCAAGGAAGAGTGAGTCAGGGAATAAAGAGGAGAGGAGGAAAATGCGTTTATTATCTCTTTTTATCTGACAGTACTGAAAGTGGTGTAAAACAGCAATTACCCTCCTTCATGCAAGTCTCTGCTTAAAAAGTGGTGAGGAAATGAATATGATTTCTGATGAGATATAGCCCTCTGTTCTGCCATGGCTTGTGTGCTGGAGCAGTTCCTGCCTCTCTGCTGGTTCTCCTCTCTCCCAGCTGAGCTGCTAGCATGCCCATCACCTCCCTGCTAATATCATGCAATGTTCAGAACGGGTCTTATCCATGCCAAAAAGGGCAACACAGCAAGCACTGGAAGTGCTCATAGGAAGCACCTAGGAGAGGGTTGCTTGATTAATTGTTTCTATTCATTAAAAAACCCCCAAAACCTACGTGCTGCCTATTACATCTCTGTTTAGGTAACATCTGGCAGCATAAGGGATTGGGTTCTTGCCTCTGAGCTACTTCCTTCAGCACTGACACCTGTGGACCTTGGGGGATTTCTCTGGACAAAATCTCGTTTTGCTGTGCTGCAGCCGCACTCCCTGTCACGCTCATTAACACTCTCTGCAAGAGGTACCATGTACTGCCACATCCCTGTTGGAGCTATCACAGCCATCTGTGGTCCTTGTGTTTGCCTCTGCTGAAAGCAGGCAGTGCTGTGCCAGCAACCAGCTTCACTCCTACCAAAGTCACTGGCGAATTGGAAGAGTGCAGCACACAGGCTCCAACCAGGAAATAGCAGGGAAAAATGATTTGGTAGCCTGGCAGGAGTTGGGGTAGTCCTAGAAGCTGCTCTTCAGTTATCAAATGTCTTTCACCCTAGAAGCCACTTCTAGTGCAACTCCTTGTGTCCCTGGCACATTCCTTATGATGGGATTGGAAAGGGTTGATTCCTCTGCCAACCCACTGATTTAGCACTGGACAGTCAGTCTCTTACTCCCTCATTTCTCTTCCATCACTCCAGCAAACCAGTGCAGCAATCTGGGCATTCTGAAAGAGGGGTCCCTGTTCCTTCTTTTTCAGTGTGATAGGCTTTGACCTTTGTTGAATGGAGACAGTGGTGTAGTAGAAATATAGGTCCAGTTGCTGATTCCATAATTTAGTTTAATTTTCAAGGATGAGGAACTTCAGCTTCTGTTCAGCCCTGAGGTAATGGGTGTCAATCACTACCACTTGATAAGCTGGACAGATATCATTGCTATCAGATCCACTGCATTTTAAACCATGCTGATAACATACCTTGCTGACAATCAGGATACCAGGGAACCAGGATCATAGAAAAGAATTACCTTCCTAGAAATGAGCTGGAAGGAGAGGCAGTGTGCAGGCTTGATTTTAGTCTCAAGTTCCAGATTCCATCACTGATGCCCGCTGATGTGGCTGCGTGCAATCCATGTAACTGCAGCACCTCAGCTGTTTTCTGTAGAATTGGGATAAATGCTGCTTCCCTGATTGATGTTGTTACAAGGTACTTAAATACTATGTAAATGAAGGTCCTGTAAATAATGCAGAAGTGTAGATGAACATAACTGGGGAAGGATGAGCAGAATGAAAAGAAGTTCAACCTGAAGGAGAATTCCAGTCTGCTGAGTGAATATATATGAGAAAGTCCATAAACCATAGTTATTTTGAGTTGATTAGACATAAACCGCTAGCACTAAATAAATTTAAATATTTATGAGTTGGTTCAGTTTCATTTTCTGACATTTGAGTTATTACCAAAGAAATATGCCTCCAAAAGCATGCCTTAGGTTCAAACCCTGTATTTTGATCTAGGCCTGCTTCTGAATTGTAGGGACTGAATTCTGCTGTCAGGTATGTGAGCACAGCTCTCTGGGGTGTTGGTCAGAACTGGAGCTGGAGAGCTAAATTTGCTCTAAACATTCAAATATCTAAATATCTAAAAAATTTGCTCAATATATTTTTCATAATGGCAGACTTGTAAAAATAACATTTGAAAAGTCTGTTCTTATTTTGTTGAATAGAAACAGCATTTGGTGATGATGCACTTTTTACTGCTGAGGGAACTCAAAGACTGAGGAACTTTAACAGTCTGTAGTTTCCAGGAATGCACTAACTTCAAGTTGAAGTTGCAGCTCTGCTTATGAAATGGGCAGGTGGTGTGATGAGCCTTGTCCTGTGTGGAAGGGGGAGCTCTGTGGTCTCAGAGCCTGCCAGGACATGGCAGAAAGCTGCAGTTGTTCAATGCGTTTGCAGCAGACAGAGCCCAGTTATGAACCTGCAAGAGACAAACACAGTCCATCATGTAGAGGCAGTGCATGAAGTGTGACAGTGGGAAGCATCCTCTGTGAAAGGTTCCAGTGGTACATCAAGAAGAGATCCAGGTTTTGCTGCTTTAATGTTTCACTGCAGGATCTGCCATTTCATCGAAAACTTCCCTAAAGGGAATCTGGAAAAATCTAGCTGTGAATATAAAGGCAGAAGCAAGTGCTTAACCATAAGCAGTCCTATGTGAACGTGATCTGAGTGTCATCTATGAACAGCACCCAAATACTCTTGATAGTGTTATTTTAGGCATGATGGTTTCAGCATATAATTGCATCAACTCTTGCAAGAAGAGATGATGTTTTTAGGAAGAGGTCATGTCTTTCCCTGGGAGAACAGGTTGTGTGCCTGACTGCATCTTGGTGTTTCTATCAGTTGCTCTAACAAAAACCCACCTTTTCTATCAAAGTTGTCATTGCTCTTCTGCTGTCACAGGTACTTCAGAAAGTCCAAGGAACAGATAGTAATGCTTATGTATGGACATAGCAGAAACCAAACATTGGTATCTAAGGCTTTGAAAGAACAGGAAAATAGAGTTGTGTTTATCAACTGTTCAAAGGAGAAAAAACCAACAGAGGCAGCAGCGCTGGTTTCTTTTTTTCCTCCCACAAGCAACACAGTCTTAAAAGAACAAAAATAAGAGTCAGTTTAATCCCAGTGATAAACTGCTAGCATATTCTTCAGTCTGATTTCTTACCTGCATGAATGTAATACACAGTGATGGTAAATATGCAACACTTGAGACTGAATTTTGGATTATGACTGGACAGCTAGAGAGAAAAGCTCTGAAGAGCAGCTTTATGAGCCCTTGTGAAATTCTGGCTCTGGGATGTAAAGGGAACTTTGAAACACCTGTATAACTAACTCTGAATGAGCTAATAAGTGGAGCCAGATTTTTGGCATGAAAACTAAGATTTTACTTTGCTTTTTTTTTTTAATATTTTCTCATATTTGTCAACTTTCTTGAGGGATATAAATAACGTTCCCATCCTTTGCCATTATGCCATGAAGTATATGTGGGATGGAAACACATTATATGAGCGTCACTTAAAATCTTTTTCCATAATTCTTTGTTTCCAATAGGTGTAAAATTAACCTGGCTGTAATGCATTATTTGAGACACCTGCACAATGTTGGATAATATCTCCTCTGCCCTGGGAATTGGTTTGGGTTTTTTTTTTTTTTCCATTTAACAGATGCTCCCTCTGCTTGTTTTGGAGCTGGAAAAGATAACACAACATAGGACCTACATAAACAGAGAAAATTACTCTTTCAATGTTTCTTGGCAGCAGTTGTAGATTAGATGCACATGAATGTCCTCTCACAGATGTAGAGGTGATATTAAAATGAGAAGTCATGTGATACCAATTAAATACGTTGTCAGCTGGCTTCTGTTCAGTAATTTATTTTTTTTGAGTGTATTCCAGCATCTTAAAAAAATTAAATACTGACACTAAATAAAAAATAATCAGCCTGGCAGAGTAATGCTTCCTCTCCTACCATGATATTATTCTTTTCTGCCAGGTAGTTAACATGGCCTAGAATGGTCATCATTTTGTGCTTGATCCTTTGGACAAAATGATAGGATGTGGTGCAAGTCAGGTAACTTGCAGCCGTGCAAAGCTTGAGATGGGAGTTGTGTGGGAAGTCACCCTCTTTTCCCTGTGGGAAAAACTCTCTCCTACAGCTTTCAGAAGGTCTGAGATAAGAGTTAAGATATTTTTGGATATGACAGCTATTTTTATGTCCTTTTTAAAAATTCTTTCCCCCCCAGTTTTAACAGCTCCCTCTGAGCCCTCTGTGGTTGGAGTGGTTATAACTAAGGCACCTGGTGCTTGTGCTGAAAAAATGAGTAACACAGTCCTAGCAGCACTTTAGAAAGCTCTTTGTATTGTTCTAAAAAGACCTTTTTTATCGTGGAGCATATAGAGAATATATGATAGCATAAAGTTTTGGAAGTAGGCTATGAAGCCTACTTCGTATGGAACAGAGGCACTGCAGTTCGTGATGTTGTCACTTGAAGTCCTGTGATGTGCATGTTTCTATCTGTAGCGTGCTGTTCCCTGCCACTCTTCCTTCCTCTCTGCCATCTCCTCACTGCTGCCAGACCAAACCTTGGGTGCCTGTACAGTGACTTGGATCAAGGAGCTGATTCTACTTCATAAGGACCCACAGAGGGGGAAAAATGCTTATTTTTCTTCTGAATCAGCTTCCCAGCCCAGATCACTAGCGAGGCCCACAGCCCATGTGATGGGCAGTGAGTGGTGTGAGAGCTGGGGAAGTGGCTTTGCTGTGTCAAGGCAGGGCTGCTCATACACATGGGCCTCTGAACTGGTGTTGTTTTGCCATCTCTGCACACAGTTTTTCACTGGGATAGCTAATCAGATGAACAAGGGAAAAGGCATAAAGACCCATACACGAACGTGACAGTTTTAAATTAAATGAAATGTTGAGCCCACATAATGGAGCCACATTCAGTAAAGGATTACAGCCACTTACTGCCCCTAAACCAAGACATTTACTTTCATGCCTATGAACCAGTAGGACACACAAAAAAATCAGTTTAGCCTTCTGTGTAACCTCTGCCGGGCAGACAAATTCATTTAATCTTCTCTTTGAAGCTATGTCTGTTCCACACTTCCCTTTTTGACTATTAAATATGAAGGGACATATTTACTTGAGGTGTTTTCCTGTCCATATCCTCCAACTTTCACAAGGGGCAAAGCCATAGAGCCTTTTAGGGCAAGGCACTGCACTCACTCCAGCATCACATCCTTCCTCTGTGCCATGAGCAAAAGGCTGTTGAAGGTTGCAGAAGAGGAACTCCACCCTGTAGATCTTGCACATGTCTGGGTTAGTGGCTAATCTGTGTCTTGTAAGTCACCAGGAGACTTGCTCCATAAATCTGAGTTGTGCTTAGGATAAACTCCTGACAAAATCTGTAGATATTCCATTCTGCTTGTTTTCTGTAGGGAGTCATCTGAACTATTTTTCTCTGGTGAGAGACATTGAAACAAGCTCTACCTGGCTTAACTTCATAGTATTCTCACTGTCTACAGTGTTTCTCACTAAAGGTTTGAATTCATTTCAGCATTATGTATATATGTGTCTATTAAACCTTTGTGTACGTGTAAGTATTTATTAATATGGCACACATGTATGCAAATGTAAGTGGAGGGACAATGTGTAATAAAAGATCAGATTGTGCATCTGGAAGAGGATTTGCTCTATTTTCTACACTTTATTGCACTCTGTAGATTTTTTAGCGATTGCTGAGAGGTGCTAGAGCCCTGAGCCTGATTTAGGCACCTTCTAAAATTGCTGTAAGCTTTGGCAGTCTTTGCTGCCATCTTCATCCTCCCTTTGGTGTTCTTTTTATAGCTTTCAGTAAGGAGAATAACCATAATAAAAGCAACTACAGCTTTCTCTTCTCCCTCCTCTGGCTGCCAACCTTTTGAGGCTCAGAGGCTGTGTGGATTTTTTTTTCCTAACCTGCTGCCGATTGTTTGCACCCTTGAGATACACGAGGCTTTGCATCTCTTCCCAGCAGAATTCCCACAAAATGTAGGGAATCCTTACCCTTGCAAGTCTATTGTATATGAGAGCTGGTGTGTAGCATTTTCTATCTGGTAAGCTCAAGATCACGTGGAGGCCCCTCACACAGTGTGTATGGGGGTGCAGGTGTGTCCTGTATGCACTGAGGGAATTTGGTCAATTGCATTACTCCATCCATTTTAAGGTTCTTACTCTCTTTCTCTTGCCTCTGTCTTCTCTCTTATAAAAGGGATAAAAAATTTCTGGCTTCTTTAGAAGGTCCTTTAAAATGTTAGTTTAGGATTTTCCTTTTTAAGCATACACATGTACTGCCTGTTATTTCATTTTTGTCTTTTTGAGATTTTTCAAATCTGAGTTACATAGATTTTTGACTGATGACTGTTTTACTGGCACATGGATATTTGACAGTGAAACAAGAACTATATTAATATATTAATGAGAAAGTTAAGAGTGAAGAAGGTGTATGAAGGGGTGAAGAGACAACCAATGCATCTATACAGCCTTTTGTAGAGTCAAGTGGGCTCACTCTTCCTATCCCTAAAGCTTGCTTGGAGACATGTTTGGGCTGAGTGGGGGGTTGGGGGAGAGGGAGGTAGTGTCTACGTAGGAAAGATTGTTTAGGCATATGCAGGAAAAGGAGGAAATGTGGGGACAGAGTTCATTTTTTGTTTTCTGGAGAATTAATAGCCGAGTCACAGATAACCAAAGAAAACTTTTCCTGCTTTTGAGACTTGGCTTTTTACCTTCACTGATGGCAGAACTGGAGTTAATGTTACCTTTGCTCTCTGGTAGGGATGTCTGCTGGCCCACAGCAGGGCAGAGGCCAGAAGGGTTGGTGCTGAGCAGGCCAGGTGTGTTTTCACAGCAGCAGAACTGGACATCGTGTAGGCTATAAAGGTTTGTGAGGCTTTCATCTTAGGGCAGCAATGAGCTCCATTTGCTAATTGAAAGAGTCAGAATTCAGGTTTCTGTATGGAGGTGAAATGGAGTCTCTAAGGCCATGTTAATTTGGGATTTAGTGCCATGCCAGTAGCTTAAAATAACAGAACATAACCAAAGCATATGTGCACCCATTCATCCAGTGCTGATCTTGAGGAGGAAAAGTAATCCTAGGACATCTTTGGAACCACCACTGTATCCTAAAACTACTTTTGATGAATGAAATTTAATAAGATATACAAGTCTGTTTCCTTTTGCTTTTGCATAGCTGTCCTTCTATGTACTGATGAGCTACTTATATACAAGGTCTTTGTTCCCTATTTGCTGCTGGTTTATATTAACTCCCTGGATCTTCACAATCTCAGATGAGGAAGGTGCTGGCCTTAAAAAAAAAAGCTTTCTCCACAGTATGTGTACAGTTCTAGGGCTTGGATCTTGCATGTGATCCTGGGCTTTAATCAGTCTTGATTAGAAATGCCTTTAATGCTGTGCCACACTGCAGCACAAGGTTTTATGGAAGGTGGGCAGTGAGAAGAGCATCTCTTGCTACCTGGGTTAAACACAGCCTGCCCTGTGTTGTCAGATATTTCCACCTCATGTTGCTGCCCAAATTCGTGTCATTTGTCCTGGTCCCTGGGGCATCTCTGTGTGAAACAGAATCTATGTTTCCTTGGGTGCACATCTGATGAGTTGTCTGAACGGGGGGGAACTAGATCTTTTTGAGACCTAGAGCCTCGAGCCACCGCTTATGGGAATGACAGGGATTGTGTTACTGTTCACCCACACTGGCGTTTTGCTCACGGTCCTGGGTGTGCCTGCTCAGGCCCCAGCACAGATGCAGTACGATTTCTGCCTTTGTTGATTAGCCTGGCTTTTTACGTGGTGTGAGTGATTCCAAAGCACCACGAGATGGCAGTGCACTTGCTCTGCTGCAGGCAACGCGCAAAACATTTTCCGAAGGGAAAATGGGTGCACTTCACTCACAGGGACTGCCTGTGTACCACATGCCCATAGTATTGCTGCTTCAGAGTCAAGTGAAAACCTATCATCGTGCTTCCCCTGAAAGCTGGTAATGAATCTGCCCCTGGCAGGGCTTGTTGTGCTCCCTTATTCTGCTGGGGTACAGGTAGAGAGGAGGGGGAGGGTTTGCAGAGGGATATTGAGAAGTGGCAAAGCTTGCTTTGAATATTTGTTTCTTGTGCTGCCGGGCCATCCTGGCTAGCAAGAAGGTGCTCCCTTCCTTCAGCACTGTTTCTTCAAGGGCTGCCCCTGCAACATACAGACAGTGTCTTCTCAACAGATGTTTTGGAAAATTGTCTGCAGTCCCCTTTTGAAGGGGCTTTGTGCTCCTTTCTTTGTGTGCTTGCAACCCTTTAATGACGACTTAAGTTGTTCTTTCCTTCCCTGCTCCTTTCTGGCTGGCATTTCTAATTGTTCCTTGTCTCTTTGAGTTTCTTTGCTGCTGCTGGTATTAGTTGAGTTCACTTTACAGTCCCTTTAGCAGGAACTGTAACAAGGAGTCCCAGAGTGGCTTTTGAAATGTGTTCTTTTGCATGACAAGTACGGGGCTTCAGTCTTTGTCCTATTTCCAGGCAAAGATGACTTTGCCAGTGGAGCAAACTGGGGCCAATGCCCATTGCTGAATACAACTTTGGAGCACCACAAGTTTAACAGCAGAGCAGGGAGATGACCAAGTGGTGCCTTGCTGCTCTGCCATGTGTGTGCCCTGCCATGCCATCTGTTAACACTACCTAGAGCTAATCTGTTTAATTTTCAGGCCATCTAATGGTATTACTGTATTAAGCCTGGAGAAAGTAGGTCTCTTGATTTTTAGTACAGGTCAACTTATTTTTGCTGTTCTGAAACAAGTTTAAAGCCAAGAACTGGCTTCCAAGTTCCTGAGAAACAAAAAGTTGAATTTGGGCTCACTAATCCCTTGTGAGGATAATGGGATTTTCTCCATTTGATGCAAAGGTTGAGGCTCAGGGGCATCCAGAGAACTAGTACTGAAACTGTGAATCATTTTCATCTTGTGCTCAGCTCTTTAAGACATGTATCCCTTTAAGGGGAGTACCATCCATATTAAAAATGATCTGCACACACTTCACAGATGCTCATGGTAAATGCACTGACATGCACATGACATCCAGTAGGATGGCCACACTCTTACTTTTAATTCAGTAGATAACTCCCCTTTCTCTGTTTTTTTTTTTCTCTTTTTCCTTATCCTATGTTCCATCTCCTCATCTCTTTATGGTTCTTTTGTCTTTCAACATCTATCTTAAGTCTTCTCTCATCTTCTCCTTTGGTTTCCTTCTCCTCTTCCACTACTTATGTTCTCCCTTCATGAAGATGGTCACCCAGGGGCTGTGAGCAGTGGGAGCATCTCTCAGACTGGCTCACTTTGAGAGCATCTGCTTTCTCTCATTTTTTCTGCCCTCTCCTCCTGTTTTGGCAATAGCAGCATGAACAGAAGTCTGAACCTTCATCAGAGCGTAGCAGTTAGAGCTTAAGCTGCCACGTGTATTCATGAGGGTAAAGCTGAGGGAGTAGGCTACAGAATGACAGAAATTCAAAGTCCCAATGAAAAAGATAAACAGCTGCTTTATTTTGGACCTAAGGAAACTGAGTCCCATATAGTTTAGACATTTCACAGAATCTCATAAAACAAATCAATTGTAGGGCTGGAAGGAGCAGTTAAAAGCTAGTGTGACAGCATTGCTGGTGCCAGCTACTCTGTGGTGAGATGGCAGTTGATCCCTAGCCCCCAGCTCTGGAATCTGGCACTTGATATTTTCTCTCTAGACATACAAAAAACTTGGAAGAGCTTCTGGAAGTTACCTATCGTCTTTCTACCCTTTCTTGCCTTTTCATTTCTCACAGCAAGTTCTGTCTGTTTATGTATCATTTTCTGAGGCAGGGTTTGCTTCACAGCACTGTTTGGCCAGGCTCAGTCAGAGCAGTAAATAGCTGTTTTCCAATAAGTTCCTTGTAGTCCAGCTGCAGTTTGTTGGATTTATTCTGTTTCACTATGTTGTCCATTTATCTCCTGCGCTGTGTAGTCCCCATTGTGAAGATGCCTCTGGTTTGGCATTCTTTCAGGATATGTTACTTCTTGAGGCCTGGGGCTGGAATTTACCTGACAACCTGTGCTTGGCATTAGGCCCACCCAGCACCATGGGGTGCTTTGCAGAAGCAGCATTTCCCTCAAAGCCAGAGTGTTACAAATCCATAGTGAACCATGCTGTCCAGAGCTGACCCAGGGCAGAGGACAGGCTGGCTGAAATGGCAGCTGGCCTGATTTTCTTGAGAAATGGTGAGGAGCTCTCCCATCCTGCCCCTGCCCCTGCTTTGCAATGCCTTTTAGGAGCTCTTCCTGGCTCTGCACCTCCATCCCCTGCCTTGCTATACTTTATTCCAGTGACATCTTCTAGCCCTCTGCCACCAGGCTAGAAGACTTCCTGGCAGTCTGCTCCACCAGCCCCAAAGCAGAGCAGACCCTTTGCTCTGAGAGGCCACTGTGTAAGCAGAGCTGTGCTGGTTCAGGCAGGCTGTTAGGGAAGCCAGGGATGGGACAGTGGGAGTTGGGATGATAACTGCTCTGAGATGTTGTGTCTCATAATAGCAAAAAATCACAGCCCTCACCTCTGCTCCTGCTCCACTCAATCCCTGCCCTCTGGAGACATTGTCCCTCCTGATCCTACCCTTTCTCTGCCCAATGTGTAAGAGTGGAGTAATGGCCAGCCCTGCCCTTTCCTCCTCTCAAGCATTTTCTAGCAGGAGAGAGTGAAAAGAGATTTATGTTGGGGAAAAAGGTTGGCGGAGGAGACTTTATGGTAGAAGTGGGTTGCAAGCAGAAGGTTAGGGGGTCTCAGGTTAAACCCTAAAAAGGGTGCTGTGTCCCAGAGGATGGGGATAGGGGGAGAGGGTCAAGGGGAAGTTCAGAATGTGTACAAATAAAGGGATTTCCTAAAACTCCTTTCTTCTCTCTTGGCTCCTAGGTTCACTATGTCCAAAGAGCTTTCATCTCATTCCCAGCCTTCTTTACCCCTCTGGTGTCCACTGCTTCTCACTCCCCAACCCCAGACTTTCTCTGTTGTTGCTCAAAATGTGCATTTTACCTACACAGCCAAAAAACTTTGAAGAAGCTCTATTCTATTGTATATCCTCACATCAGTCTTCCTATTCTGTGCTGTGTGTCTGTGGTTCATCACAGAGCTGTGATTTTTAGGAAGTTGTACTCATGGACTTGCTTCCTCTACTAAATGCTGAGCTGTGTGTAAGGTCTCTGGTGGGGAAAGCAAGGTCATTAGCAAACTGCTGTTCAGAAAAGACATTTAAACTTGTGCCTTGCAAATGCCTAAGGTTGTAATGCTGGGTATGCAAGACAGATCCAAACCAAAAAGCTTCCTTCAATTGGTTTAAGGCTTGAGAAAGTACTTCCTGCGTTGCAGACAAAATGCAGGCATTCAGGAAGAAGCAATTATAAAGATTTTAGAAAGTAGTGATAGCCTAAATCCTATGTTGTAGCATAGATACTTCTTTTTACCACCTGGTCAAGTTTTGCATCAGAAAATGTAATATCTGTGGTCTTGGGCAATATTAGCCTTTTGGCATCTCTTGATGCTGGCAATGCTGAGGCAAATGTTCAGTGGCTGTTACTGTGTCCTTCCTGTGCAGTGTTGCTTTTTGACTGTCCTTCAAACCTTTTGGGTCCACTGGCAATAGAATGTTCAAGCTTGCCTGTGATAGTTCAAAGCAGTTCTGAAAATAGGGGAACTATAATTTCTGATCTTCTTGAAGGACACTGGTGTGTGTCCAGAGTTCAGCCTGTTTCAGCCTGTGTCAGGATCAAGTACAAAACCTGGTGGGCCAGCAGCAGCTTGTAACTGCTTTGTACAACTGAATGAAGATGCAGAATCTTTAAAAATAGGTTACTCTCCTTCAAATGCTGTATAATTGATATTAGAAAGTAAGATAATATGTAAGCAGCCTTCTTTACACAGCTGAACCCACACATCGTAACTACAACCACCCAATTCCCCAAACTTCTAAATAGCCTGATTGCAATCCTATCCACTAATGACTCTTACAGTTTCCCTGGCTTTAGACTTATGATAAATAACCTTTCACATTTTTCAAGTCTTTATAACAGCTTCCAGAAAATAACCAGACTTCACATGTAAGAAATCAACAGGAAAATACCTTGTAAAATGTAAATGCATTTTAAAAAAAAAAATCATAGTTCATAAAACAATAAAAACAGAGCTCAAAACTGAGGTGGTTATCCCTTTACATGCCACCTTCAGGGTTCTGAGCTGTGATGAAAGGTACTTTTTCCCTCTTAATAAGAATATGTTTATTCCAAGGGCAGAATGCAGTTTATGAACTCCTTAGCTATTTATTTCCTGGGGCTTGAATTGAACCAGGTCATATTTGTTCTCCAGTTTCACACCTTGATTTTTTCTAAGGAAGTCACTGTTCTTCCTGTCTGTGATGAAAATTATGAAAAAGAGTCATCAGTTTCCACCTGAGTCTGAAGGCAACCATAGCTTGTAGCCATGTCAGGAGGTGTCTTGGTAATGTGCAGATCTGATGGCTGTTACTAAAACTTCAGTGGTAACATCATGAGTCACTGCACTGCTGGTCAGCAGCTGGTGCGGTAAAGGGGTGAACATTAAAGGTGCTTTTTTGTCATTGTTATTTTTTTTCCTCTGCAATGAGGAGTGGAAGTTTTTTGTTTCAGCTGGCATATCAGGATCACCTAGCACCCCAGGGAGGAATTTTCATACACACAGGCCAGCTTTAAATATTCCTTAATTTTAGTCCTGCCTCTGAAACTGTCCCATGCGATGCCTGACAGAACAAGGATGAGAGCCGTTATAAGAACTCCAGAATTTGTGGGTGGTGCTTTTTGTGTTGTTGTGTTGAGTACATTAGTACTTAGTTCCAAGTTAGATTAGTATTGTATTTTGTGACTGATGCCTGAGAAAATATCACTGCTTGTTTGTCCCAAGATGTTATCCATGTTTTATGGATGAATAAATACTTTGTTGACATTTAGAAATGTTAACCATTGCTTAAGTCAAAATGTCTTCATTTTGTGATTCTTACAAGCCTTTGAATATTTTATAAAGCATTTAATTTCATTTTTGTTGGTGCATAAATAAAGAGAGAGATGCTTAAAAAAATATTAAATAATGACTGATCTTAAGAATTGAGTCTTTTAGTCTAGACTAGTAATTTCTGTAAGGGACTTTGCACCTGTAATGGCTTTGAAATTGTCACAAGAAAACCTTTTAGTGAAAATGTATTTTATAAAAGATCCATTAGCTCAGTACCTTTGCCTTGGTAAAAAGAAGGGATTTGTGAGTGATAATAGCTCTCAAAAATATATGCCTTTTTTACATCAGGTTCTGTTTTAGGGAATTAGGTTTTCGGACACTGGAAATTTGCTGAACATTTTGTTGTTCCTCATCTTTGAAAAGTGCCTGTTACAGTAGCAGGTGTCAAAATCTGTAGATTCTATTTATTGCCCTTTACAAAACACTTATTACTGTAATATTTAGGGACTGTACATGGAGTAAGAAACATCAGGCAAGCTTTCTTGAAGGGGTTGGTGTCACCTATTATGCTAGCGTCTGTAAAGTGCTGTATAACTGTGGGAAATGGACAGAGGTATCAAAAAAATTATTTGCAGGAAAATGTAAAATATAGCTACTTAAAACTGAGCAACCCAGGGCTGTGCCCACATCAGATATTGCTGGGGAAGCACCCATGCTGTGACTTGTAGCTGCACCCTATGTCTTAATTCCCTCTGTCCCCAGTTCATGTGTCCCTGGCAGGTATCCCCACATGTTTTGCAGAGATGAGCATGCTAATACTGGATCTGCTTCCCATGTGATACTTGTCCTTCGAGTGAAAGAAGTACTGCTATTGTCTCCAGCATGGAGGAAAAGGGTTTAGCTGTTGCTTGGGGGAATTGCTGCCTGGGTGGCCCAGGCAGTGCCATGTTCCTCCTCCTGTGCAGTGGCCGGGTGCTCTGTGTGAGCACACGGCTGGATCACCATGCAATGGGTGAGCAGCTGGCTCCACAAAGGGCTACTCTGAATGGGGTGACATCAGGCTGGGGACCTGTCACTAGTGGGGCTCTGCAGGGCTCCATCCTCGGCCCTGTGCTCTTCAACATCTTCATTAATGACTTGGATGTGGGGCTGGAAGGGATACTGAGCAAGTTTGCAGACAATACAGAATTGGGAGGAGCTGTTGCTAGAGCAGGGAGGCCCTGCAGAGAGACCTTGACAAATTCGGGGACTGGGCAATCACCAATCAGATGAAATTCAACAAGGGAAAGTGCCGGATTCTGCACATTCCTGAAGCAGAGTGCTTCCCCCTGATGGTTGGCTCTTGCAAAGGCTTTATGGACAGGCAGAATTTTCCAGTGACTAAAGGTGATGCTTCTTCCCACAGCATCCTGCAGCTTATTTAGGGAAAAAAACCCTAAAAAGCAAAATACAAAAAAACCCCTAGACAAACAAACCCTCTTCCCCCTCCACCCTCTAAAACACCTCCATAAACAGATGCCCTGGTAAGCAAATTAAGCAAGTTTAATAGCATCAGATGTTAGTGGAAACTCCTGTAAGCATTACTTTATAAATTAAAGGGGTTTGGTTTCTTCCCCCCCCCCCCCCCCCCCCCCCCGAAGTCTTTAAGACAATTTCATTTCTAAATGAAAATTTCCTTTTAAAACTTTACATCTATTTTTGGAATTATTTTAAAAGTTGATGTTAAGAGTTATCAGTGAAACTAAAAGTTAACTTCATCTAGTTTTAACAACACTGATTTATGTGTATATTTGTAAGTTTTTAATCCAGGGGGTGTCACATGTTGACCCTTCATGAACCTGAATCTAGTGCTTGAAGTTCCTTCCAATTTAATATTCCTGAGACGAAAATAATCTTGACACTGATGTTATCTGGATGGGTGGTTAAGATAGTAAATATTAGATTGTCTCTTTTAGCTCACCAAACATTCTATTTTATGCCCACAGAAGAACTGTAGTCCAGTCTGCTGTAGAAATACCAGCAGTGACACAATCCCAGTATAGTGTAAGGGTCCCCTGAAATAATGTCTGCTTGACATAGTTTCTGCCTTCCTGCCTTCCCTATGGGCTGGATCAATGGGTTGAGAGCAGGTGGACACTTAGGCCCCATAGTCCTGCACGGAATTGACTGTGATGATGAAGTGGACCTTCATTTTTGTATTGAAGGCTGATGCTAATTCCTCTTCCCCATTAAGAAACTGCCACCAAAGAGCAAACTTATTTCCTTGTGTTTTGACAGAAGATGAACAATTGCATTTGCAGAAGCAATTTGGGAGAGTGTCAAAGCTGTCAGCACAACCAGAGGTATCTTTCACTGTGTGTGTTCATGTACACAAGCTTTGCATTTTGAAGGTATCAGCTTTTTCCTTCCCGTGTAATCTGGTATTTGTGGAAAGATAGACATGTATAGGACTGCAAGGAGTGACTGCAAGTCACTGGCCAGACTCCTGGTTTTTTTTTTTTTTTTTTTGGTAGCTTTAGAGGTGAGAGGATTCTCAGTGGCTGACAACAGATTTATCTTCAGGGAAAATGGCTGGGGGATAGATTGTGATCCCTTGCTGCCTTGTGCCATCTATGGTCCTGTACATCACTGCAAAAGGGACTTTACAGTGCTACCATTTTGATCTGGTGGCATTCTGCAAGGCCCAGTGAACGGCTCTGCGTGGTGCCAGGACAGTCTGGTTTTCTTTCTAAATAAACTCTTCTAGTATTACGCTGTACAAGAAAGAGCTACACCAGGATTTCAGGGGCCATTGGTTCAGCTTGGTCTCCCTTTTGATGCACAGTACAGGACATCTTTGGGACACCAGAGGTGATCCTGTGCCTCTCTTTGCTGCAGGTGATGGTGGCGCTGTTTGGGTCTTTCACTTGTCCCAGGGAAGTTCTCAGCAAGTGGTTGTGCACAAGGGAGGGTGGGTGTGTTGTACTTGCTTTGAGGTGTGTGTGTGTGTCCAAGGTGAGCTGTGCTTGCACTGGAGCTGGCATATTTGTGGCAGCAGACAGGGTTGGGGGATGTGATTGATTTAGGCTAAACTCATGGAGGACGAGGGATGAGGTTCTGTATTTTTGTGGCTCTGTGAGTCAGGCTACTTGGATTCCACTCGTAATCCTGCAGCTGTCCTCTGTGACCATAACCTGTTCGCACAACATCTTTGTGCCTCAGTTGTCTTGTTGATAAAAAGGGACTGCAGCTTTTTGCTCTATGGCAATGAGGATAATAAAAGTCAAAATTATTTTGAGATCCCAGGCTGAAAGCACTTATGTAAACACAAAACGTATCATTATGTTTTGTTGGAAAGCAAAAATTTGTTTTTAATTGTGCATTGTTTGAGCAATCAGTTTCTTGTAGGAATACAGAAAGATCACAGCTTTTCACATCATTTGAAAGAGGCGGTTGGTAGCAGTGTAACAGCACATACCTTAGAAAATTCAAGCACAGTCATCCTCCATGGAAAATTCTTCAGATTTTGCCCTTTTATCTTTCCTTTTCAATTCTGAGTTTCTTCTTGGCATGCCCTGCAGATAATATCCCTGCCTGAAGAGATGCCCCCCTTCCCAATACCCAAATTTTCATTTTCTCACATCAGTGGCTGTATATTAAGGAGTGGGTGGTAGAGGGAAGGATATTATTTGACAGCTAATATTGTAAATTCTGTCTAATATGGTTTGTATATGGAAACAGTAATAGCCACTGCTGCTGTGGTTTTGTTGCTGCAGGGGAAAATGCAGTAAACAGGACTTACAGAGGAAGATCTGGCAATGAAGAAAGGCCTTGGGATTTCGTTTGTTCCTCCTGTGCTACCACTAAATCTCCCTTCTCATGTTACTGAAATAAAACATAGATCTAAACAGATCCTGGCATGCCATGGATGTACCACATGAAGGCAATGTACATGGATAGCGGTTCCCATTCAAATTTATCTGTACTTTCCACTGTTTGTGAAAAACAATGACATGGAGTTTCATAATACCTTCCATTTCAAGTTCTCAAAGCACCCTCCAAAGACATGAGATTGCTCATCTTTATTCTTCCCTGTGGTAAGTTAGCATTATTGTTCTCCTTTAACAGGTGAAGGAGATGGGGTGCTCCATAACCACTTTGGAAGCCAGCAGCAAAATGGAGAAGAATGCACATTTCTGCCCATTTGCTTTATCCATCAGGCTGTACCTTTTCCTTGGAACCTCAGCAGTGTCTGCCACTGCACATCATTTATTGGTTCCCTTGCTCACAGCTCCATGTTTTCCTTCTTTGCTCTTTGCTTTCATCAAGGCACTCAAGCATGTCAAAGACTGCAGAGCACATATTAAGGAAAAAGACTGTAAAGGAATAAGAGGCAGCTTCATGGCTTATTAAAATAAAGCAATGCATTTTTTGTGTGGCCTGGCAGTAAAAGAAGGAAACAAGATGGTGTTCCTGCTCTCCTTCCTTTGCATATGTAGGCTGTGCTCCTTGAGATCCTTGGAGGAAGGTGCTCCCTGGCTTCCAAAGCTGCTTGAATACATGGTGTGGTAACAGAACATAAATCCTGTATTTTACTACAATGCCATTTCCAGAATCACTGAGGAATATTTGATTATCCAGAAAGTTGTATGACATAGCCTGGAGACATCATGAGTGTGTTTTTGAACTGGTCAGCTTTCTTTTCTCTGCATGTCCACTGTTTCATGTCTGAAGGTAGGCTGAGAGAGGGCAGTGGGCTTTCTCAGCTGGTCTAGAGCTCTTTATGCTTATCACGTGTGTCACTTTCCCCAGGGATGCTTGTGTTTTTGTACAGCACCAAAGTGCTTTTCAGGGAAGCATTTTTGAAGGTGAAGCAAACGTTTGTTTCTTAAGCCTTAACACTGTTGTGACTCAGGCAGGGCTTAACAGGTGTTTTTCTTAACTGAGTTGGCCTGTTACTGCTGGAATGAACCGCAGTATTTGCACGTTTAAGAACAGTTCACATCACAGATTGGACTCTCTAGACCTTTATGCCTGAACTTAATCTTTCTCTCCTCAATCCTGAGTGTTACCTGTCTATTGTTTTGTCTTTCCATAGTCTCTTAACATGACCAGTGTCATATCCTCAGTTGCAAATCTGTGTCATCTGGGAAGTACAATATCTCTGACTGCCTTCTCCATTTTCTTGAATCCAGTCATTGTGAAAATCTCAGTGATCAAATGTATTTGTTTTAGTAAACAAATATTTCAGCACCTCTGTTCTTCTCTCTAGCTGAGGTTTTCCTGATGACCACCTCTATTATCTGGGTGATGCTATGCTGCTTTTTCTGTGGCCACCTGAAGTTTGGCCCTTTAGGACTTTTTAGGATTGGAAGTCAGTAGAATAAAATAAATTGAGAGAAGATGTGCTGTAACCTAATTTCTGCCTAAGTTAATTAAACTAAATTTTATTTCTCGGACTACAGTGAAACAAAATACAGTGAGAGTTTTCCAAGCGTCTTCAGAAGCCCCCAAGGTTTTTTCTTCTTATGATCTCTGTCCAAGGAGGCCCACTTGCTGCCTTTACTCAGGGTTTCTCTTGTGAGGACTTCTGCTGCTTTCTATCTGCAGTGCACCATCTGGACACTGGCTCCTCTCCTGACTTGCAGCATTTGAACCTCGGAAACCCTTCAGTAGAGGCAGCTGTGATCTGGCCAGTCCCCAGCTCTTGCTGACAGGGTCACTTTTGTTGGTTTTTTAAATTTCATTCTGTGGAAAGGGTTGACTGCCTTTACTGACAAGTCTGAAAGATCACAACCATTGTTTTTAGTGTTGTGGTTGATCATTTTCAGATGGCACCCCTGTGTCCATCCTTGGCTCATTTGCCCCTTCCCATGGCTGGATTGAAGAGTGTCTAATTCAGCCTGGCAGTGCTGAGTGTGCCTGTGTAAGGCTCTACAGCTGTACCACTTGTGCCTACTCCAAATATTTGTTCATCCTAGTGTGTAACTTCTCTCAGTGTCTGACTGGTTGCAGAAGGGTTAACTAGATGCAGGCTTAGTCTATTTGTACATGAGATTCCGAGGCCCAGATGGTGTGCTTAATTACTCTGGCCAGCTCTGGCACTATCCCACTCCTGAGGGAATTAAATGAGGAATGGTATGTCAGAGACTGTTCCTTTTTTTTCTCCCCAGAGCACTTTGGTGTTACAAGCTCCACAACACATTAGGCCTAGCTCAAACATCCCCAAGACAAAGTGGCTTTGGGGTGCTGGCTGGCCCTTAGCTTCGCAGCTGGGCTTTTACACACTCTGTGTGCCATCAGGACTGCCCTGGGAGTGCCTCATTACAAGTGACTCCAGGACACCATTTTCTTTGCTGGAGCAGTCAAATTCCAATCCATGAGTATGGCTGTAATGCTCACAGCTCATAGAGCCTCAAATGCATGATCAAAGCTTGCTCTACAAGGTTTATTTTTAATCCTGTCTCCCTGTTCCTTGGTATCACATGCATGGAAACACACTGTCTTGGTGGCTTTCTTGGCAACATACCTGCCTTTGGACAGAACTTAGAGGGCTGATCCCCATTTGCTGTCAGGAGGGAAAACCCAAACCACATCCCCAGGATGTACAGTCTCTATTTTTGCTTCTTGCGTGTGTCTGCAGAGCGAGGCTGAACATCAGAGGAATGCAGATGCCCCCATGGCAAAGGTACGAGCCAACCCCAGATGGTGCAGCTCAGCCTTTCCCAAGGAGTTATGGCCTGGCTGCAGTGGTTGAGTCCCAGGCTGGATCTGCTCTTGCTTGCAGTGCCAGGTCTGGTGATCAGCTGTTAGGAGGAAGCTGGCTGTTCTTCACTTAGCAGAGCAATGACCAACAAACATCTGCCGTGATGTACTTCTCACATTCACTCTTCCCATATCCACTGGGAATTTTAAGTGACAGAAATTCTAGAGAATGAACATTTTTAGCTGGGACTGGTGCAGTTAGAATTGCATTAAAGATTATTAAGGTACTTGAAATTTTGAAATCCTGTTTTCAGACCGAGCCTGGGAGGCATTCTGCAGTTGGTAGAGATTTGTCATACTTGCTTTCTGGTCTGAAAATTTTTCTTTTTCTTTTCTTTCCTATCCTATTCTTTCAAATAAGAGGAAAGTTAGTTACTTATTCCTGAGAAAAATAAAAGAGGAGGGTATGTCTTTTAGGTGCTGATGGTTTCCTTAAGCTGTTTTTCAGTGGTAATGGCAGATGTTTGAAAGTTGTGATTTAGGCAGTAATGCTCCTCACTGGAGAGTGATGTGTGGCCTTTTTCCAAAGGAAATTTGGTTTGATTTTACCACACTATTAGCACTGAAAAGCACATACTGAGCCTGTACTGTGGAGTGTTTTTCCTGGGCTTAAGTGTGCATCTCAGAAATGAGGCACTGTACGTGAGTGAGTTAACTTCAGTCTGCAGTCAACTGGGTGGGCCTCAAAAGGGCTTTAAAAGCACAGGCTGTTTTTCACGGGCTTGAAAAACTTAAGGTAAGAAAAGTGTGTCCCATAGTGCCTGCTGTTCCACTAGTCAAAATGCCCTTACTGCCTGGAGAAATGCACTCAGCTCTAGAAGTGGAGAGGGCATGAATCCTTTTTCCAGGTCTGTACTTCACAACTCCTATTTAGTGTGTCTGACTGGTGCTGGGCAAGCTGGAGTGTGAGTGCAGTTTGTTATGGAAAAAGTCGCCACTGGGGAACAGCACAGGGCCTGATCCAAACGGTGACTAATTTTTATTTGACCACTTTAAGGGGTTTTCAAAATCCCCTGCTGAATGTGTAGAGCAGAGATTTTAATAGGAGAATTAACACAGCCCCTGAGGATGGCTGTTCTCCACAAAAGTGCCTTGACTAAGGTCAGATGCAGACTGAAGTCCCCAGTCTCCTCAAACTGCCACTAACATGAGTCCACACACTTCTCAAACAAAATTTGGTGAGAGGATAGCACCATTTTGGTGGTTGGTTTAGCCAACTAGTTTCTCTATTTTTGGACACTTTATATTCCTGTGGCTTTGAGAGTATCTCTTGATACTCTGCTTCTTTCTCATGAAATGAGCAGATATAGACACTGTAAAAAAAAGTAAATGGAGAAACTCATATTGCATTTGAGTGTGAATGCCAATGTTGTCTCGAGCCACACATGCACTCATGTCTCTGGTCCATGCCTGCCGTGAGGATCTCCTGGTTTGTTACAAGGACATGAGAGAGGGATGCTTTTCAATGGGATTGTCCGAGCTGTAGGGCACAACTGCTGGGCCTTGGGTGTCAGTGGAGAAGGGGGACATGTGTCACTTCAGGCACAGGTTTCTGGCTTTGTCCTCTGCAGGTTGGTCAGCTGGATCCAGTCACACCCTGAGTGGGACAGGCAGGGTGGCTGTGAGGGGTGTGTAAAAGCTGGCAGCCTCCTTCCCTGTCAGACGGAGCCTGGGAGCCTTTTGCAGCCAGCCCTGGAAGGCGATAATCATGAGAGGGATAATGGCTTGTTTCAGGTTAATAGATCCTGACAGCCTAATTTCCCCTGGTGAAAATAAAAGGGAATAAATCTTACAAATACTGTAAAATCAATAGCTAGCAGTGAAGGGGCTGACAACAAGACCCTATATCCACAGCACGTTTTTTTTGTGAACTGTTCATTTCACTTTCATATGGATGGGTTCCCTGTGGCTTTGCTAGAGCCATGTAATCCTCCATTCTCCCTTCTGTCATGCTGTCATAGGTTAGCAAGCATAGTCCTGGAAGGGGATGTCCTTGCTAAGGGGTGCTTACAGTTTCCTCTGGGAACTGATAGAACCTATCAGCTGGCCAGTTTGAATATGGACAATTCTTTAAGCCACTTAAAGTTGTGACCGCCTCTGTGATCCACATTTAAGAACAGGCAAACTCCCCCTCCAAGCTCTCTCTCGTTTCCGGCGCTGGGACAGGTGGCTGCAGGCCCCGTGTGGGGGCCAGCGGGCCTGGCCAGGCCCTGCTTGGGCCAGGCCGGGCCGGGCCACGGCCATCCTGGAGCCGATGGACCTGTTCCAGCTGTGGAACCCCCCCACTGCCTTGCCGTGGGCAGCCGGAGCGGCTCGGCTCTCCCCCCTCTCCACTGCAATACGAAAAATTCAACATTCCAGCTGCAAAGCTGCAAGGCCGAGGTGAGATTAACCCTTTTATTGCTGTGAAGAGCTGAAAACCTGAGGGAAGAGAGAGAGGAGATGCTTAAAGCTGAAATTCTGTTGTGAAGCTATGATATATCAGAGTATCCCGTTGTAATTTCATGAAGATATGGGGGTGGAGTGTTCAACTCGTAAGCAAAAGCACCTGCGCTGAGATAGGCAGATGCTGACGCAGCTGTAATTTCATGAGAAGTTTGGACAGGGAGAGATGGACCAGATGAGGACTTTTGCTCCAAATGGGAAAGGAGAAAACCTCAGTCCCTAGAGATGGACCAAATGAGGACTTTTGCTCCAAATGGGAAAGGAGAAACCTCAGTTCCTAGAGATGCTCCCAGAGATAGTCCTAACAATGAAGATGATGAAGACCCTTTGCTCCCAGGGAAGGAGAAGGGCCTCTGTTTTTGTTTCTGAACGGCTCAGCCTTAAAATTGTACCCCAAAAACGTTCAAGAGTGGACCCTCGAAAGCAGTTGCGGGAAAAGCTGCAAGTCGGGGGAAGGGACTCACATGCAGGCAGAGAGACTCCTCTTCCTAAATGGACTGAACAGTATTTGGAAGTGGGCGGCTGTCTCGTTGTGATACTGTTTTCATAGCATGAGCAAGAAGAGACTTCTCTTTCTAAATGGACTGAACAAGGTTATTGTGGAAGTGGTAAACAGACTGAACATCTTAAGGGTTGTCTTTTTACATTGTCAGTGGGAGAAGGGAGGAAGGTGGGGGGAGGAGGAGAGTTCTGAAGGTGGTATAATTTTTTTTTCCTTCTTTTAGGTCTGTTAATAAGCTTCTTTATATTCTTTCAAGTTTGGTGCCTGCTTTGCGTTTCTCCTAATTCTTATCTCACAGAAGATAAACAGTAATGAGTATTTTAGACCAAACCAGTACACTAAATTGGTGTTTCTGCCCGGGAACAAACCCAACCCGTTACACATGCCTATCTCTTCAGTGCTTGTGTTTTACTCACCTGGAAGTAAGGAATCTGAAGCCTTGAGCTTGTTGGAGGGGAGTGCGGCCTTGCTGGGGGAAGATCCACAGTGCTCTCACCTGTTGTAGGCTGCTCTTCCCTCTTCTCATTGGCATGCACAGCTAACCTGGTTACAGGTCTTTCTCTGTAAATAGTTAACTGTATTCTGACCCTCCAAAATAACCAAGCCATGGGACCCTTTGCTCACCACTCTGTGGCTGTGCTCTGTAGAGGAAGACCACACCCTCTGTTATGTTATTGACCTGAGATACTGACAGTTACCATTGCATTTTTTTGCATTCCCAAGGTCAGGGTTTTTAGGATTCGTGCACTGAGCAGCCAGAAGCTTCTCTAGATAAATCTGCAAATTTACTGAGTATAGTCTGCAATGAGTTGGGATTGGCAGCATTACAAAAATAGAAGATCATTAAATAGGTAGTAGTAAGACAGAGCTGTGGGATCCTTGCTGGCACACGCTTCACAGGCAGAGGCACAAACATCTCTTTGCACAAGGTAAGCTTGAGGAGGACCTCAAGCTCCAACCTTGAGGAACTCCTGGCTCCTTGGGCTGGCAGGAACATGGACTGAGCAGTCTTCCCATAAGACTGTGCATGCAATCTTGAGGAATAAAGCTTGGGATGGAGTGTTTTCTTGCTATTCGATTCCTTGTGAATGAAGATCAGTGGGATGTATGGTCTCTATTCTCCTGTGGACCCTGCTTTAAAGCCAAGGTGAAGGAACTACATGTTTCCCAGTTTTCAAATACTAAGGACTATTTAGGTTGGTAAAAACTGTGGAAAATAGTTACTATCCTATCAGAGATGAGAATCACGTAACAAGGTTTTAAGAGAAGCCCGTGTGAGTGGTTAATCCAGCCTCTCAATTACAGGGCTTTGGCTCTTACCTGTCAAAGTATTTACTCCTGCACTTTTGCTTAAAGTTATGTCCTTCCTTAAAAGGAAAGAAAATTCTCACTTCCTTTGCTTTCTGGATGCAGACATTTTAGGGCAAAGCCAGGTGAACTCTTTTCCCCAGTCAGTTCCAGTTTCCCACTTCCTTACTGCTGAAGGACACTCAGAGACAATCAGCTTCTCTTATGTCAGGGCACTGTCCAGGCAAGGGCACTGCCTTGATCTCAAACTCCTGCCTCTGAAACAGGCTTCCTCCGTGATGTTGAATTACCTCTTGAGTATTTCTTCCATCAGATGGCTTCTTCCTTCTGTTTCCCTTTTCTGTCTCTTCATCATGTAGTTTTTAGACTGTTCAGGCTTGCTGTCGTCACTGTCTAAGTACGGTGCCCATTCAGTGATATCCTCTGCTTTGCTGGCATTTCTGTTATTACATGTAGAACAAAAGTACTGGTGGGAGAAGCCTTGTGAAGGTTTTTTTCCACTGACAGTTGATGTTCCCTTTGAGATTTTCTTCCCCTGCCACCTGCTCTGTGTTCTGTTATCCCCTCTCTTCCCCTGTGTATTTGCCATTTATAGTGCTGATGACTTGGTGCTATGTGTTTTCCTCTCTTGTTACCATCCAGGGGCTGTGGGGACACTTTGCATAAAGTAATTCAAACTGAAATGTATTTTTAAGAAGAGAGGTATCGCTCTTGGTATTACATCATGCACACAAAGACTAAAATCCAGAAAGGGCTGGTCATTTGCTGCTTGCTGTGGGCTTTTCCCTCAGAGCAAGAGAGAATCTCCATTCCCTTTTTACCACTAGGAATTATGTTGATTTCAAGTGGTACCAAATGAGGACCAACATTAATGAATTTATGCACTGAAGTCTAATTTGTACAGGTAGTTATGTTTCTTTGTAGCACTTTTTGGTGGAAAAAAAAAATCGAGAAATGGATGCCTTAGAGTTTTACCTCTGCATTGTGAAAGGTAAACAAAAATCAACATGCTGTAGGCAGTCTGTGTTTACAGACAAGAGTCAGATATAAGACTGGGCAGAGAATCCCCTAGTGGCTCCTAGTCATAGTACATATTTTCCTCTGTTGAAGTAACTAATGAAATAATCATAGTATTTAACAATAATGATAATAGGTGGCTCACAAGTAGGTTTTTCAGTCAAAGATTACAGCACTCCTTTCTTACTGATGTATTTGTGGTAGAAGATACATAAGCCCAGGACAGTAAAATACTTTTCAAATGTCCTTCAGCAAATAATCAGTGCCAGCCCTGGGAAATGGGATCACTAGTGATGTACTTCAGTGGTTGCAGAGATAGTTTTGTGGAGGAAGGGTCTACTGGGTGGAAAAATGGATCTGTAGTCATGAAGGTACAGAAGCATTTGGTGTCCTTGGGAGAGCTGGAGCCTCTTTGTTCTGTGCAGCCCATGGGAAATGAAAATGTTATCCTTGTGCCAAAGGATTTTTCAGGTCAGTGGAAATGGCAGAAGGAAAAATAGAGGTACAGAGTTGGAAGTGGATCTCTTGACTTCCCACATCTCTGTGAGATGTATGCAGGTGAACGCTGAGTATGCACTGCTGATGGTAGTCCATTAGCTGTGTTCCAGGAATAAAGCCTCCTTGGATATATCAGGCTTTAATTCTTGGAGAGAGCTGAAGAAGGTGCTTTTGATAAGACTGACTTGTAGGACTGAACCTTCCCTTCTGCTTTGGGGTTCTGCACCTCAGACACAGCAGTCTGGCATTTCAGGAGGTGGCTGCTAAGCTGTAACTTGTAAAAGGTATCAGAAGGCATAACAGAGGTCATGACTGGGCTGCAAATGTGTGGGAAGCTGGGCTGTGAAGGGACAGCTTGGGGGAAAATGGGGTAGTGCGAGTCTCGCACTTGCTCTCTGACACCTACCAGATGTGCGGAAGTCATTTGTCTTGAGTCATTCACCAGGTCAGTGACAGAGCCAGAAATAGAATGCAGGTCTTCTGATTGCTAGAGCCACCATCTTATCTCCAAAACCATATTGCTTCTCCAAAGTTACTTCAAAAGAAAGCAAAGCCCCAAGGGATCTTGCACTTTCCTACCAAGCCAGCTCTTTGATGTGGCCAGGCAGGTGCTCTTGAATCATTGCTGTATATTCAAAATCTGTGGCAGGTCCGTTTTGAACAAGAATTAAAAATGAGTTTTTCATGTGGTGAGGATCTCTTGCTATGGCAGGCAGAGGCAGGACCGCGATGCTAGAGATAAAATGAGTTATCTCTTTGCACTGCAGCTTTCAAGGTGACCTTCACGTTAAAAAAAACCCACTTTGAATGTAAATCAAGAAGCCTTATGTATTTGTTTATGATTTAGGAAATGCAGTTTAAATACGTGCTTTACAGACACCTAAGAGAGAACCTCTAGGAAACTTCTGCAGGTGTTGTGACTCATACACTATTCAGCATAACGATGTAAAATCACGCAGACCTCACTGGTGTGGAAATCAAGCCTTGGGAGGATTTGTTAAGCAAGAATCTTAGCCTAAGTCCTCTGAATTCAATCCTCTGGAGTTTCAATCAGACCCTGCATGCATTTTTCCTGCTCCTCACCTCGATGTTGTGTTCTAACTGCAGCTGTGACCTGTGTCTTGCTGTGGATCTCCAGCAATTTGTGCAGGTTGTGTGCTTGTGTGCTAACCATATCCTCTTCTGAGAAGACTGCCTTCATAGACTGTTTTTTCTCTGGTATGACACTTCTCTATACAGCACCTTTCCCTTTTAGGCCTCCCATTACATTCTCAAGGAAACCTGGATGCCGGCGAGTGCTAGGTAAGGCATGAATAATCATGGTTGCAATTTAAAGGGTCTTGTAGCTTTGCCATATTGATGAGTGCAACAGTGGAAAGTGGGCACCATGAGCATGCCACAACAGGCAGAGCAATACAGAAAGTGTTGATTTTTCTTTCAGCAATGAATATTGTGCTCAGCAACATCAGCTGGGGGGTGTTCAGTGCTTGCCTGATACCAACTGCATCCACTGTGAGGTAGCAGAGGCTGAGCACAGCCTGCAGGAGCCCTCCTGCCATGCTACATCATATCTGGGGCTGGTAGTGGTGGGGCAAAACCTGTCCAGTTCAGTGCTCCTCTGCTTCATCCCATGCATCCATGAAACACTGGACATTCAAAGATTTTGGCTTGGGATGATTTATATGCTACTTCTAAATCCCCTTAGGACGTGGTGAGGGGTGAAATGTATTTTGCATGCGTGCCATTCTATTACTGTTTTATTTCCTGAAAGAAGGTAAATTTGGGGTGGGGCTGCAATCAAAACAAAAACCATAAAGAAGTCCTCAAGTGCCAACAGAAGTTGAAACAGTGCTTCTGGGATGGGACATCTGTTCTGCTGCTGTCATGCCTGTGCACTCCCCTGAGTGGGATCTCATAGTCTCATTGGCTTTTGCTGACTTGAAACCTTTTTTTTATTTACATCTTGGATGAATATTTGTCTTGATTTGGCATTTATTGACTATTTAATATTTAAACATACTTAATAATTCCTGAAATGAAACCATTTTCATGTAAATATGGGACTTCTAGTCTCAGCAAGGGCAGGCATCAGCAGTAAAAAGATAAAAAGCCCAAAGTAGGGACAGTGTCAGTACAAAAACCATGGTTCCCTGTCTCAGTAAACGTGTTGTGGGCTTGTCTCTGCTCTGGCAGCAGCAGGGCAAAGGCTCCTCTGGGAATGCAGTGCTGCACTCAGCTCTGGTATCAGAGGGCTGGATACAGTCCTGATGCCACCCCCTTGACTAGGGCAGAGATGAGGGCAGTCAGGGATGGCTCCCTCCCACTCTGTTCCTGTCCCTGGGGATGTCGGGTGGGGCACCAGCTGTGCCCCCTCTGCAGGGGTGTGGTAGAAGGTGATGATGACATGGCCTCTGGCATGGCAGTTTTTGTCACTTCACAGTCTCCTCACAGATTTCACTTTTTGACCTGACACTGTTTCCTTCAACTCTCTCCAAGCTGTTATTTATCCCTTGCTGTCAGGAGCCAGCTCTCTGCTCCAGCTCCATTTGGGTAGAGCTTTTTTGAAGGCAAATTTCTTGAGCCTCCAAGTCTCTGCCACTGAAGGTGCTTCCAGCATGAAATTTCCAGCCTCTCATTCACCCTGCAAACATGGGCTGTCCAGAGAACTGTTTTGTGCAGAAGTTCCCCCTAAATCTAGTTAGAGTAATCCTGAGAAGGTTTAAAACAAAACAAACAACAACAAACACACAAAGAAAAAAATATTCTGTAGAACTATTCTGCTTGTACTGAGTTAGTTCTGTGTCAGGCAAATTTACTTAGTGGGGCATGAGAGATTCTCAAATTTAGTGTAAGTACCAGAAACCTCCTCTTTATAAATAAAGATGTGGAACTAGCTTTCCATCAGGAAGCAGCTCTGAGCTGTACTGCCACAGTGTACCCTAATGCATGGTTTCCTTGATTTTCCTTTGTTTTCTTCTTATACTTTCCAACGTACTCGGTGAATTCAAGTGTTTAGTTGTGCATCTTAGGAATCAAGATGTGCAGTTCACATTTTGGCCACTTTCAGACCTCTGGGGTGCAGACAAAGAGCTTAGCATGAAAATAGTAAGATTTGCTCCCATGTATCTAAACAATGGGATTGGGAATTCTTCATAGCTCTTTGCAGCAAGAGCTTTGTTGGTGTTACAACTGTCTGTCAGGGTAGGGCCTGAGCAGCTGTCATTTCCCAACTTGCTCCTGTTTCCTTGGACAGTAAACCTAGGCAGATGGGAATGCAGTGATTTCCCCGCTTAGGTGGACCCCAGGACTTGGAGGTGTGCTGCAGAATGCACCTTCCCGTCAGTGAAGATGAAGCCAGAGACAACTAATTCAAATGTGGTTTTCTACCTCTTTTTTTAATAGCTACTAGGAAGTATTTTAAGAGCAACATGTGTCTTTGCTCAAATCCAGTGACGACTGTTTTCCACCTGGTGAATGCTTTCACTTCACGGAATCTATTGCTCCTCTTGGCTATTTGGTGGAGCCTAATAAGCCCTATCCTGAGAGCTATTTATCTATGTCCTGATGCTGGGAACACTGACAGTCAGTCTGGAGAGCGTGTGCTCTGCATGCTGAGCCGCGTGCTAAAACAGCATGCTGCAAAATATGCATCCTATTGTCTGTGCAGGCACACAGTGAGCCTACATAAAAGAAAGGATGGGGAAAAGCCCACAGGAAAATAATCAATTGTTTAGCAGCCAACACTCAAGAAACTGTGGCTTATCTAAGAGCAAAGAGTGAGAAACTCCTTGCTCTGAGAGAAACTGTGGTTGTGGTAATGGAAACGTTATTGGTCCTTAATGTTTCAGACTATTCAGAGCAATAAGGAAACTTCTATCAGTTTTGAAGTTCATATGGCTTCATTTTTTAAATCAAAAAAATCATTGGAGGTTTTGGGGAAGTTTAGATTATGAATTTGAAGCTAAATTTTAGAGATTCAAATCCCTGTGCATTTGGAAGGGTCTGAAACTTGAACTGAACCTTGTAGCTTTGAAGCTTCCTTATGCATTTGTTATTTTTTTTTTCCTGTTTCCCCTCCATTTTTCACTCCCTGTGATCCATCAGTGATCTCCAAAAGTCAAATCCAGTATCCATTGGAGGCAATGTAAATTTCTGGTGATGTCAAATATCATTGGTTAATCTTGTTAATGATTGTTGTGGATTTTTTGTATTTTGTCATTGTTTGGGCTTTATGAAAAACATGTTCTATACCCTTTATGTTTTGTATTAAATAGGGAATAGACCAGTTGTGATGGTCTTTGTTGCATACACAGACTTTGTAAGCCTTAATATTGTTACAAGGAGTAGAATTTTTGTTTTTTTAGCTTGTGCCAATTAAAATTGTCTTTAACTTAAAAAAAAAAAAAAAAAAAAAAAAAAAGCTGATCTCCCTAGCAGTCTGATAGATGACAACTGAGATACCTGGATAGCTGCACACTGAACTTGTAATGTCGCAGGGGTTGCAGTTGCCACACATCTGTTTTTCACTCAAACCTACCAGGACTGGGAAGTCGCTGGTGTCCATGCTAATGAGTGATTTGTATGCCAAGTCTCTTTTGGGCATGGAAGGGCTGGACATGCAAGGAAAGATGAAAAAAATGGACCAAGGCTGGATTTTCAGCATTCTTTTTCAATTGTGCCACTAGGGCTTTGTGGCTGCTTCTTTCATGGTTGAACAGGTGATGTGCCAAAACAACACCAGTGAGTGGCACCTCTTGGTCCCACTCTTCTCTCTGGCAAATGTGAGGGTTTGTGTGAAGGCCAGTGGAGCACCCTTCCCAAGCAGGGGATTCAGCTCTGAACTAAAGGCTCCCCACATGTACCTTGTTCATGCTGGGGACTGGCGCTGAGGAAGGAGACAAAGGGACTGGTAGCAACAGCTTTGGCAGCATTAGCAAACATAGTGGGTTGGGAGAGCTCTGCAAAGCTTGACAATTAATGTGAGTTGCTTCTTTTCACAGGCCTGAATCTTGGGAACCCTCCCACCTGCCTTTGCTCAGTTTTCATAGGCTGAGCTGATGTGATTTCGAACCCTTTCCTCTGCATAGATTTCTTTACTGTCCCTTCCTTTGACTCCTCTGGGACATAATCACTCCCAAAAGTCCTAGGTCTTCAGGGCCAGTTCTGTTCCTCACAAAATATACCATGTAAACCCATCTTTTCCCAAGTCTTCAGCTTTATGATTGCTCCAGCTGATGGCTTATTGCCCTGGGACATTTGAAATACTTAATACACTGTCTGAGGGATTCCAAGTCAGTTATCCTTCAGCTCACACATCACTAGACACGTGACAAAATCAATGAAGTACTAAAAACATTTCTCTGCTTCAGCTTTTTCATTCTATTGGCATGTTCCTTGTGGTTTGGGTTCTCTTGTAAGGCCAGGATTCTTCCTGGTTTTCTGTACATGCCCTTTCCTCTGTAGTCGAGTATCTGTGGCATCTTCTAAGTGGGTGATGAGTAAAATTTGCCTTTTAAACTTGCTGTCCTACTTGACAGTAACATCTTGGCCAGCATGGATGACTGATCACACTGCCTCACCAGCTTCTGTTTAATTACCAGCTTATCAAAGTGGATGTTTTTTTCCTGATCTGACTGTCATTTTGGCTTAAATTGTTTCTTCTAGCAGAAAATTATCAAGGTTTAATGGTTCTTTTTTTCAGTCCAATCCTGCCAGCCTTACAATTTCATTTAAAGACAGACATCTAAGAAGAAAAGAGGCAAGCAAGCTTCTTGCACAAAAGCTGTTTGGCGTTTGAAAGCAAGTCTCCAATATCAAGCAGAGTTCTGAGACAGAGGAAGCAGATATCACTGCTGCTGTTAATAAGATAAAAAAGCCAATTCAGAATGGTCACAGCAGTCAGAATCAGTCTGGAGGCCTATGGGGAGTTGCTGTGTGAGATATTTTTTCTTTTTTACAGTCAGCTACAGTATGAGTTGTGTTAGGATAGCGACAGATCAGTATGCCTTCCAGCATTATTCTCCTGTCCTATTTTATTGGAATTTTAGTCAGTGATGGCTAATGAAATGAAGCTCTGGCCCTCTTTTTGCAGCAGTCCAACTGAGCATGCAGTGGTTAATGTGATGGGATGTAACAGGGGAAATAAATTGCCTAATTTTTGCTGATGGCTGCCAGTGCTCCAAGCACCTCAAACCCAGTGTGTGGCTGGGTGCTCTCATTTCTACAGGGATAGCTGGCTTCATTCATTGGCTGCTTTGTATCTGATAAAAGAAAGAGGTTCTCAAAGAATGCACCTCAAATAGGCCATGAGATTTGAGGCATTTTTTTGCTTCAGGGCCTTCTTTGGGCCATGAAGAGTCAAAAAATAGCAGCAAACAGGGTTAGTAGAACAGCTAACCTTTGTTCTACGTTTTCGGGAGCAAAAAGAAGGTCATTGCCCTTAACCTTATCTCCTATTCCTAGCCAGGGTTTTTTGTTAACTCTTATCATTTTCAGCATGCAGTTGCCACAGCATTATCTTTCTCACACTGCTTTTTACTCAGAGCCAGTGAAATAAAAGAGAAAAAAGACGTTTTAATTTCTAGCCAGAGGGAAAAGTGTTATCTCTAAGATGAGTGTGGAGAATATAAAAATGGGAAATAATCTAGCTTTGTAGGGGTGCTGGCTGCTTACAAATTATTCTTTTTGGTTCTGGTGCTCTCTGACATGTAAAGAGCTTTACCCTAGAAGTGTGTCTGTCCATCTTAATGCTAAGTCAGCAGGACCTGATGTTACAGAGAAGCATTTTCTGCTCCTCCTTGGACTGCAACTGTGTAAGGGACAAACAGATAATCTCTCTTGCTGGTACCCTGTATTTCCATCGTCTCTTCCCCTGTTGTGTGGCAGCTTTAGTATGGGCTTTGCATTCTCAGACACTGAGTTCTGTGCTTTACTTCTGAATGAGGACAGCAGAGGCAACAGAAATGCATGTTTCTGCCTCCCACCAGAGCACCTGCATCCTTACCTAGAAGACAAAAGGTGAGAAGCTGGCTTGGTTTTCAGACCCGATTTCATTATTGTGTGGTAGTGTTGGTATCACATGAGTGCTCTGCTTCCTGTTTATATATTGTACTTATTTATTTTCTGTGACATTTCAGTCTGTTGTGAAGCTGCTAACCCCTTTTTCACAGTTGACCAAAAAGTCATTAAATGGAACAACTTTCCACTTTCATTTTACTTTCATTTTCTGTTGAGATGATTTAGATTCTTGCTGGTGACCCCATATGAAAGGCTTACTGTCCCATTGCCACTGACCTGACCCATGCAGCTGCTCATTCTTACATCATCTTCATGGCTATGTAAAGGTTCTCTTGGTGGAAGGTGATGCTGTGGATGCAGAACAGGGAAAACACTGAAGGGGAGCTCATCTTCTGCAGTGCATAACAGAAAAACCACAAGTCAAAAACCACTGTAGAGACTATAAACTGGAAAAATGTGAATGAATAGGAAAGCCTGAGAATGGGTTTCAGGTAGTCCAGATCTTTCTGGGACTTAGAACAGATTTTGTTATGGACTTTTCTCTAGTGCATTGTAAGAGTAAGCATTAATATCAGGACAACTGCAAATATAAAGGGCTTAATAGCCATAAAGGATGTGTATTTTGAGTTCTAGGGACTGATTTTTTTTTCCTCTTTACCTTGTAGTACACTTTCATACCTATTAAGTTCAGGGCAGTGTGTGTATAAAATGCCCTTAATCAGCATCCCCTATTTCTCCACTGCAGGCATTTTACACCTGCTTTTGATACTCACAGTGTGTGAGTGCAAATCACTATACAAGGCAATCAAGCCCTGTATGGCTTGAGAATTACTTCAGTAATTCACAGTTTATTTCAGTTGCATTTATAGAAGTGTACTGGTTTTTACTTAGCACCTTAAGATCCTCTAATCAGAATGTGCAACTTCCTGGATGAATTACCTGACTTCAACCTCTAGATGCTGTGAGTTCACATTTTTCTTTGGGGTTGTCTTTAAGCGAGAAAATGCCACAAAGTCTGTCTTCCTCTGTGAGAAATGAAGGACTAAATTCCCCACACGCTGTTAGTCTTATCAGCCCCAAACATGCTGCATAGGACTACAGCAGTTCAGTGGCACTTTGTACTGAGGAATAAAAGCGTATGAAGTCAAACCTGATTTTCCAGAAATGGTGCATGCATGAAGAGAGCTTTGCCTCACATGAAGGAAAGGGATACGCTTTGAACTCTCTATCCCTTTGCTTGAGGAGCACTCATCCCCTCATACTGCTGTTCCTCTGTGCATCTGTGCAGACCTTTTAAGCAGCTGCTGTGCTGAGCTCCGTGGAATAAGGATATTTGCTGGTGTGTCTGCAGCAGCCCAGAAGGTGGTGAGCATGGTGTGCACAGTGTGCAACTGGCAGAAAGGAAGCAGTTAATTAGCCTTTTTTATGTCAATATGTTTCTATTACAATCACGGGTCCGTGTTGATACCCTCAGGTGGCTAATTTACATGGAATTTCTCGTGTGCATTGAGCTTTAAACAACATCCCAGGTAGCCCAGTGAAAAAGGTTGTCAATGGCTTTTATGCAAAAGATTGGAAATTCAGCCCCTGTTGGGACTGTGCTTTCAGCCACAGCACAAAAATATTAATACCTGTCTTTCTTTCTCTGTTCATAAACAAATTCTTATCGCTTTTTTCCCCCCTAAACAAAAGAAATGGTCCAAAGCATTTAAGACATACAAAGCCAAGACATGATATTTATAAAAAGAGCCAAGGCAGATAAAGAATGATTTATGATACAGAGCACCTCTCAGCCAGCTGGGTCACATGACATTTACAAAGTGATAGTGTACACTCTAAATGTCTATGTGTGTCGTGAGATAAATGAAAAAAGTGTAACTTTTTCCAGAAATAAGTAGAAGTAAAGTACATTACTACAACAATAGCTTAACAAATCTGCACATTAATTTCAAGGAGACAGAGAACAACTGAACAGCAGGAAAGATAAATGTACTCTATCGGGGTGGGTCTTGAAGCAGCACTAAAACCTTTACTTCAGTGAGCAGTGATGTGTTATGGCATTAATGATGAATGTCTGGCACTTTGGGTGTCCCCTGTGCTGAGTTTTGGCACCCAAAAATCAGGAAAGCTGCACCAATTTATGCTGACCCAAGTATCTGACCAATTCTACATTAAGTTTATTCAGACTAAATGAATTCCTGAAAAACACAACCTATCACTGTTTTGGCAGTAGGAGGAGAGTTTCATTGGAGAGGATTCCTTTGCTGTCCTTTCTGTTCTCTGTTTATAACACAACTTCCCTAGAAATCAACCACACTACTTTAACTCCTTCCTGTGGTGTCTCGCCTGCCTGCTCTTAGTGTCAAGATGTGATCCCGACCTAAAGAATCAGCAGTTGCTGTTGTAAGGATCCTTGCCATTGAATGTTTTCACTTGAAACACGGTAAGCCTCTTTTACCAGGGACCCTCCACTCTGAGTGGGGTGGTTAGAAATCCAAATATGATGGGTGGACCTGGCATCACTTCTTCATGTTTGTTTTCTTTTGGTACTGGAGAAGTGCCAGCCTCTGCTCCAAGCACTCTTCTTTCACTGTGAATTAAGGATCTTGTATCACTGTCCATGATAACAGCTCCTGCTGCTTTGAACCCTTGCCCTCTGCAGAGCCTCCTCTTTCCTGCTTCTGTGAGCTTCCCCAGAGCATGACTTGCCTTTGGAAAGGGGTCTTCAAACTGTCCTTTTTCCTCTGTCATCCCTGTGTTGCTGTTTTCCAGGGCCAGGACCCTTTGTAGGTACAGAAGACTGTAGGAGCTTTGACTTTTCTGTGCCATGGGCTGCACTCTGTGCCTCCTCCTTTGGGTGAGATGGCAGTATAGGTAACCTCTCATCTTCCTGAAGTTGGAAGGATTAGTGCCTTCAGTACTTGCAAGACCCTTGTTCAGTTTCTCCTGTAAGCCAGACATGAGGTTTTCACATGCAGCTTCACTGATGCTGGTTAGCAATGCCTGCCATGCTTACTGTGCTATAACACACCCATTCCGTAAGCTGAGTGATGGGGACAGAGCAAGACTGGATATTTTTTCCCAAGTTCTGTGGCAAGCAACCACATAAAAAAAAAAAAGGAGGACCTGAGAATCTAGGCTCTGTTCCTGTAACTGCTGGACTGACTTGTGTTAGGAGCGATGTAAAGTAGTTTAGGAAGCACCAGTGTTTGATGATTGCATTCTGGTCAACTAATCCAGCCAAAGAACTCAGTTTACCACAGGAACTACTATAAAAAGCAATGAAACATGGGTTGAGCATCATTCACAGACTCAACTGTGACTTCATTCAAATCCTTGGTGTTTGTAGCAAACAATGTGAGCGCACCTGTTTCCATGCAGCAACTGAATGCTGCTAGAAAGCAAAAGATACAGAAGACAAGTAGAAGCTTACAAGGATCCTGTGATTGTTAATACTGATTTAGTCCAGAGAAACAGCTGATACATCTGCTTTTTTGTAAGGTATTTGAAAGAACTGTCTGTCTTTTGCCTGAAGAGATATAATCCTGGAAGTATTAAAGGTGACAGATGATCAGTTGAGTTATTGATCTGTTGATTGATCAAGCTATCACATGAATGCTTATATGTCCTCATACATCAAGTGTGTGAACTTCTGCTAAGGCATTAAGAGTGAAATAATACTAGTAGTAATTTTTCCCATTCCACAGCCTGTGCATGTACATGCATATGTATCTGGTGTAGTGCAGCAGGTGAAAGCACAACTTGCAATTCCATGGAGAGATGGGCAGTAACAGGGATGTGGTTTGTGTTCAGCTCTAAATGTGGGCAGACCTGCACTTTTAACAAATATGTGAGTGATGGCTCTGGTGTGCAGAAGTTGCATCCTGTGAGCCTCCCGCTGCTACTCAGTGGTGTAATTGCGTAGATGTGGTGCTGTTATCTTGGAGATTACAGTGAGGTCCCTTGAGTAGCTGCTGTCAGTACTGTGAAAATAAAACTTGAGCAGAGGACAGAGAAATTGAAATGGTCTCAAACTTAATGAGGAGTCTCCGATGTGTACAATGACCTGATATAGCTACTAATAAGTAAGCAGGTTCATTTTACATGCACTGAAGCTTATTCTAATTATGTGGTTGGATAACTAAACACCACTAATTGTCACAACCTGTGCTGGCTTTGGCTGGGGTAGAGTTAATTTTCTTCCCAGTGGTTGGTATGGGGCTGTATTTTGGATTTGTGCTGCAGGGTTGATAACATAGGGATGTTTTGGGTATTGCTGAGTAATACTTACACAGAGCTAAGGCCTTTTCTGCTTTGCATAGGGTAGCACTGGTGAGGAAGTTGGAGCCTGGCAGGAGACACAGCCAAGACAGGTGACCCCAGCTGACCAAAGGGATATTTCACACTGTATGACATCACGCTCAGTGCATAAAGTGGGGGGAAGAAGGAGGAAGGGGGGGATGTTTGGAGTGATGGCATTTGTCTTCCCAAGTCACCATCATGTGTGAGGGGGCCCTGCTCTCCTGGAGATGGCTGAACTCCTTTGCCCGTGGGAAGCAAAATACGGAATTGATTCCTTGTTTTGCTTTGCTTGTGTCTGTGGCTTTTGCTTTCCCTATTAAACTCTTTTTATCTCAACCCATGAGTTTTCCAGCTTTTATCCTTCCGATTCTCTTCCCAGTCCCACTGCTGGGGGAGTGAGTGAGTTGTTGCATGGGGCTTGGCTGCTGGCTGGGTTTAACCACGACACAGGCGAATATTGACATCATGGATAACGGCACAATAGTCAGATACGTCTGATGAGATGGGATGTAATCCATATAGCAGCAAATGGATATAGGTACCATTTTTTCTGACTTCATTATTTTGGTATTTGGTGACCCTAAGATATATTAAATGCATGTGGTTTTGGTTCTCAATCTTGTCTCCTGCCATCAGGAACAGGACAGTGAAGGGCGTGAATGGCTGGGAGAGGCAAGGATGCCTGTTATGGCAATGGGTTGCAAGATCATGTAGGATTAGCATGTTGGTAGAAGACTTGCTGTGTTAGTGGGAGGTCTTTGGGGTGTTTCCTTCCTTCTGCAAGCTTATGTTCAAAAACCTGGGAACAATGCTATTTATTTTTGTTATAAGGAAGATAATACGTACTGGAGTTGTCTGCATGCTGAATGGTTTTGTCACTAACACCAACAGCCTGCATAGGAGGAATGGACCCACACAGTCTGTGGAGGCTGAAGAAAAAATTAACCTCTCAGACCAGAGAGGAAGGACCCTGGGCCATTTCAGAGTGGTTAAAATAAACAGTGGTAGGATTTCAGTAGTCATGATTGTCTAAAACACATAAGTAAGGAAAGTTTTATAGGGAGAGAATGCCTTTTATTAGATCAACTGGCATAGCTGGAAAGCCAAGCAAAAACGTTTTTCAAGCTCAAAGCTGGTCTCTCTGTTTCTTCCAACTGTATCAGTTAGTCTAAATAAAAGATATCTCTCTATATAAACCTTGCTTCAAGGATGTCCCTGTACACTCCTGCAACCTCACAGGACAATGAAAACCAGAAGAACATAGATACACTATGCCTGTCCCTCCTCCCAGTGTGGGGCAAGTCCTGTCTTCAGGCTGTCCGTTGGTCCAAAGGGCACCAAAGAGCATCCAGCACCCTGCCCCGAGTCTGGGTTTGTGCCAGATTCTCAGCTGACTTGCTTTGAAAATGGAAGCTGGTGGCTTGAGAGGTCACCAGTGTGGGCTGTGATTTCTGTGTTACCCAGCTGCCTAATGGTTAATGTGAGATTATTCAATGCCCAAATCATGTACTCATCATCTCTGCTGGGAGGAACCTCTACTACAGTCCCCATGCCCATCCAGTTAGGAGAAGTCACAGATGGTGACTGTGGTTAG
Organism: Corvus cornix cornix; assembly: GCF_000738735.6. Classification (NCBI taxonomy): domain Eukaryota; kingdom Metazoa; phylum Chordata; class Aves; order Passeriformes; family Corvidae; genus Corvus; species Corvus cornix. Next base: position 58,437,546 of record NC_047057.1, on the reverse strand, counting down.
CCACTCTCTCCTGCACTGGTCTATGAAGCCCTTCCAGGTGCCATGACCCTCTTCACGAAGTAAAACGGCTACTGGCAACGGCACTTCTGAGCTTCTGGAACCAAAAGGTGTCAGGTCAGGTTTATAAAAGGGTTTGCAAATAAGAAGCTAAGTAGGGAAATTCTTCTCCTGTATTTTTGTTTAGATGTCACAGACTTCTAAAGGAGCTAATGGGAGCAGCCTCTGATACAGTTAAGAAGTTCTCAAAGGAAATTCACACATCTGTTTGGGGAGTACCTTTGATACATCATCTAGAAAGCTCTAATAAAAAACTTCTGACCTCAGATTTCCCACAGTTTCTAGATCCCCAAATAGTTTTTCTTGAATTATGTCCTAGAGAGAATCCCACAAAAATGCATAGAATTTCAGGCTAAAGAGAGGAGTGGGTTCTGTCAAAACGAGGGTGGAATTTCCTTACAAACAGAGAAGTTAAAGGGTCTGATCAGGTAAAAATCATGGGGCAGCTATTATACCACAGAGCTGTTCCAGCAAATTATTTCTCTGTATTTAAAAGGAATAATGAAACAAATGCACTTACTTTGGTACTTAAAATAACCTTAGGGGATTAAAACTGAAGATTAAAATGATAGTTTTCATTTGTCAGTATTCATATTTTTTGACCACTATGCAAGTTTCCTCTGTTAATGAGGTGTTAGTGGTTTTCATTTTTGCCTATATAGTAATTTTCTGCTCAGTTTCAATTTTAGATTTTATGCCCCAACACAGAGATGCAATCACTGGAGCAGACTGTTAGTTTATATTTAAAATTCCTCCACTGTTCTGTTCCTTTTTAAAATTAACACATAGCCCTATGGAAACACTTCTGTCAGGCTTGAGCATTGTAAAAATCCTTCAGAAATTAAATTGTACCAGTGTGACATCCAGTATTCTATTAATCTGGGAAATAATTTGTTTCCTAATAAGCTCCAGTACTGTCGGTACGTGAAACCCAAAAGATGGGCCACTGCAAGTCTAAATGAAAACTTAAGTTTTTCTTCGTACATTGAAAATTTACAAAGCATCCATTTAAATATGTTTAGCAAAACTTTTATTAAAGGCATTAAAAGGTGCTGGGCAGGTTTGAGATCCATATAGAAAATTGCACAAATACTTGAGAAGCCACCACTGCTTGCAGCTAGGTGTCAGAGGGAGCAGACTGGAATCAAGAGCTTAGAAGTGACTAATAGCCTTCAACTTTACTTGACCCCAAATATTTCCAGCCATTGGGAACAAAACTTTATGGATGAGCTCTAGTTTAGACCATGCATATATATTTTAGAATCCATTAATGACTTAAGTACATTTTGCAGTATTGCATTATTGAGCATCGTGTAACAGATGTGAGCTGTGAATGCCAAATCTATCCCAATTTATACTGAAGCAAAGGTTGTTGCTTATTCCTCTCATCTTGGCAAAAAGTTGTATGTTAGACAAATAAGTGATATAATCTGATTATCAGGATTGCACTGGCTTTCAGGAGTGGTGAATATGTGGAAAAAAAATCTCTTGTGTATGAAAACAAGTGCACAACAAAAACCTAGTTGCCTTTCTATTGGACTAAATTAAAAATAGCTGCACGGATATTACAGGAGCCTCATGCTTATTATGTTAATGCAAGACAAAGATGAAATTCATTGTTTCAAACACAAAGAAAATACATTTAGCAAATATCGTGTACTAAAGGGAGCTTTAAAGAAAGAAGGAACATTTTGCTACTGCAAGAAGGACAATTTGGGTTCTACCATACAGGTTCTACCATACCATACCATTTCCAGGGTATATATCTTGCTGAGGCATTGCACATTTAACAGCAGGGGGCTAAAATGACATAGAATGGCTGATCCATGCTTAATTCTGGAATATCTATTAACTTTCTACTCTTTGCTAGAAATCTCCAGAATTAATGTGGTTTATATGTGCAGGTAAGGATAAGAGTTCAAGAGCTGTTAAAAGGACTGGGTACATTTGTGACAAAGTATAGACACTGAAAATTTGGGAGTAATCAAGACTGAAAGATTTACAAACAGAAGGTGTGAACAGTAGGATACATGGCTGTAGATGTTGAAATCTGCTTGAGAAGCTGCCCTAGGAAAATGCTAAAAAGATCTACCATTTTATCCCTATGTGGAAGAGGTGCCAAAATGGCATATCTGATGCATACAATTTTGGGTAGAGATGGGTAAAAAAAATTACCTATCAAGAGATTTTTTTGATGTGAAATTTGATTTTGGCCTAAACTATGCTTTTGTTCCTGTTTTCAGCATCTTCTTACAAGAAAATGTTTACAAATAATTAGCCAAAACCTAGAACATGTAGACACAAGTGTTTAATCCAAACCTAAATTTATAAAATTTTATTTTCTCATGGAAGTTTTCATTACTTGTAGAAGTTTTTGATGAGAAGAATCTAAATTTTTTGTAGTTAAAAGTGTCCATAGGAAAGAAACCCAAGCAAACCATGTTTCAGCCTCCTGCAATGTTGAAGAGCTTGGAGGCTAAAGAAGTCAGTGAGGAGTTTTGCCTTGACCTGAGCAATATGTCTGTGGGGCACCATGGTTTTGGGAGCTTTTGAAGGCTTGGTGTTTGAGGGAGTGCCAGGCTGTGTCAGTAGATTGTGTGCATGTGCCGCTGAGCTCTGAAAAAATCAGCATCTTTTCAAGCTGCCATTTCAAACCTTCTGCATCACTGACACACCAGTCTAGGCAGTAGTCTCTGAGGAAATGGGCATAAATATTCCCACTTGAACTTCATCATGGCAACCAAGACACTGAAAGACACCAGGAGACAAGATGCTATAGTCTTTGTCCCCTTTGCTGTCTTCCTTGTTGCTTTTTTGCATAGAACAGAGTTGGTAGGACTAGGTAACAGTGCCGGGCCAGGATATGGGGATTTTATATGGTTGCTTAGTTTGAGAGCCTCCCAGATCAGTACATTCTCAAATTTAAAAGTCTGGAATCAGACCCAACTATGACTTACTTTCAAAGCTCGAGATACAGAGGCTTTTCATACTGTTAAGTGTTCTCTGTTTGATCCTTAGAGCTTGCAAGGACATAGCCAGGCATATGGAGCTCATGTTACCCTCATCTTCCCACAGGTTTTCAGGATCAAGACTGCATGGGAGGCAGGGAAGGGCCGGTTGGAGCCCGAGTTTCATCTCCCAAGGCCTTCAGCCCAAGGGAATGTTCTCTGTATCAATTAGGTTGTTTTGATTAGTGTGTCTGAGTATTATTTGAGGATTTGCAAAACTTTGTTTTTGCAGAGCCATTTCGCTGTTGAGCGTGCAACTGAGAGCAGCAGAGAGGACAAGATGCACTGCAGTTACAATCATTACCCACCTCGGTGTGCTGTGGTTTGAATTTAGGTCAATTTCTGTATCTTGTGGTAGAACATGGAGTGTGTTTTCTGCATGCACACTCCTCTTACAGTCTGCAGCGTGCCTGCAAGGGCTGCAGTGTGGGTCCTGCAGACCTGGGCAGCAACTCTGAGTTCCATGCCTGCTTTGATGTGTTTGCAGTTTCTCGCAGCAGTCTGTGGTGAACTACGATGGTGCTGTGAAGAAACCTGGCACACAGAGGGCTTGTCCACTCCTATACCCATCGCTTTCTGCCTTCCAGCATGCTGATGGCTGCCCGGCATCGTACCTAGGTGAAGGGAGTCCTCCTGTAACCTGTGGCATTCAGGGACTGTACCAAATTAAGAAAGTCCAGCTGTAGAACTGCTTGCTGGTGTTAGCCTGGTGCTTCAGAGAAGCAGGCTGGTACGGTTCCAGGCAACTCCAACCTGCTTGAAGTAGTGCATCATTGCTATTGATAGATAAGTGTAATAAAGGTTGGTAGGCCTTGATCTCCCTAAGTTTTTACATGCCTGTAGGCATCCAGGCCCATTCCCATCAGTTTTCTCACCAGAACTGTTAAGGAGTAAGCAAAGCTGACAAGGAATTAGCCTTCTGTTAGAAGTTAGCTGTGCTGCCCAAGGGCAGGGACATAAGCCATGTTGGTAAAGCCTTCCCAGATGACCTCTGGTTTGAGGATGAAAGAAATAATCCTGCCAACTGCTGAACATCTTTCAGGAAAGCTTGGCACTCATCTTCTGTTCATGGCACTGAGAGGGCTCAAGTGTTTTCAGGAGGCACTCAGCAGCTTGTAGAATAAGGCACAGAAGAAGGCTGTCAATCTGGTCCTGTCCTCAAGCAACAAAATAGTTTAAAAACAATAGATTGTGTCTGATTTTTCTTATTTCCATTTGTAGATATAAATATATGTGTGTTCAAATGATTTTATGAGTCTGATTATGAGTGGCAGATGAGAAATGCTCAAATGCCTGGATTTTAATACTTCATCAGGAGAGTGAAAGAAGTAATGAAGCCTGTTAAAAGGGAGTATCTTGGCTGCTTATTTTGCTTCATAAATATTCATAAACGCCCCCTCTCCTTTCTTTGCCCTTTGACTGCTTCTATTAACTAGGAGCCGTTAGCTGTGGATGAACCTCATAAAACATTTTGTGGTCATCAGACGCATTATTGGAAGAATTTACAGACACAGATACTCTTGACATTCACATCTGTTCCATCTAATTATTCCTAAATTGAAATCGTAAGCCCCTCTTTGTGACAATGCAATATATTTCTGTGGAGTTGAGTGCGTTATTAGAAGCAGTGGGTCACAACTCCAGCCAGACAATGAGTGAGACAAAGATGAAATTTCAGTTTTTCTTTGCAGTATTCCTAGCAATGTCAAAAAAGTTTGAGAGAGCACGTACGATATACATATAAGCCTATGTTTCATGTAAAAACAGATTATTTTTTATGTGAATATTTTATTGACAAGGTCAGAAGGCAGTAGTAGAGAGCTTACTCATTGTTTGAATAAGGGGTGGATACTCCTCAGTAGAAAGTATTGGTAGTAGGTAGTATTCTTCTGTCAGGATTGCTTATGCCATGGGGAAGATCTAGGTTTTGAAGTAGCTCCATGCTTGAAGATTCCCAGGGAGAACTGCCAGACTGTGCAGTCTTCACTCCCTTGGTGCAGCCTAGGAGCCCTCTCAGAAGACTGCACCAGTGTCCAGGACTCCCTGTTCTGGGAGGCCAAATAGTCCTGAGAAGGGCAGGGACACAACCATAAGCATTTTAGCTGTGTGGATCTTTCATGGGAGAAGCAGTAATTTGAACCACTAGATCTGTTTTTTCCCTTTTCTCCTCTGTCCCACTACTCCTGCTCCCTCCCCTTTCAGTGTGGGGGTTTTTTTTTGTATCTCCTTTTTTATTTTGGCATGTCTCTGTGGCCTGATAAGCAATACCCACTGTAAAGATTGCTTTTGTGAGGTAAATGTTTATCCAAAGCGAACCAGATGAAATTTGCACATTTTGCAAAGGATGCTAGATGACTGGTAAATGCTAATAAATTTTGGTCAGCTGTTGACTAGTGAAGAAACTCCAAATTGGAGGTACATGTTTTCCTAAATGGCACATTATTTTATTCTGCTCTCACTTTTCTCTGCATCCATTTCTTGCTTCACCCCCAGACTGTGGGATGGACCTCCAAAATGGGACTTGTCATCCCATAATGTTGAGAATAGGTGAAAACTGGTGTTGTTCTTTGTTATGGCAGATTGGTGTGGGGATTTAAGGATGAAGGAATAAAATGACCAGCTGCTTGCCTGGAAGGAAGGTCCAGTACATATCTCATTAACAAAAAAATTAAAAATTAGTTTATTTATTGCAATTATTTACAGACTGCCAGTTCACTGCCATGTTTTAATTTTTATTCTCTACGCACACACCCACCCACTCCACTGCAAATATGTTATAGAAAAGCTGCAAATTACAGGATGTCTAATTAGAAAGCTTTGAGGAAAAGATGACAAAGAATCATTCACCATGGAGACAGAACTTGCTTGCTGGTTTACAGCCAGCTAAACAATGCCGGAGACTCTGATAAGCTATTCCTGGGGAGAGTAGGAGTTAGCCTGTGTGAAAAACAGGGAGCTGGTATGCAGCATGTTATGGAGGAGCAAAGCCTTCTTCTCTTCTAGAGGGACCAGAGACAAGGATACATGAGCACAGAGTGGAAAATATAATGGCTACATCTTAAATCTGTTTCATAAGCTGATCTAGTGCCTGATTCAGACCTCTTAATGCAGCAAAACCCCCACTCTTTGCTTTCAGTTACTTTGTTAGGTCACAAGCAAAACAAATCTGTGGTTTCTCTCTAGACCTGGTCATTAGAAGTGGTCTGGAGACTACAGGTCTGAATGCAGTTTATAAGAGTACTGGTTTTATACAGTGCATGGATTAGGAGGATTTTAAACTTCAGCTGCAAAATCCGAATGTTTGTTCTCAATTTGTATTCTCTCAGCCCTGTGGAATTGGCCAGAAAAAAGATATTTGGTTCAGGGCTATTTTTACATGTGAGATATTTGTCACTAGCAGAAAATTTGGCATGATAGGCAGCCTCTGCATAAGGCTGTCTGGGGACAAGAATAGCAGAAAGCACTGGAGATGAGGACTGAGGTGTACTGTTGAGAGTGAGCTATTATTACGTGTAGAGAAATCGCATGGTGCATGACTGGATTGAGCACGTAACATAAGCTTCTCTATCTATTCCAGAGATAGGCCATTCTGAAGGTTTCAGACTGTTTTTAGCAGAAGAGATTCCAAATTCTTTCATATTCCTTGCATTTCAAGAGCTATGTAGTGACTCCTGTTCACAGCTTTGCGAGCTGTGGGCATACATGTTGTCGTCACCATGGGATGTCACGCGTGACAGCGTTACACGCAAAGCAGCATGACATCAGCTCTGCACATGAGGTGTCAGATCCACCACAGCGCTGTGCTGGACCACTCTGCTTTCCTCAGAAGTAAGGGAGGCAGGGACACTTTTACTTCCATTTTGGTTTAGGCTGTGTTCAAGCTAATGACCAATCTGACCAACCAAGACCAGCCTTGGTGCCAAAACCCCAAAATCAACCAAACAAAAAAACCCTCAGACATTGCTGAGAATATAGCTGCATTATTGAGAGAGGGAGCAAATTTGTCAACAAATCTGACAAAGCTCCTACTGCAAAAGCATTTCGGGGTCTAAATTTATACCTTTCTGCTCAAAGTGCATGTCTGCTACTTTAGAAGTACGTTTTGCTTTGCATTTGGTAGTGATCACCAAGCTTTGAGATCAGAAGTCACTGAGGGTTAGTTCAAAGGATTCTTATGAGAACTAGATGAAATTTGGGTTCCATTTTGAATAAGGGATTGTGGTGGATTAACACTAGCCAGAAATTAAACTCCAAATAAGCCACTGCTCTTCCCCCCACCTGCTTTGGCAAGAGAGGGACAAAGGCACAGACTGTGGGTTGAGATAACAATTTACTGAAAGACAACAGCAATGAAATAAGACACACACAGTAACAGCAGCAATATTAATAACAAAAACATACAAAAAGAGAAGCTGCTTCACCCACACCTTGATCACTTGGACCTCCTCATGAAAATGTGAGAGAACCGGGATATACATATTTCCCAAGAAAGCTTTGCTGACATGTATCATGCAGGAAAAAAAAAGACATCTTCTCTTAACATACTAAGTGAAAGTTGACTTTGTTTCTGGCTTTTGATGCAGAGCTGCCATTTCACCTGCTCATCAAAGGGAAGCCTTCACAGAGGTCACTAGGAACTTCTCAGCAGTATATGCAAAATGGGATCTTTTCATTCCCACAAATGTGAACGTGAGATAATTTATATCTGTGTGCACTGCTGAGTTTTCCTAAGTTTTGGAGCTTTTGGATATTGAGAAGTCAAAGTCTGCAAAAGCATGTGTGAACTGTATTTGTTGGGGCTCCTATAAGTGTTCTCACATGTAACCTTCTCTTCCTGCATCTGTATTCAGCAGCTCATACCTGGTTCCTACCATGCCTTCAGAGAGTGGTTCACTGAGATTATGCAATTTAGAGCAGGCAGCATGGGATAAGTGATCAAAGAACCTGATCTTGAAATTAAAACTCCTCATCTGGGTTGTTTGTTCCTAAGGAGACTGCAGAAGAGACTGCAGGCCACAGTTGCTGGTGGTAGTCTCTAAGTTTGCATCTTAACTGTGGGAGGGGAGGCACTGCATTTGACAAGGATGCAACATTTGACAAACAACAGTATGTACATGCTGAGATGGAAGATAAAAACAAAGGATAAATGGGGGTTTAAATATAAAAAATTGTTTTCAAGCAGAACTACAGTCTAAAAGTTGTGAGGAAAACATGGTGGATTTCTTCTGTGTGATGAGGCTGGCCCATCAACAGGGCTCCTGGATACTTGAAGCAAAGCAGTAGTGGCTGATACACAACTCTGCCAGTGCTTTTCAGTCACGAAGTCCCTCCAGCGTAAGTGGTCATACCGTCAAATCAATGACAACAGTGATCTGCTGAGCTGATTAAAATATGGGCTTTCTTTTCAGCCTCTCTTCCCTACCTGAAAACCCCTCAGGTGTTGGGAAGGCAGAGCCTGTTCCAGCTGTGCGGGCAGGATACTGCTCCCTCCTTGGGCCAAACCCAAACTCACCCTAGGAGGGGTGGACACTGTCACAGGAGAGTCTCTAGGCTAAAATTTCTCCCTCCCCAAGTTCACAACAGATTAAAAATTTGCTGTGTGTTTGTCCATGTTCCTGGCTGGGTGTACAGTATTCTGTAGAAGAAAAACACTTGAGCTAGTAATTAAACATGTCAGCTCTTTTTCCAGGAGAGTGTTATATTAAATTATGTACAGTAAATATTTTTGGAAGGTAGAATTCTAAAGAGAACTTATTGATTTATGGCAAAGGGCCAAGTTGCTGATGGGTTTGGCAGACGTGTTCAGCATCCAGGGCCAGCCTGGGTGTATGGTGTGTGCTCGGGAGATGCAGGGAGCCAGGCATATCGGCACAGAGGGAGGCAGCTCTGCACTCTGCAACTCTCCCTCCTTCTCACAAGTACACAGACAAATTGTGAGCACCCCCTGGCTTTCTGTACGCCTGTTGAATCGATAATGGCAATTTAGGAATGCTTTATCAGCACTACTGTCTCAGCTGTTCTTGTAAATGGCAACATTAGCAAGACTACCCAGCCATAGCAAGCGAGGGTGGCAGTGGTGTGAGGGCGGAGGAAAGTGTCAGCAATATGGATGGTCTTGCCAGTACTGTCAAGGACTGGAGGTGATAAACAGGCAACTAGAGATGTCATTTCAGCTCCCCAGGGAGAAGACCAGGGTCAGACATTCATCATATCTCTTTTTTCTGGGGGGAAATACTTTACGTGAGGCAATACATAGTATGTTGCCTTCTGTGAAGACTGATATGTGCACTTGGCTTTTTGATGTGTTTGGGCCCTCAGTGCTCCTCAGAAATGCTTTGCATCTCTGTGTACAGTCAGATGTGCCTTTGTTGTTCACAGTGTTAAATAGGAAGCAATCTCGAGGGAGTTATACCATACTAGCAGAGAATGGGTTAGGTAACCTGAAGAGATTTTGTGCTTGTAATGCCTTTCTTTGATTCCCTGGGGATTATTTGCACATGCACGTTTTAGCAAAGGGTGCAGGACCTTTGTGTGGCATGATAGGAATGTAATATTCTATCAGGACGTGGCTGTAGCTCACACAGCATGGTGCTAACTCACCTTACAGCGGTGGGATCACAACACAGTGTGCTACAGGTATGTGTGGGGGGGAATAGGCAGGAGCGAAAATGTCTTGTTGAATAAGCATGGTGAACACTTGCCATCATTATTTACTGCTTGTTAAAGTAAGGTGTGTGTTTCACAAGTGGGAATGCATGTTAGATATGCCCAAGTCTGTGCTTGTAGATACCCGAGTTATAGGGAAGACTTTTGCATGTAAAATTTGCATATTTACACTATGTGTGTCTTTGTGTATTCTTGTTTTAAAACATAAGTATATTGTGGATTTATTGAAGAAATTATGCATACAGATGCATTTTTATTGTAAAATAGAGAGAAATATAAGTCTACTTTCCTAAGGTCATTTTCTTTTCTGCTGGGAAGTTGATAATGTTTGTGATAGTTCCTCAAAGGAAGAGAAAGATCTTGTGTAGCACAGGGTATGGCATTATGGGCTCTGCAGGGAGCCATCAGTTCATTATTTAAGGATGGCTCTTCATTTTGCAGTATAAGGTCATTCCACATCTAAGTGATGAAAGTCCATTTCACTCAAAAAATTTTTAATTTAAAGTGCCCAGTGCCTCTCCTCAGCTGGAAAAGAGCTATCACTGGATCTTTCTGTAGCTATCATAAGGGAAAAAAATTAACCAGGGCAAGCAAAGCGTTTTATGTACTGCCCCTTTTGGGGCTATCATGTGTCTCCAAGGGTGCTCTTCACTTGAAATGTTCAGAGATTTGGTGCAACATCCTGCTGTTCTTGCAACAGTTTTTAATTTTGCCATAACTAAGGTGAAGTTTCACAAAGAAAATGCTTTTGAAGTGTTTTTGTTATTATTGCCTGCTTGTGGTTGAAAGAAAAAACAATAGCAAGCTAAGCTTGAAAGGTAATGAATGCAAATTTGTCACATGTTTCACTTACATGAATAAATGATGGCTGAATATGCAATCAGTCCAAAGTTTGGATGCCCAAATACCAGTCTGCAGCAGTAAAGAAACATGCATGAAAATTCTGCAGTTTGGAGCATAGCATGAAATTTTTGTCTCATGAAGTTTGAGCTGTTGCCTTGCAGAGCTTGTCCTGTTCTCCCATCTCACAGCATAATACTGTATGGCTTACTGAGGATCTTTTTCCAAAATAATTGCTGAAATCCTTTCTGAGGTTTGATTGAACATTCTTGGACGCTGCCAAACAACCCAGATAAGATTTGCATTTCCTCTCTTCCACAGCACAGTAGGCAAATGAGTCTTGAGGTCATATTTAATCTGCTGACTTCACTGGAATCATGCCAGGTTAGGCCAGCTGTGAAAATTTGGCCCCAGGTCACTAATGAGAGCTCTGTCTCTGGAGCTCCAAACTTGCAGTGGTCTTCTGGACACTGCTGGCACTTCTCTAATGCAAAAAAGCATAAGAAAAAATTTGGTTATGATGTAGTTAAACCCTCTTTAATTTGAAAGTGATTATAATCAGTGGAGAAAATCCTGTTAATTAGGCAATTATGTACTCTACTTCTCTTCCAGCCTCTCTCTTTCTTCACTTTCCACCTTATTTTCTACTTTGAAAATCAGAAGAACAGACATATTATTCTTGGCTTCTAATTCTAAATTCATCTCCTGGGTCAACCTCATTCCAGTCAGTGCACGTCTCCCTTCAGCAGGATGATTTAAAACCTCCACCATACCACTGTGATTATTTAAGAGCAAAAGGTGACAGTGTGTGTGCTTGTGTGCATTCCTGTTTTTCAGTACACCCTTTCAGGACATCTCAAGTGTCTCTTACAGTGAAACCTCCCAAGGTAAATTGACATTTGTTTCCATTATAGTTTGAGGATGCTTGTGAGTGAAAGCTTTGCTGATCAAACATCCAAGGCTTTGCTATTCTGGACGTTATTAACTGGTGTGCTGGATGTCAGTCAAAATCCACAAATGTGAAAAGCTGCACCTCAGTGTACCTGTACAGGGAAGGAATAAGGTCCTGTCAGCTCATCACAATCCTTCTTACCCTTTGTGTTCCCTTTCATCCCACCTTGGCTTTGTTTGATATTGGTTATCTTGAGGAAACAAAGCTATGTTTTACTTTCTGTGGCAGCACCACAGTCCTTGCCAAAACCTGAAAACCCTTGCTGGCTCTGGGGTTGTCTGTCTTTAATGCTGTAAAGGTAACCCTAGGGCTTCATGTAGTGATGACCTCTGGTCTAAGGAAATACTGGATTTTTTAAAGCTTTTCCAAAATATTCTCACCGTTTCTGCCATGAGGGTTGCTTGTGCAACAGAGACCAGATGGGTAATCAAAATTAGTAGTTACACTTTTTAGAGAAGCAGGCCATCAGGGCAGTACTGAAGGGGAGATGGAAGTTTATCATCAATATATATAGGTGCAAGGTTGGGAAGAGAGAAGGGAAGGGAGTGGGGAGAGTCTGTAACAGCTCAGCATTAAGGCTGTCAACCCTTCCCCATGCCAGAAGCGGGATGACGCACAGAACTGGAACAGGAGTGGGTCGAGTGAGTGGAGATGGAAAGGAAGCAAGGGGGAGGCAGGTGGAAGCTGAGGAAGACTACATGGGACCTGCGGAAGTAGAGTAGGAGTGGTTGTGACATGTGAAAACAAGTTTGGGAGCGGATGGGATGAGTGGGAATGGAGCAAGAGGGGGTAGGGCCCACAGCCACCTAAAGACCACATTCATACTTCTGACAGTTTTCCTCTCTTTTCAGTGTTGGAGAGCAGTGTCCTCTCTGAGGCACATCTGAAGGTAATGAGAGGATGGAGAGAGGACTGGAGACATTTCAGAAGCATTTAAATGCTTTGCTCTCCAGCAAGGAACCAGACCCCAGAATGCTGTCAGGTACCACACTTCTTGGCAGCAGAGCCTCACAGCATCATGTATGGTGACAGCGTTAAAAATGTTTGTCTCACAGTTTGTAGTCTCCCACTGCCCAGGGGTGGTTCCCCATTATGCAGATGAATGACACTTCATTGGCCTGAAGTGCTCCTGATTCCCAGCAGCATCACCAGCTCCTCCTGCCCACCCCTGCAACGGAAGCAAGGATTGAGGGTGGGACAGCAAACAGCTTGGCCTTGGAGCCAGGGCAGACCTAGATATATCTCCTTGTTTAAAATTTGCAAGAGGCTGGGGTAGGGATTGAGAGGGCTGGTGAATTTATAAAAGACAAAGTGAGAGGGAAGGGGAGGAGAACCAAAGGTGCAGTTTAGCACCCTCCTCTCTCCCAGGACTCTTTCAGATTAAGCACGATGTTGAACACCACTCAGCACAGTGTGATATGTTTTGCATGTAGGACTAATGTTGTTCCCTTGTACTTATATTCACGAGTGCCCTGTGGTAACAGACATGTTCAGAAAATACTGAGCCATTTAACAATTTATCTTTATGTCTCTGTAGCCTTACACAAAGCTTACTGTCAAACCCAAAGAAATCAGAAAAATAATTGGGAGAATTTTTTAGCTCCAGATAAAATATTCAGTGAAAATGGTTCATTTCTGTCTGCAAACTGATTCTGATTTTGGCTAATCCTCTTTCTGAGTACTGTCCAAGTAGTGTGGGACTTTTTGCTCAGTGAAGGTTGCTGCTCTCTGCTGCACCACTGACATGTCTGTGGAGTAGGTTTTCTGGTGATGCTTTTGCTCTTTAACCAGATATCTGAAACATTTTAAGTAGAAGAAATGCAGAGGGAGAGTCGAGAGTAACAAATTTCTCTTGTCAGTTTGGATGATGTCAATTGAGCTTCCTGGGTTTTCAAACAAGATATATAAGGAACAAGGCAACAAATAACAATGCAGCAATTATTAATGGTTCAGTGGTGCAGCCCCTGATTTTATTCATGAATCCAGTGTGGGGGCTGCCTGGGCAGCCCTCCCACAGCGTGTCTCTTGGCACGTGTGTCCAGGCATCTGGGCTGGAGGCCTCTATCCCAGCCTGGCTTTCTGTTGGCATGTCTGTGTCCCGAGCATCCCCACCCATACGCAGTATGGCCAATCAGGCTGTCTGGAGAGACGATTGAAAAGAAAACACATTTCTTTCTGTTGTTTTCTGAAGAAAAACAAGTGTGACAGGTTAGCCCCCATCCTGGTGCCCAAAAGAGAAAAAAAAAAACCAATCACAAAAGTGGCTGGCAGTGGAAAGGAAGGAAGACAGCACATTTTCCTGCTTCCCTGAAAGCCATGCTGCTTTTGACCCCTGGTTGAATTCATCTGCGTTGGAGCAAGCAGGAGAAGGATGCTTCTGCTGGGCTGCTGTTGCCATGGAGACCAGCAGAGACAAGAGAGGCAAAAGACTGCCAGAGACAACTTCTGAATTAAAAACAGGGTATTCCTGCTCTTCACGCTCCCATATCCCAATTCCCACTGGTTTCTGCTCTTCATGGGCTGTCGTTGTAGTAGCTTTGATGGAAGGGGGGAAGCAGCTCTTTACTTATCTCATGGAATGGTTATTTTCACATCTTTCACAACCCAACAAAACAAATACAGCACTTTCTTTTTTCTATCTCACACTTGGTCCAAAAAAAAAAAAAAAGAAAGAAAAAGGAAAAAAATGCTAAAATAATGAAAAGACTATGTAAAATATCTCTTCCCACCCCCAAAACTCTCCACTCCCCTGGAGACTAAAAGGGAAATATCATAGTTTTAATTTGAACTATCATTTTCAGCTCCAGTGGGTGGGTGGAGGTGGGTGAGAACTGAATTTCCAATTTCTCTCCATCAAAAATGAGTGCGTGGATCAGGAACTGACAGTGTCTGTTACCTGTGTCTTCTTGTCAGATGTGTTTGGGGAAAGAGGAGGGCGGGAGGCAGAGCTTTTCTCTAGATTTCCAACTAGAAATTTTCTTGAAGCGTTCAGTTTGTTTGGGGTTGCTTGGGGAGTTTTTTAAACTACATGTATTTTTCATGTATGGTTCTATTTTGTGCTGTCAGGGTTAGGAGGAACTAGGAGTTGCAAAAACAACACACAAAAGGGCAAAGTGACTTTTCGGTGTTCTGTAAAAAAGATTTTTTATTTTTCCATTTAGGTTTCTCTACCGTTGGACCGTTCTGTATTTACTCTTTTGCCACAGAATTCTCCAGGTTTGCTCTTGGTGCTTGAAAACCACAGATGGGTGTAGAGACCCAGTTACTGACTTGTGACCAGGGTCCCTCCAAATACCACGCTCTGCCATCATTTCTTCAGCATGCAGCATCCTATAGAAAAGGACTTCTAGTTTCATCCTTCAGCCCCCCTGAAGATGCACTCTGCTGACAGCCGGGCCCAGACTCCACACCCACTGCTTCGGCCAAGTGTTTCCTCCAAACCTGCTTCTCCTGTTTTGCTCTCTACAGCTGCACATTTGTGAGAGGGTATTTAAATAGCTCATTGGTAGCACATAGAGTGAATGCTGTGTTAATATACATTGTTTAAATAACTCTGTAGGCCCTGGCTCTAAAAGACCGAGGAGAGAAGAAAATTGCTGTACAAGAAGGTGAAGTACAAGAAGGTGAAATACAGAAGGTCAGAAAGAGAAGTCTTTAAAGTTTTTCTCTGTTTATCATTCCCTCAAATGACTCCAATTTTCCTCTGTCACCAGTTTTGATGGGACTAGCTCCAGCCCTAACAAAATTTTGGGTTGAGGAAAGATTTCCTTGAGCTGATTGAGATGTTTGTTTAAGCATTCCCTATTCTGCCTTTTCCTACTCACCCTTGGGAATCCTCAACCTTCTCTCTGTGGCAGTTGGTGGTGGGGAGATAATCAGGACTAGTGACATTTGGTGTCTAATCCTCCCCAAGGGCTTCCTCCTAGCTTCGCTGTCCAATAGCAGTGGAGAACATTTGTTATCTCCCAGGCTTGGGGCCCAAGCAGAAAATAAGTAATTTTTAAGAGTCAGACATGAATTTGTTGGTGACATCTGTTCTTGCTTTAATGAGGAGAATTAGAAAGAAGGAAGACTGGTTTGAGATGGAATTAAGTTTCTCTTTTCTCCAGCAGGAGACCCCATTATAAGTCCTTCCAAAAGACACTGACGAGCCTTTAGTAAAGTAAAAGGAAATTATTTATTCATCAATAAAAATCCAAAGAGCAATTAAACACTGGTCCCCTTGCCACCCCAATCTCCTGCCTCTCCTTCTGCCTAGGTTAGTCAGTAATTCCTCCTGACTGAAAAGAGCAGTTTTCTTCTCTGGTGAATCACAGGTATAATTTTTCCACCTTGACTCACTCACTCCTTTGAAATGCAGGTCTTTCTCTGGCTTCTTCAAAGAGGTCCTTCTATAACTGTTTCTATGTAATAAAGACTGACTGAGGAGTGAGATTGATGTCTGAGGCGAAAATTCAATCACTGGCCTTCGACGATCTATTAAATCAGGCTGTGATGTCTCCTGATCCGCCTCTTGCTGGAAAGAGCCCTTGCAGCAGTGGAATTGCTTGCTGCCTCCATTAGTTTGTAAATAACCTGTACATTTGGAGGTCAGTTTGGCGTGATGGTCTCTGGCTCAGCAGGTGTCCTGCACCGTTGAGCCCATTTGATTTTTGATTTTTGAAGGCTCTAAGTCAGAAAGAATAATTGATAGAAGACTTAAAAAAAAAAGCTTCTCTCCACTTTTTTGTCCTTCCAAATCGGAAATGTGGCAGTGAAACAGTCCCAGTTCTGTCCTTGCACCTTCACTTACCTTTTCTGCTGCTTCTCCTGTTCATTTCCTTTCTCTAGAATGGGGCATTTTATTTATTTTTTGTAAAAAAACCTGTCATCCAAAGATAGGCTACTGGATTTTACTTATAATTGTGAGATAAATGCCTTTGGGTAGCAGCTCTGGAACAGATACCTTTCCAGTGCTGATGAGCTTGACAGCAAGGAATGTGTTGTTCTGTGCTGACTTTTTCCCCTTTCCATGAGATAAATTCCTCCTTTACTTGAGTGTCACGTTTACTCCTGTCTTCCACTTCTAAGAGAAGTTTGGACTTATCTTTGCAGTTGGTGGATGTCATTTGGGGTCTGTCAGCATGGATGGAGCAGTTTGGGAAGGCTCCCTTTTTCTCTTGTGAGTTCAGTGGCTGAGAGAGCCCTGCCTTGCCTCTGTTGCTGCATGATGCAGTGTGAACACATAGGTGTTTCCTGGCTTGCTGGTTATCCATGGTTTGGATGTAGGGGCAGCCTGAACCCAGCAGGGTTATTAAGTGAGGCACGATGCTGTGTGTGTGAAGCTGCTTTACATCCAGGGCCACATCACCTCCACCAGGAGCACAACCACTTGGGTTTCTGGGGTGTTCTTGTGCTTGGGGTTAGTGGGGAAGAGAGAAGTGTTAGGAGAGTGATTCTGCATGGAAAAGTTATAGATCTACCTGGTTTTAGAAGCTTCAAAGCCACTGGGGCTCCACATGCAGCCAACACTCGAAGGCATGAAGAGTCTCTGTCTGGTATAACCCAGCCTGTCTCCCATTACTTCTAAGAGTAGAACTCATAGTTCAATTTCCATGAGGGTTCATAGACACTGAGTGTCCTTGTGACCAGTTAGGCATGAAAGGCTTTTCTTCTATGGTAAGTACATCATGACTGTATTTAGCTCTCATTAAATTAGTACAGGAACAGAGGTCGTACCACTGATATGCTGCCATGTGGTAGACAGATGAAAGATCCTGCTGCAAATACATTAAATCTGCCAAACAATTCCACTTGCACTAACTGCTTCTGTGCTCCACTCTTAGATCTTGAGGAGAAGTTGCCATTCGCACTGGATAAGGATGTGTGTTTGTGAAATGTATTGATGGGTTTCTTTTGGCTGAGAATTAAATTATCAAACTCATTGTGCTCAGTTAAAGTATGAATTCAGGTTCCCAGAGGCCAGTGTCCTGACTCACAGGGCCATCTCTTTTCTGTAAATAGCTGTTGATGAAAATTCCACACTAAAATCTGTCTTCAAAGAAATATAGTTCTCAACTTGTATTGAAACATTTAACTTGTCAAGTAAATAGGTTGTATTGAATGAAAAATAGTTAGAGGCTGTTTTTTAGTGTCTGTGTTGTGCTATGAGAAATAACTTCCTTTCTACTTGTGATGTCTCCTGCAAAACTACTAGAAATATGGAAACTCCCATGATATTAATCCTGAAGATCTGAAAATGGCTGTACTGCAAAAGGAAAATGGTGAACTTTTAGGATTCTCCATGTGGTTCAAAAAACCCTTTGCCTATACAGTATTGGGATTTTTTAGTCTTTCTGAACAAAGCATTGATAAGATGAATTTTAAAACTACATATCATGGATTTGCATGAGTGCATATAGGACAGAATTTGCTCCTTCTCCCTGCCCTGCCCCCCCCCCCCCCTTCTTTCACTAGGTTGCCAATTAGGGCTAATTATAAGGGACTGACTCACCGCTCCCTTACGGCCCAGGTTTGTGCCACTGTAGCTGCTGTTGAAATGAATCAGTCTCTGTGGCTGCATCAGCCATGCCCTTTTCCTCCTGCCTCCTACCCAGCTCTTTTTTCTTCATTTTTAGCTGCCACACACTTTCCTTCACTTCTTCTACCTGAGTCACCTGCCACATTCAGTGCTCCACACATGGTCTTCTGTGTTTGCCTTCTTTTTGCAAATCCCTTTGCCCTGTTGGTGCTGCCCACCACACTTTGCAGGAATTTAGCATTTCACTGCATCGTCTGGGTTGCGGTTGTTTTGTCATTACTTTTGCAAAGCTATCATAAAGATCATTTTTCAGGCTCTAGGAGAGAGCTGTGTGATAGGATGGAAATTACCCAGCTTGGGTCAGTCCATACTGAGTCCCCATTGCAGGGCAAAACAGAGAGGTCTCACTGTGGGAAGCTGAAAACTTTTCTTATTTCTTATTTCAGTCTTTCAGCATATTTTCAAAGAACTTTACCTTGCATAGCATCTTCTCATGTTTCCTTTTGATATTCTCACTTCCTGCCTCATATTTTATTCTACCTTCATATCAAGGCTGTGTATGGCATCAGCTCATTCTGAGCTGTCATCACAGTAGCTGGACAGCTGACACCACAGACCAGTATTTGTTGTTTTGATTGCAGATTTTAGGTTACCCAGGTATGTTAACAGTATTGGGTAGTAGGCCTGCTTCTATTCTGAGGGGTAGTTTCTTAAGGAAGCTTCTCAGGTGGGATCAGGCTGTCCTCAGGATGGCAGAAGAAAGGGGCAGGACATACTGCCCCTCTGCCTTGGCTCTTTTGGGGGCTGATTCCTTAGGGTTGCAAGATGCACATGCAAAGTAGAGCTGCTCATGGTTTCTTTGGCAAAGTCAAAACAGGAAAACAGTTTATTTCAGTTACATAAATACAAGGCAAGAGGAAAGCACAGAAAGCAGCATGAAAGTGACTTTGTATCACCTACCTACCGGCTGAGAAAGCACCCAGTGTTATATTCTCATCCAGACACTCAAATTAGAGTGGAAATGGCATTCCGCCTCCTGTGATACACATTCTGTTGTGGCCCACTTGAGCCGGACTACTGCAGGACTTGTTATTCATGTTGGACAAGGTGTAATTCATAACACTGACCCCTTCTGAGCTACTGCACTGCAGGTCTTTTTAGTGTCCTTCACAACTGCAAACCATATTTTAATATAAAAAGTTACTTGGGCACTTCTCCTTCCAATTTGCTATCCTGCACAAACACCCTCAGATGTTGGAAAACACATTATTTCTTTGTGACAGTAGTGGCAACTGCCTACTGAGGAAAAAAGTAACTTTAAGAGGGCATGTAATGTATTTTTAGGTGGGGAACTATGAACAGGCAGCTCTTTGCCAACAAAAAGCTGATGCTCAGCAAGACACACATGGTTTGTTGCACGTCTCTGGAGAATCTGTGTGCTGGAGTTTGCTGCCCTGCACAGTAGTGTCACAGCTGGAATTCAGTGGTTTTAGGAGACTCACTCAAAAGCCAGGAACAGAAATGATATTCACTCCAGCACTGAGAAGTGGAGCACTGCAGTGCAAAGGGAGTCCCCCGGCCAGAGCCAGAAATGCAACGACTGCTATTCTTAACCACTTAAACTCAACAAGATCCAAAGACTAGACTTCAAGAGAAATCGCTGCATTGAAGGGTCTGATTCTCTTTTGTATTGGTCTGGCCTGAAAAAGAACCAGCTGTTTTGAAGTGGATGCAGCTAAAATAGTCATGGGAACAGTACTGAAAGCTTACTCTTCGAATTGCACTGATGTATCAATGCTGACTGTACACTGAAAACTCCCTGATATTTCATTTAGTGTGAATTCCAGGTACAGAAAACCATAGACCATGTCAGTTTCCACTCTCAAAAGCAAGCCTGCTGCAGAGCTAGCTTGGGTGCTTTGACCAAGCTTGTTGGTCTGTCCTGTCCAGTACCTGTTCCTCAGGGATGAGCCAGTACTTAGAGCTGTACAAAACAGGAAGGTGCTTGGTGGAGATCCCACCCCTGGGCAGGGCTTCCCAGAACAGCTGGGCTGGAAGAGTTGCCTAGAAAGGGCATAGTCAGGCTTGGGAAGGCAGTTAAGGCTGGTCTCATCCTGCAGGGTGAACTTCTGTGCTTAAACATTTCTTGGCTGCTCCACCGGCAGACACATGTTTTGCATGGAAAAGGAGGATCCTCTACACAACTGACAGGGCAGAGGAAACCTTGTTTTGAGCTGCGTACGTAACAAATGGATGCTGAGCACACACACAGATTCTTGGTCTGGAAGCAGGGCTGTGTGTTTGAGTCATGGTTACCCCTCCTGGCTGCATCTGTATCGAGCTAGACTGAACTAACTTGCATCTCTGCGCCGTTGTCTGGTGTATTCACAAACCACGTAGTCTACTTGCAGGTAATTAAAGGGGACCAGAAAGAGGAGGGGCTGGAACTCCTGCCCCAGTTGTATGGTGTAGTTAGGGTATTTCCACAGCATTGGTTCCTTCTGTAAGCAGGGAACACTGGGCAGGAGGGATCCTGACATTTATGCTTGAAGGTGAGGGAATTCCTATTCTTTGAAAAAAATTAATGACGGCATGTGTGGGCATAATATATGGCTATTCAGTAACTGAAAAGTTGCTGATTTATAACTTACTCTCTTGCAGTTGAGTGCAAGAATAATTTCAGTTTGCATTTTAGGCAGTTTACAAAGTGCAGGACCAACCACTTATATAGTGTCTTTTTCCCTGCACAAGTCACTGTAACTAACCAGATTATCATTTTGTGATAAAATGTATTTACATAACTGGAAAGCCAAGGTAGCTGTAAACGTGTTAACATTTTATAAGACCTAGGACATGGATCTTTTCAGTATTACCTAAAGAAAATCACTAATGTGGTCTTTGGAGTTTGGTTCATTGTAATAAGATACAGCAGGATGACTTCAATGAGACTTTTGAGAGCAGTTTCACAATCAGAGGCTTCAATCTCTGAAGCCCTAAACTGAAATGATAAAAGCAGTTGTTTTAATGCCCCCACAGGGTATATGCCATTATGCTAATTTGCACTACAATGCCAAAGACCCTGCTTTAATAACAATAATGTCTTCGTTAGACCAGTGGATTAGTAGCTGCCTTTTAAGATATAGCAGATGAATGAGGGATTTGGGAGCAAGTAAAGCAAGTTAGCTTGGTCAGCATATCCTTGAATGGTTACCACTTCTCTTTGCACTCACAACTGCAGAGGTGGGGGAACTTGGAAGAGGAGAAATAGTCAAAATGGAAAATTGAGTGCCACTTACATCCTTTACAAACTCCTTTTGTCATCCTGTCAGTGACAGAAGACTGATTTATTCCCTTATCTATTTAACTCCAGGCAATATAATCATCACAGTAGTCATGATGTGTCAATGCCATCTTTATTTTTCATCATTCGCAGCAAGGGGACCATTGTCACTGACACCAACATCTTTCTGTTTTTCTCCTGCTTCTCCCAACACATTGTGTTCAGAAGGCAGAACATGGTGTCTGGGAACCAGAGGAATTTGGGCCAGAGATCACAGAGATTATTCTACTCTGCTTCTAGGAACATTGAGTCCCAGTGGCAATAACAGCAGAGATTATGGTGACACTGGTGAAAATAGAGGGATTTTTTTACTTTGTTGAGACTGATGTAGCTTTTCTGGAATCAAATGGGAACTCTAACAAATTGGCTTTTCTTGTGTCCTCTTAATTTTCTTCCATTGCACAGTCCACAGTGCATGGATAGGTGTACCCAGTTTTTCCAGTGCCGAATCTCTCCAGCTACTTCTGTAGAGGATGAGCCAGCAAGTTTTTGCAACCAAGTGGCTAGGATAAAGTTGCTGGCTTGTAGGTACTTCTACCTCATATTTTAGGCATAAGCGACGTAATCAAAAGAGAGGACTATGGTCCATAGCCACCAAGTACAGTCCAGAGCTATCTGGATTAGCCAGGATTGTGGTAAAGCTATAGATGTATTTGGAGAAGTTCACGGCAAGTTTCTCTCGCAGCAGTGCACGGCAATACCCCTGGAGCCTGGGTGTCCTTTAATACTCCCTTATTACATCATGAGTTAGTTTTTGGCCTCTTTGATGGACATGTCTGGACCGTGTCCTTAAAACACAGAAAGAGGAGGAGGACTGCGGTGTGGATGTTGTTTATTTAGATTTTTGGAAGTGATTTCTTTTACTTGTGGTTTGTTTCAGTCTTTTTTTTAATGATCACTTGAAATACCCATCACTAGTTGATCTCAGTTTTTTTGCAAATAGACTGATGCCAGTAACACTAAAGTGCAAATCACACTGTGTATCATTTCTGCTGGCACTTTGAGCAGTACATCCATCCCCTGAATGGCATGGGCAGGGAGAGAGCCCATAAACTTTGGTGTTGGCATCTCTAGTCCGAGAGTACAAGAACATTGGCAATACAAAGGTTATAATGTTGACATCCGAGAGTCACTGGAAAAAGGCCTGAATCCCATCTCTGCTGGCCACGCAGGCCATTGCCTTGTGTGGAGGCAGAACCAGCCTCACTCACACCTGTTCTGCCAGATGTTTGCATGTCTTGTTCTGCGCTGGAAGTTCTGAGTCAGCGTAGGTTGTCTGCTCCCATGGTGAACGCCCACTGGAGACAATTTCCTAAGATCTAACCTGTGTCTTGCTCACTACATTCAATTTAAACTTGTTTTTTGACCTGTTCCCTGTGAGCAAGGAGAACTGCTTATTGCTTGCCTTTCTACAGTTTTCCTTTCACACGTCTCAAGACTGCTGTATCTCCTTTCAGCTTCCTGGAGACTAAACACCCTGAATTCCCCTCAAACTCTGACCCCCTCTGTCAGGTTTTTCAGATGTTTGATCACCACTGCTGCTTTCCTGTGTTACCTGTCTATGCACATGGTGGACTTCTATCTCTAAGGCTGTTAGCACAGTGCTTTTTAACAGCATTATCTCATTTGAAATAAAATATGTGAGGAAAGCAACAGCCTGACCCACAGCATCTGTCCGCTTCTGTTGAAGGAATGAGGGTCATTACTGTCACTTAATGAATATTGGTTTTAACCCAGATTGCATCAGTCCCTCCTTGCTCACAGTGTTAATCATCAGAACAGGAGATAAACAAGGTCTCAAGTGAATAAGCTTCTTGGCTCTGTTCATATGGACTCCTGGGAGATGATGATTTACCTTCTGTCTGATATTGAGAACTGGGATCCATGGAAGCTGAAATGATATGAACTACAAAAGGACACGTTTGTAATTGCATAGTTACCTCTTCCTATGTAAGTGTGTTTGGGAATACTGAGCCAGGTGGTTAGAAGTAAAGAAAAGAAATCTTAGCTTAGGTATATAAAGCTAATTAGTTTATAAAGGGGAGTGAAGGCTTCAAAACCAGAAGCCAGAATAAAAGAGTGGGCATTTAGACCTTACCTAGGCCGTTGGTTTTTTCATTTGTCTCGGCAAATGTTTCCTGTTATTTGAGGTTATGACTCTATAGCTTAATGCAATCAGCAGTGTTAATAAAAGGTGCTCAAATGTTTCTTTGCAGAGACTAAGCCTTTGCTGGAATTTGTCTTGAGTGTGACCTATGGCTGGCTGTCCCTTGACAGCCATATGGTACAGTTAGGAAGTGTTGTTATTTTGAAACTACCTAGAGAAAAGCTACATGAAAGCTACATGATTTAGGACAACAGAATAGTGTTAGGGTAAAAGCTGGAGTAGGAATTCACTTAGAATTTAGGCTGCTTTAACAAAATGTTGCTTTCATACAGAAGGGTGCTGTGCCCTGCTGTGTGCATGTGTGGAAGCAGGGAGCAAGAGCTTGAGTCATGGAGAGAAAGAAATAGAGGAGGAAATGAGGGAATTGGCACTCAGTGCCAGTTGTATTTCTGCTGCAACCTTCTCTTTTGCAGTCAGAGTGTTGGGGTCTCCTCTCCCCCGCCGTGTAGCCCTGGCAGAGGGGCCCTGAGGGCACAGACACGGGGCTTCCCTGCCCCTGCTCAGCCTCGTTCCCATTGGTTGGTTTGTGTTCCCTGCGCGGGCAGAAGGACCCTTGGTCCGGTGACTGGAACAGTTCCTGGGCAGAGCTCCGGCCATGCGGCTGGAGAAATAAACATCTCTGAAACATCTAGCAAGAATCTGTCTGTCCATATATATTTCCTTTCCACGGGACTCCTGGTTTGATATATGCGTGTTGCAGGATCCCCACTGCAACATAATGGTAGAGAATGCGGGCAGAACGATCCCCGATCCCTAAGCGACTGATTTGTGTGAGTAAACCCTGGAAACTTTGGATTCCTCTTCTTGGTTTTGTTTTGCTGTTCCATATCTAAACTATGGAGGAACCGTGGGAAGACTCTTGGCTCTCAGAGCCGCATATGGACATTTATCTTAAAATGATTCTTGAACAACGATTCAAGCTCAAAAAGAACTGAAACACTTCCTGGCATGGTTGTTTAAGAACTTTTTCTATGTTTCTTGGGATTTAATTATTACCAAGGGCTTTTGGAAAACCGTTTGGACACAGTTAATGCTGGAGCCAAAATATATGCCGATGGAAGAATATTTTCGTGAATATTATTTAGTTACCGAGACTGTTGAGCAATGTCAGCTGTGTCTTGGCGAAGGGAAGCCTGGTGCAGGGGACCGTGCGACCCAGGCCACGTGCACCGAGCGCTCTGCGAGCAGCAGCGAGGCAGTTCCCGCGTGCGGGCGGAGCCACGCGAGCCGCAGTGTCGGTGGCGGAGCGAGGCGCGGCGGGACCGGCGGTGCCCGCCCGGCCCAGCACAGCGCGTGGTGGAGCGAGCCCCGTGAACGCCCGGCCGAGAGAGGCGGCGCGCGGGCGGCGGCGGGCGGCGGTGGCGGTGGAGCAGAGCCGCGCCCAGCCGAGACGCGCGCTGGAGCAGGGCGCGGGGGAGTCGTCGCTCGGGGGCCCGGCCGAGACGTGGGTGCAGCGCCTGGCAGCGGCAGCGAAGCTGCGACCAGAGGAGGCGATGCATGGAGAACTGAGCGGCGCGGCCCGGCCCCGGCCCGCACAGCCCCGAACGCGACCCCGGGAAGAGCGCGCAGGCACCAGCAGCCCCGACAATTCCAACACGGGAGCGACCGAAGGAGAGAGCAAAGAGGCAGCGAGGCAGAAAACACCAGCCACTCGAAAAAAGGAAAAGATCATAGTAACTAAGACCTTAGGGATAGTAAAATGGTATAATGTTAAGCAAAATTACGGTTTTATAACAAGATGTGACAACCAGCAAGACATATTCGTGCATAGAACTGCTATTAAAAAGAATAACCCTGAAAAATGCATCCCAAACTTGGGAGATGGAGAGATGGTGGAATTCAAAATTGTGCTAGGTAGAAAAGGGTTACAAGCATCGCAGGTTACTGGGCCTGATGGTGTTCCTGTAAAAGGCAGTATATACGCAAAAAATCGTCGTCATGTTAGACAGTATCTCAATTGTAAGTCCCCCCTACAGTCTCCCTTTCCTAATCCCATCGTTCCCTTTTACCCTATGTCCTATTACCCCCAGTGTATTCCCAATCCGTTTTTTCATCCATGGTTTCCCTCACAAAACCATGCTTTTGCCAATTGTTTCCCCAAAAATCCCTTTCCAATGCCGAGTGGGGGATGAAAAGGGGGAGGGAAGAAGTTAAACCCTCTCCTGCCTCAGTTTCCCCACAAAGCATGCTCAGAGAGTCCTGTCTCCCTTCTGTCAGCCCTAAGATGTTCCACAGAATCTGTTTGGACATTTAAAGACTCAGGAGGGTGGCTTGTTTTGTTTTGAAACTGTTCTTGGTACGTTTATCCAGTTGTTTTCATTCTCCTTTTATTAAAATAAAACGGGTGAGGTGTTGGGGTCTCTCCCCTGCCGTGTAGCCCTGGGAGAGGGGCCCTGAGGGCACAGACACGGGGTTTCCCTGTCCCTGCTCAGCCTCGTTCCCACTGGTTGGTTTGTGTTCCCTGCGCGGGCAGAAGGACCCTTGGTCCCGTGACTGGGACAGTTCCTCAGCAGAGCTCCGGCCATGCGGCTGGAGAAATAAACATCTCTCTGAAACAGCTATCAAGAATCCGTCTGCCCATATATATTTCCTTTCCACGGGACTCCTGGTTTGATATATGCGTGTTGCAGTATCCCCACTCCAACATCAGAGGATTTTACAGTAGACAGGAATGTGGCCCACACAACACACAATAGCCAGTGATGGGGAGAAAAAGAGAAGTTGAAAGGAAGAGAGAAAAGAAGGAGGACTTGTTTCCCATTGTGGAAAGTGGGAATGATAAACGTACTTTCTCAGAAAAGGATTCAGTCTGTGAAACAGTTCATTTGGAGGACAGATTTTGTCCTTACATGCATGGATGATTTCTGTCCCTTCTTTAACCTGGTCCGCATGTTCCAGTTGGCCATATGTGTAGTGTTGGTGATAATGGTCACATCCCAGGAAGCTATAGGTTGTTTGGGAGGGGTACTCTGTGCTCACACATGATGTTTTTTACAGATCAGGAAGGTCCTCCTTATTTGGTGTAAAGTCGGTGCTTTTTCTCATGGGTTCAGCTCTGGTTTGTGAGGAGGTGGGGGCTGTCAACATCCAGTTCAAAAGGCACTACAGCAGCAATCACTAGGGCAGTGAGCTCTGCCATAGTGCCCATGTTGTTGCTCTGGCAAGTTTGCTCACATTATCTGCTGCTCTGGGAGCAAACAGAAGTAGCTTAGAGGCAGAATCCCTTGGGTGAGCATGGATAGATTCAGTCTGATCAATTTTTATGTGTGGAAGTGCCAGCGGATCAAGGCAGGGTACATGAGGCCAAGCTCCTCCATTGTGGGAAGTCTGAAGGACCTCTGGGACTTGCACACCTGTGTGTTGTAGCTGTCTCCCCTGACCTTCACCTTCCAAGAAAAGCTTTCACTCTCATCCTGACAGATGCAAGGAAAAGGGTACAGCATTATTATAATTTTGTTTCTAGTTTCTTTATCTCTTTCACCCCTTGTCTTCCCCAGGGTTAAAAAGAGAACAGAAGACATCTGAGAGATGGCTACTAACTAATTTGTGTAGGGTATTTTGTTCCTAAAATCCCTTCCTATATCCTGGCTTGATTACTTATTACTCAAGGGGGTGTTTTCCATTACTTAACAGCTATGCCTTGAAGAGAGCTCACAGAAGCTTTACTCAGTTTGTTTAACCTGGAAATCTATTGAAGTAACCCACCAAATTATTTTTGAAACAAATAGAACAATATCTTAAAATAAAGTGTTTACTAGCTCCTTCTCTCTGGTGCTTTCTTTCTCCTCTATAATTTATGAGTTCTTGGTATCATCTCTTCTTTCCTGACTTTTTGTAGTCATGTGAGAGAGTCCCAACTTCCAGGTGTTTTTATTTTCATTTGAAGGCCTCTATAAAATTGTATGTCACAATATATAGTGTTGTGCCTGTGTAACTGTTTATAACCTACTTTATGGACCTAAATGCCACCCAGTCCTCTTGTTCCCTTTAGATAGGTGTTGAAATTAAACTGCCTGCAAAGGGTTCTTTATTATTGAAGCTTTTTAGGGGAGAGATTGTTTATTTTTTGCATTTGCCTAATTTTTGTTTTGCTGTTTCTTTTCCTTCGCATTTGGGTGGTGTAAACCAATTGCTCTATTCCTCCAGGTGTCCAGCTTTCAGTCTCACCCAGGGGGAAGTGGAGCAGAGGGGGACAGCAGGATAAGTCAGAGGAGATTGTATGGTTCTTGTTTTATTTGTACAGCAAGGTATTGTCCGTGAAAAGTCAGTGGCCCTGGGAGTGCTGTGCAACTCACTGGGAATGACGTGCAACTCACTGGGAATGACGTGCAACTCACTGGGAATGATGTGCAACCTCCTCACTGCATGAGCCGGCTCCTATCACCCTGTTCAGCGGGCACTAAACACTGTGTGGGCTCCAGCTCGTGTCACACACAAGCTAAACAAAAGCTCTCTGGGTCCCAGCTATGCTAGAGATGGATCTGTAATGACTTTTTAATGATGTGTAATGAATGGGAATGAAATCTGCTTAACTCCTTAGCTCCTGGGAATGTCCCTAATCCTGTTGTTGTCTGCTGTCTTTTGAGCTGGTTTGCAGCATGTGGGTCTAGAAGTGATGCTGTTGTTCTTGCTGCTGCTTGGGCTAGGAAGTCATCCATAGTTTATTGCAATCTAAACAGAAGGCAATACCTTCAAAGTCCTTTAAAAATGTACTCCTTTTTCTCTTCAGGTCCCTAATTAGGTTTGAGAGGCTCCAGTGGTTTTTCCTAGGTTTTTCTTTCCTCAAATATCCCTGTAGGTAGGCTTGCAGGTTTTTATTTAAAAATAGGAGGGTTTTTTTCTGAATTCCAAATTTAGACAAGAGCACGCTTGGATGTTGAAACACTGGGCTAAGAGTAAGACAGTTGGATTTTGCTCCAGACTTTGCCCATGTTTTGTTCTTAAATGCATTGTTTGCCCTTTTCACAGGCACAGCTCAATGCTGCAGCCTGTAACAGGAATTTACCTGCATTGAATACTCATTCACTTATACTGTAGCCAGGTTTAGTGCTGCCTTGTAATTTTCTGATCTGCCAGCTAGGGATAAGAGTACTTGCCCATTAATGGAGAAATGCTCCAATTTACCAGCCTAAAAATTAGAAATCAGAAGCCAGCCATGCAGTAAGAGAATTTACTTAAGAACCAAGACTTTTTTTTTTCCCCTCAAGTGGAAACTTTTTCAATTACTTTCAGATTTCTGAATCATAAGACTTGATTTTTGCCAGCTGCTGCCAAACTATATAGCTATGGATCTTGCACATCATTTGACTTCTGAGAGTTAGGGCTTCACATAAAATAGAGTAGGACAAGTAAAGTTGAGAGACTTATGATAAAATCAAGAGAGGTGATTACCCTGATGTCGTAGAGATGGGGCTTCATTTGTTAGTATTTGTAAAGTGTTTCTCCAGCCTTGTATGGCATGAGCTATAGAAGGAAGTATTTCTATGCCATGTGCATCACCAAACAATGCACCACGTGTCTCTTCAAAGTGTGTGTGAAGTGAGAGCGTGGGACAGGGATTTCCCTCTCCATTCACTAATGATCCCTGAACAGGTGCTTGTCTCCTAGGCTGCACCCACACGGCTTTGTTGACAGAATAACTGTGTTCTGCTGTGTGTTTTTAATTCATCAAGTGTGGATACAATATTGCTGCTAGCAAGAATTTTTCTTGCTTCTTTCCAGTCCCGTGAGATATTTTTCTTTCTCACGGAAGATATTAGCAGAGTTATATAAACTATGAACACCTGCGACCTTGCAGAGCTTTGTTTATGGTACAGTAGAAAAATATTTTGACAATGGATGTTTCAGGATTTTAGCCAATCACCCCAAGGGGTGGCTGATCCTTGGACCAGTTAGACTATGAAGAAAAAAGTCTATAAAAGAGTTTGTAAAATAATTAAATAAATCAATCTTGCTGCACAATTCCTGCCTGCTGGATCTTCTCTCCTCCCTATGGCTGCAGGATACAGTAATAAGCAAATGCAAGAAGACATAAGATTCCTTAAAAAAAAGGAGAAATAGGTCAGAAATAAATAGTCCTTTTTGCTCTTTCAAGTATGATATTCATATTTGAATCCAAGATGTGTAACAGTGAATTTCAACATTGTAGCACTCCAAAAGTGCAGACTGTAACCTGGGATGTATCTCCCCATCTTCCACTACCACCAGTGAGATTTACAGAATTAAAACTGAGTCTTCCCTGACCTGTAAGCTCTGAATCTTCTTTTCACTCACAGTGATGCTGTTTCCTGTAATGTTTAATGTGGAAAAACTTCCTGAGATATTTTGCCCATTTCATGACTGAAGAATATGGGCTCACACCTCCTGTATGTGAATTTCATGACTGTCAGGGAGAAGCCTGTTACTTGCTGAGCAAAAGATGTGGAAGAGCAATGAGCAACAGGCTTCAAAAGACTTTAGGTCAGGCATTTCTTCTAGGCTGACACTGCTGCAGTTCAGACAGTTGTGGCCCTGCTAGTTTGAAATAGCCAGGTAGGTTCTCAGCACAGCATCTGCCTGGACATCAGTGTGAGCTGTAGAGCTCAGCCAGGAGGCTGAGTCAATGTTTTTTGGTTAACCTGCATTGAACCACTGTAGGTAGGTGCTAGCATTACCCATTAGATATATCCACACAAATGTAGATATACCAGACCCTTAAGGAAGGAAATTGGCTTGTGTTGATGTGCACAGGTGGCTTCTGATAATTCCTTATATGATTGTACATTGGAATGTGGTATCGGCAGAGAAGATAAATCTCTTTTCCTCCATTCTTTTAGATGAGGAGCTTCAGGCAGTTCCCCTCCCCTCTAGTACTCTTCTCCTCTGTTCATTTTCGTGCCAGGTCATTTCTTGCCAAAAATTCCATCTGCTCATCAGTGGCATTCCAGAGCAGGAGGTACTCTGGGGACTTGATGCTGATTAATAGCATCATTCATGAGCCTGTGTATGAAAGGAAGAGGAAAAGGAGATGGTGCCAACCAGACCTGAACTAGCAAGAGCTTGGAGGTTCCTCTCTAAGGTGCAGTGATCAGTGCATGTCCCTTCCCTAGATAATGTTTCACTGTTGTTTCCCCAAATACAGTCTTCAGTCAAGTTTAGGTGTTCATGTGGAAGCAAGGGGCCTTTTGCCTGGGTCAGAGTCAGTCTACAGAATCAGAACAGCTTCCATGGAAATCACTCTGTTATTAATTATGCTATTTTTCGTCCCGTTGTTCCTAAATAGTTGCTTAAGTACACATGGTAGAAAAAAAATCATGCAGATAGATGTGTACTCACTTGTATCCCATCTGGAGAGTTTCTCTTATCCTCTACCACCGATTGCTTGCCTTTTGCACTCCCTATGTACTCTTTAGGTGGGCACCTTGTGTGTAGAGCATTTGTGTCTCACAATCACACACTCATAGAATGGTTTGGGCTGAAGGGGACCTTAAAAATTAACTAGTTCCAACACCTCTGCTGTGGGCAGGGGCACCTGTCAGTAGACTAGCTTGCTGGTCCATCCAGCCTGGCCTCGAGCACTTCCAGGGATGAAGTATCCACAACTTCTTTGGACAACATGTTTCAGTGCCTCACCACCCTCACAGTAAAGAATTTCTTCCTGATATCTAATCTAAATATCTCCTCTTTTAGTTTAACCATATTAATGGTATTTTACAGTGGGCTCCAGGACTAGTGTCCTCTGTGATCCAGCTGTACAAAGGATACCTTATGCGCATATCTTTTTGATTTTCCTATTTAGCTATCCTATTTAGATTTTCAGGTTTTCCCCTATAAAATAAATTATATTAGATAATAGTTCTTACCTTTCCTTAATAATTCTGTTGAAAAGCCCCAAATTACCTAATTTCCTGAGGGTGAGTGTTCTCTATAACTGAGTATAATAGCTTTGTCACTCTATTAGCCTTTTTTCTATCTATGTCTTTTTCCCATCTCTGCTCCACTTTCTGTGTCATCTCTTCCCTTTGTCTCCTCACATTCCACCCCCTGATCTGAATGAGGAGTGGGGAGAGGATCTTGTTCAGCCATGTCAGTACACGTGTGATGAGATGCTTGAGAAGGCGGCCCACAGCTGGTAGTTTTTATTGAAAGGAAAGGTACAGTGGGAAGTAAAGTCAAAGGGGTTTTGGTCTACTCACTGACAACACCTTTGAGGAACATCACCCCTCATCGTAAAATGGAGGGAAAATTTGCCGCAAACCACTAAATTACATATACACAAGCAATGGTTTGTCTCCTTTCATCAGTGAGGTGATCCAGCCCAAACACTGTCTCTTTTTTCCTCTTTCCTCTCATACTTGCTAATAGGTGGTGCCTGGTTTGTTTTGGTTTGGTTTTTTTTCCAGAAAGCCATATTTAATAGTGAAATCATTGCTATTGTTTGTATTCACCACTTCCTCTGAAATACAAATTAAATACAAAATAAATTGGAATAGATGTATTTTAAGTTGTACTAGGAGCAGCTGAGGGGACTCGGGTTGTTTAGCCTGGAGAAAAGGAGGTTCAGGGAAGACCTTATTGCTCTCTACAACTGCCTGAAAGGAAGGTGTAGTGAGGTGAGGATCGGTCTCTTCTCCCCAGTAACAAGTGATAGGACAAGAGGAGATGGCCTCAAGTTGCACCATGGGAGGTTTAGATTGGATATTAGGAAAAATGTCTTCACTCAAAGGGTTGTCAAGTACTTGAACAGATTGTCCAGTGAAGTGGGGGAGCCCTGGAGGTATTTAAAAGCCGTGTAGATCTGGTACTTAGGGACATGATGTAGTGGTGGACTTGTCAGTGCTGGATTAATGGTTGGACTTGATGATCTCAGAGGTCTTTCCTGACTCGAACTATTCTGTGATTCTATGTGTCTCTTGGCTTGTGCTTGTGTGTGCTTCTGTTCATACCCCCTACTTGTGAGGCAGATCTTTAATGTCCCATCCTTTTTCCTTCCTTTGGGGCATTTTCCAGACACAGCATTTCCTTCAAACTCAGGTTCTTCCTAACCAAGACTAACACTTCCTATTTAAACTTACTAACACTGAATTAAAAGAAAGAAATGCCAGATAGATCTTCCAAATGTTAATGATAACATGTAAGGTTACATGTTAACTTAATAGATGTGACCATAGAGTAAAAGCATCCATGACTCTCAAATAGTGTAATTGTTTTGTTTTCTAGAGCCTCTCCAGTGCAAATTCTTTTATGGCAGGAAAAACCATGAGAAGATAATAGTCACAGGATGAGACTAATATAAAATTACAGACAAGTCACGTGTTTTTGATCATGAAGGCTAAGGTAGTAATAGCACACAGTTCTATGCACTAACTGGTATTAGAAAATGGAAACAACCTTCTCATTAGGGTAAAATCAGATTTCTGGAATTCCTTATAAATCATATAAGTGACTGCTCTTCAGTTCCAGGTTGGGCAGGGCCAATGAAGAAAATGAACTCCAGGACTGGGGGTCTGTTGTTGGGATGTCCTAAACTCAGCTCAAAAGTCCTGATGTTCTTACTTGTCAGAGACTGGTGAAAAGGCAGCGTAGCTTAGAGACCAGGCATGGGAACCAAACCAAAAGCATTCCTGGACAAAGGGCTGTATTGATTTACTAGCTCACAGGCTATTTTGAAGATACTTTACACAAGTGAAGTAAAAAATAAACTAAAAAATAAAACATGAAAAAACCCAGAAAAGTAAAAAATGCTCTATACTAGAGATTCCATTTTATATCCTTTTTTGTCTATGAAAGCATTTTGAAAATTGCTTGCTTTTCTTTCTGTAGATACAATTTTTACTTCACAAGAGGTTTGGTTCTTAACACCCCAGGTACTGTGCAGCAAATACTCTGTAGACCAAAACAGCTGAAAGAGTTTTCTCCATTGACCTCTCCTCCCAGCCATCCTCAAGCCAGGATCTGGAGTTTTGGAGGCTATAGGCCGCAAACGTTTTGTGCGTATCCAGAAGTCTTGATACAGGCAGCATGCAGTTATGCTGTTTCTAAGCCAGAATCAACATTCTTAACACCACATTACTTTTGTAGTGTGTTGGGTCCCTTAATTGCAAAAAAGTAAGTGAAGACCTCTAGGAGTTGGGGACTAAGCCATCTATAAAACCTGCCAATTTTGCAGTGGTTTGGGATGCTGCACATAGAAGGCTTTGATTATTCTCAGAATTGTTATTAGCCTCTGCTGCAGGTTTATATTTGCCTCCTCCTTTCTTAATTTAATTGAAATTTCCATCTCCTACCTTTCACCCTGTCCCCTACATGCTTGTGTACCCTGCCTTGCAGAGAAGCCTTGAATAGGAACCTGAGCAGACAGTACCACTGGCTAAGCAACACTCCACTCCACTCCACTCAAACACTGTGTTTGATGATTTAAATCCTATGTCTTCATACAGAGTGGATAAACACATGACATGGCCAATTCCCACCAGCTGCAGAAGGCAGTACTGATTTTACCCCCCCGACAAGGCCCATGTGCTTCCCAGTCTTGGCAAGAGGCAGTTTGCTGTGTACATCTCTGTAGAGCTGAGCCGCCGCTGCCTCAGC
The DNA here is from genome assembly GCF_000738735.6 of Corvus cornix cornix. Classification (NCBI taxonomy): domain Eukaryota; kingdom Metazoa; phylum Chordata; class Aves; order Passeriformes; family Corvidae; genus Corvus; species Corvus cornix. The sequence goes on along the minus strand of NC_047057.1, from coordinate 58,403,427 downwards.
AGCCAGACGCAGCAGCCTGTGAGTGCACATGCACTCCCTTCTGGGACTTGACAGGCCGTGCTGTCAGGAGATTAAATTATACTGAGGAAAAGGGTGTGAGGGAAATAACCTGAGACAGATTTCTCATCTATTCCCCGCTTTTCTGTGAGACCTGTTAGCGTTAATTCTCTGTTCTTTCGCTCCTCTGTTCTCAGCAGTAGGAGCAGCCCCGTGCAAAATGTAACGAAGTCAGCGTTTTGGGGGTGACATGGCCAGAGCAGTAGCTGTGAAAGGCAAGTCTTTTAGATTTGTCCCCAGCTCAGGAGAGGTTTTAGGGTTCTGCCTTCTAGAATTGCTGAGCAGTTGAAATGTGGGAGAAATCAATGGGAGCTGTTCAGCTTGTCTGTAACTCTGGCCCTCTATGTATTGCTGATATAGCAAAGACTTTTTTTTTAGTCTGTCCACTAGTAAACAAGGTAGCTTTCACGTCTTTCTTGATTTTCCTCTACTTTCTACCATTTTCCTGCCCTCATGCAGACTTCCCTTTCTATTTTGTCCTCTGTCTCAGGTGTTCCATGTTACACAGTTTTTACTGCCTGAAAGTTAGGCTATTAATTTAGGCTAATTTTAAGGCTATCTTAACAGCCACCCTGAGACAACTATTTATTATGGAATAATTCTTCTTTGGAGCTGTTCCCCTCCTCTCTTCCCACTGATTATAGCACCATACAGCAGTGTTAGACAAGACAACTACTGAAGTTTAAGGGCAGTCTCTGCACATCCATCTCAAAGCCTGTAGCACTGTGTAGCCCCAGTCAGGCTTTTGCATTAGGTTCGCAAAGATGTTGAATGCTTGCTTCCAGAGGGTGCTGGTTTTTATTCTGGTTCCCTTATGCCTGTGGGAGCTGAAATTACCAGCCTATAGAATAGCATGTGATGCTGAAGACTCTATGGGAATGACTGATTGGGTTTCTAAATAGGTTGGCTGACTCTTCTTATGGCTCTATGGCTGCAGAACTACCTAGAACATTATTTTCTGAGTGCACACTGTGGGGAATGGGACAGGAGAGGGAGTAAGCAAAACTGGCAAAATAGAAAAATAAAGAAAGAAAAAAGGAAAGTATAAAATGGGAAAATCAGGGGAAAGAGGCAGGATGGAAGAAGGAATAAAAGTAGTGAAGAAAAATAAGGAAGGTAGGAGTAAGAAAGATGAAAATGGGATACAGTGATCAGGGAAAAGGATGAGGATGGCAGATGGAGGGAGTATATGAGGCAGACTGAAAGCGAGAGAGAACAGGAACCTGGCAAAGTACAGGAGAAATGCATATTAAGAGTTAATTTTCTTCCCAGTGGAATAGTCCTGTTAGGAAAAACCAGTCATCTAAGAGCATGTCAGCTTGAAGAAACACACAAAAATTAACATTACACTGCATATGATTTGTAAAATTCCATCCTCCAGGGAATATCTTCTAAAGGAAACAAATTTTGGGTGTGTCAAAATGAGACTTTCTGTTTGATGGTAAATTGTCCTGTCTTTGTATCACATACCTGGCAGTGGTTCATAAGCTGACAAAGGCTCACACTGGGGAGAAGAAGAGGTGAGAGGTCTTCTATCTTATCATCCTTGTGTGCTGGGGAGGGAGGGAAGCGGAGGGGCAGAGGTACAGTGAGGGAATCTGTGCAGATTAATGTTTCTAAAGAGAAACATCTATAAGGAACTGGTAAGAATAGAAGAAAGTGTATGAGAGAGAACAAAAGACGTGTGATAGAGAAGTATAACCAGTGAGCAGGGAGGGAAAAATGTCCTCTTCCCTTCCTATCCTTTAATCAGTGAATTCCCTTCTGATGTTTGTTATTTTACTTCTCTGGTTTTTCATTATGTTCAGCTCCTTCTGTACTTTCCTTTTGCCTCTGCTTCCTTATGTTCTGCTTCAGCCAAAAGCTCTTTCCAAACCCTTTTTCCTTACATATCCTTCCTGGCTTTCCCCAGGGTCTCTGACACATAACCAGTGTCTCCCTTTTTCCCTTACTCCCTTTTTCTCTTTCACACTTCTCTTTGGGTTTTTTTTTCATGGACTTTTCTTCCTTGTCCAGAAATTAGAGGTTCTTGCTCTGGTGTTCTGCATAGCCAGGGTCCTATTGTTATATGTATATGTATATTTATTTATCTGTACATGCAGGCAATAATATAAATATGCATATCATAATAATGCAATGCATACATATATGTGTGTATATGTATATGCACACACAATAATCTGAACCAGAACTAATTAATTTGGTCATAAGATGAAGCCTGGGTGTTATTCTTACTGTAGTTGACAAACTGCCTGCTTTGATGTGAGGATTCAGTCTCATTACACTTCTCCAGTGTCTTCTCACAATATTCTTTTCATGGCCAGGAACAGCTCTTGCTGTTCCAACAGTGATTTGGCAGGATGGAGTCATGGGAATGAGTGGCTTGGTTTACTTCAGCACTAACACCATGAGATAGGACTCCTGAATCCCGGCTGCCTCATGCTGATGAGTGCAATACCAGCCTAAAGCTTGTCAAGTGGATCTAGTGCAACAGGGTATGGCACTGCAAGTTGTAATGATAAACCATACCGGCTTCAGACACTCACTGCATCCCCATCACTCCCTCTTGCCCACTCCTCTTCATACTGCCCTCCCTTCGCCCTCACACCTGACAACAGACAACTCTGTTATCTCTGTTGTCAGGTGTGAGGACCAACAAGACATCTTTTAGCATGTGTGCCAGAGGTCTGCATGTCTCAATGCTGTAGACCTTGAATTCTGTGTGTCCAAATGGAATATAAATAGCTTCACTTGGTTTTGAATGATTGTATGTACTGTATGTTGATGGAGCTTGTTTCTAAGCATTTACGGTTCTATGCTCCCTCTTGGGCCACTGTACTCTTTGGGGGGCTTAGTACAGGTATGAAGTGAGACTATAAATACTGAATGTTTTCTACTCTAATTTTCTAAGGAAACTGTTTACATACTAAACACTGAGAGAGAATGAGAGGTAAAGCTACTTCTTCCTCTTAATTCAGTCTGAACCTCTTTGGCCAAATTGGTTAGAGAATTCCCTGCAGGAATCACTCCTTGAACATCGGCAGATCTGTTTGGGAAAGTTGCTCTGAGATGTACATCCACTGCTGGCCAGGGTCCATTAGCTCCTCTAGATATGGGACTATGCCTGGCATCCTCCTGAGCTCTCTTCTGTGGGACAGATGTGCTTTCTCAGTAGCCCCATGGCTCCTGTTTCCCACTTAACTGCATCAGGTGGCCCATAGTTTCAGCACCTTTCCAAAGGCCAGAGAGCTGTGAGGGTACAGACTCGGTCACGAGAGTAGCAGTCCTTCTGTGCCATCCCACTGTACTCCTTTCTTGCCCAAAACAAAACAACCAAACCCAAGTTCTGTTATGATGTGGCAAGGAAGCTCAGTTTACCTCAGCCCTGAGTCATGGCAGGTTACAGAGGGTCAGGATTTGCGCACAGCCTGCAGAGTTTTTTGAAGCCCAGAAAGAGACCAGCAGTGATTTGCAGGTAGCATCCTTGCTGAGACCGAGAATGCAGCAGCTTATAGCATAGTCAGCCAACAAAGTGTGGGGAAAAAAGTTTCCATGTTCTGGGTTTGAAAATCTCTGCAATTTGCATTTTTTATGTTGCTATCCTTTTGGTTCATTGAAAGCCTCCTTTTGCAAAGCCAAAGATCTGAAGGCCAGAAGATACGAGACATTGTAATGGTGGGACCTTTTATAGAACACAGGCTATTTAATTTCATTGACTTCCTTTTGTATGGAGGCTGATAATTTGTATTTGGTGAAAGCACATTTTCCAAAAAGGCATCAACCCTTGATGTGAGGAGTCTGAGAGATGGAGAAGTTACTGCTTCTCTTGGTAATTTGTTCCAGTAGTTAAACACTTGCAGTGTAATTTGTGCCTCATTTCTCATTTGAAGGTGTTTCACTTTACAGGCTTTTATTCACCCATTTTTCTATAGTTCTGCTTATCCACAGTGAACCTTAGTCTTCCTCAAGGTCCCTGGTTTCCCAGTTGCAGTGTTTTGCTTTGTAGACATGGTCTGCATTCCTTAGTCCTTAACATAATACTCTCTATTTGGCTGAATTAAAATGTATTCAGTTTGAACAGGTATAATTTAGAAGGGATCCACTTTATTTAAAATTTCTGCTTCTCTACCAGTCTTTGCAAAGTTCACCTCAAGTGTTTTGCATTTATTTCTACGTTAGTGATGAGATGTAAAATCACGTTCTGTTTACTCATGATCTATGCAGAACTTCACACCAAATCCTCCTACTGAATGATGATTCTGTTCTTTGTTCCTTTTTGAGACTCCTCAGACAGTCCTCAATTCATTGAATAGGTACTTTATTGTTAATGTATAATGCAATTTAAATCACAGTGCTATGAGATAATAAGTCACAAACTCTACAAAAGCCAAAATTTCTGTAGGATATTCACTTACCTTTGTCAATGGCATTTGTAATTTGAGTGTGAAACTCTATTGCTTTAAAAATACTTTGTTCCCACAATCCTGTGTTTCTTGGCATGAATTTTATTGATACAGTTTTATGTATTTAATACTGACTCAGCATTTCTGTGATCTTTCCTGGGAGTATTGTCAGGCCGACGACCCTCTCTTCTTCCCTTGCCCTTTTTGACTATTGACTCAACATTAAGATTCCCCCAGTCCTACCAAATTCCTCAACATTCTACAGTGTATTAAAAATTAACATCATGGTGCTGAGCGATGTTTGTAAGCCAGCTTTTCAAGAATTGTGGGTATTGGCTGTTTGGCCTACAGAACTTGTCCCTGGTTCCCAATAAGTTTGGAATTAATTATTGCAACTCAGTAAATATTAAATATATACTGTGTGTTAAACAGCCACTGTAATGGTTATAAGACATTTTGCCTCCTTGGTATTAACAAATTTGCTACTTTTATCTAGTATCATACTTCCACTTACCTGTAGATTTCTTTTGTTCCCAGAGTGTTTTTTGATACCCTCAGCATTGTCCTGGAGAAACGGGCAGCCCGTGGCTTGGTCAGGAGCACTCTTTGGGGGTGAAAAACTGGCTGGATGACTGGGCCAGAGAATGAGATGATGCAGAATGGAGTTAGATCCTGTTGGTGGCCAGTCACTGGGCTCAGTGTTGGGGCCAGTCCTGTTTAATGTCTTTATCGATGACCTGGATGAGGGGATCAAGTGCTCCCTCAGTCAGTTTGCAGATGACATCAAGTTGGGTGGGAGTGTTGATCTGCTTGAGGACAGGAAGGCTCTGCAGAGGGATCAGGACAGGCTGTATCGATGGGCCAAGACCAACTGTGTGAGGTTCAACAACGCCAAGGGCCAGATCCTGCCCTTGGGTCACAACAACCCCTGCAGTGCTACAGGCTGGGGCAGAGTGGCTGGAAAACTGCCCAAAGGAAAAGCATCTGGGAGTGCTGGTGACAGCAGCTGTACAAGAGCCAGCTTGTGCCCAGGTGGCCAAGAAGGCCAGTGACATCCTGGCCTGTATCAGCAATAGGATGGACAGCAGGACCAAGGAATATTGGGGCCAGCCTCTTCTGCCTTACAGCTAGTGACAGAACAAGAGGACATAGCTTCAAACTGCACCGGGAAAGTTTAAGATTGGACATTGGGAAAAAGTCTTCACTGGTAAGGTGGTTAGGCATTGGAATAGGCTGCCCAGGGAGGTGGTGGAGTCACCAACCCTGGAAGTGTTCAAGAAATGATTGGACTTAGTGCTATGATGTAGTTGGTATGGTGGGGTTCAGTCAAGGGTTGGAGTCAATGACCTTGGAGGTCTTTCCCAATCTTAATGATTCTATGATTTTGTTATTCTTAACTCTGTCAGCAAGGTATTTTTCCCTAAATTCTTCAGATTCCCTCAGCAGTTACTTACACCCCATAATTTTCATTTATATTGACTGCCACCTGTAACTGCTGCCTTACATTTTGCCATATGTTGCTTTAATTTCTAATTACTGCTTTATTTGCCATCAAACCAAGCATTGTTTTCTTATCCAATGTTGTGAGCTTTTCACTGTGATTCCAGCATTTTGAGTAGTTAATTAACTCTTGTTATATAAAGTACTCCCACTTTTCAGTCATGTTAACTCTCTAATCTTTGGTCCCTTCTCTGTTTCACTCAAATTTTCTTCAAATACCTTCTCTTGAAGCCTTAAGACCTTTTAGTGGTACCCATCTAGTTTGTATGCATGTGGGTAGGGGTAAGTAAGTATTGCTTGCAGATGCTGAACTTTTGTTGCCCTTATTGATTGTAATTTGGTTGTGATAGTTTGGTTTCCAGGCAACCGTCATTTTTCAACCCAATGATTAATTTATCTTCTCATGGGAAGAAGAGAGAAATAGAATCTCTTAATTTTTCTTCACCATTTCTTATTTTCATGCAATTCTTCCCTACAGAATGGGGTTTACTCTTCTGAAAAGTCATTATAGTCCTTTTTCCCCTCAGTGTTTCCAGACTTCTAACAGTTGCTCTTTCTGTAGCTGACTCCCCTGATTTTTTTCTTCCAGTCGTACCCTTCGAATTTTTTAACTAAATTCTTTCCCTACATGGATGTCATGGATTACTATAAAGAAACTATCATATTTCAAGGTTCTTTTCTCTTTTCTTCATAGAGCTTGATATTTAATTTGTCCTGAAGACTGCCTTTATTCCACACTGAACTGTCCATGGACTTCATAGATGATTTAGAAGTCAGTAATGTGTGCAATGAGTTCAAATGATTCCTTCTGGTACCTTACATTTTTCAGCACCATGTTTCATTTCTTGTCTTTGTGCTCATTCACAGGTTCACCAGGTTCAGCTGAAAGTCTTTATCAACTTCTTCACTCTTGATCAAACAAAATAAATATCATTGTTTGGAGGTTTAATCATCTCCTCTTCACTCATTTTCATAGATCCCTTGTAAACATGTTTATGTGAAGTACTAAACAAATACCAGAAATCTCAGATCTTTTATCATGCAATTTTCCTGCTACTTCAAAGACAGAAGAGAATTTTTTAAAGATCCCAAATGTATTTTGGAGTAGTGTAAACTCTGTTTTAAAATCCAGAGTTAGGAACCATTCTGGCAACCTGCTGTTACCTGGCTGGGTAGTGTTGAAATTCCCTTCTCAGCCACCAAAAGCTTCTCTCTTCTACTTCATTTTCTCTTTGGAGAGATGTCCTCATTTCTCCTAACAGTTAATTTTGGAGGAGTTTTGACAACAATGAGATAAACAGTGTCAAGTCAACCAAGAGCACTTTCCTGTTAATAAAGTGAATGGACAGTCTCACAGGAGGTCAGCAAATATTATGGGCAATACAAACCAAATTCAGTTCTCAGTTACCTTACTTCAGTAAAGGTGTGTATTAAGGTAACGGGAGTAGAATTTAGATAACGGTACAGTTTCAACTTCTGCATGTGGCTGCCTTCAGCTAAGTGATAAGCAAGAAGCCTACATGAAAAAATCCAGATTATTCATGGTTTTGAGTGCTCTTCCCTGCCCTTCTCTCCCCTTCTTACTGTGGCTGTGGTGATCAGCTAAGTGGTGCTAAAATGATGGATATCATCTGCTGGGAGTGGAAATTGTCATTCGGACAGGAAAGCACTTGGTTTTCATTTTTTCCTTGCTTGGACTTATGTGGGCAGTCATCAGCAGGACATTTTCTGGATCTGAAATTGGGTCTGTGGAGGACTTTCTCTGCTGAAATCTGTGATGTGTATTCAATCACTGCTATAAACAAAGGACATTGTATAAGCTAGATATTAGCTATAATAGCTCAGTATAATGGACAGTAAAAGTAGCTTCCAGAATGTTTAATTTGAGAGGAGTGGGCTGTTTATTGGAATGAAACCTGGATGCAAACTAATGCTTCCTGGAGTATCAGCATTGTTTGCTCCCCACACTAGATGGAGAAAGATAAGGAGAGGAAAGTGAGAAAAGTACCCCCTGGCACATCTCTGCCAGCTTTCCACTGCAGTCAGGCAGTAAGTCCATGCACTCATCAGTTCTGATGAGCTGATAAACAAATCTATCAAATCTGCCAAGTCTGTGTGAATCGCAGGCTGTCTAATGGTAGATGGAGGTAGGGGTTACAGCAGCATGGAATTTACTATAGCTGGGAGCTGAAATACAATAATAATATAGTAATAAATATATTGCTGCTCCAGCAGAGAGAGCAGAACTACTGGGGCTGCATGAAATTTGGGTATAAAAGTGGCAGCAGTGGGAGACCTGGAGGATATTTAGCATAAGGCAGCAGGAGATACCCAGGGGCTTAGGAGATGTGGCAAGTGGAGGAGGTTGCAGTCTGTGAAGCACAGTAGTCCAAAACTCAGATCATTTATTGTATTTTCACTGTATTTAAAATGAAAATTATAAACATTTTGGATAATGTTATAATTTTATCATGGTGTTTAGTAACTGGATGAAATAACTAGTTTTTTCTGTGGACTAACACACTCTTTAATTTACCATATGCTGAACATGCGAGCATGGACACATGTTTTACCAAACGTTCTCTTGTTGCTTCCAAAGGGAATTAATTTTGAGTCAGGGGCATTTTAGGTGATATTGTATCACCTTAACATTTTGGTAAGATGTGCTTTAAGTTATGGATTATCAGTGCACCCAGTCTGTGTTGCAAAACCTGAACTCACAAGCTTATCTGTGTGGGAATTAAAATCACGTACACAGGCCAGGGTGAGGATCTTCAGTTCAATTAGGATGAGGGAAAGGCTCTGGACATCGACTACCTAGACTTTAGTTGAAGCCTTTGATACCACTTCCCACAACATTCTCCTGCAGAAATTGGCTGCTCATGGCTTGGTCAGGTGCACTCTTTGGGGGGTTAAAAACTGGCTGGATGATCAGGCCTAGGGAGTTGTGGTGAGTGGTGCTACATCCACCTGGTGGCCGGTCACTAGCAGTGCCCCTCAGCTGGGGCCAGCCCTGTGTAATACCATTATCAGTTACCTGGATGAGTGTTCTCAGTCAGTTTGCAGGTGACACCAAGATGGACAGGTGTGTTGATCTGCTGGAGGGAAGGAAGGCTCTGCAGGAAGATCTGGACAGGCCAGATCAATGGGCTGAGGCCAAAGGTATGAGGCTCATGGGGGACCTTATCCCTCTCTACCACTGCCTGAAAGAAGCTCAGAGCCTGGTCATTTCTCCCAAGTAGCAAGTGATAGGACAAGAGGAAATGGCCTCACATTGTTCCAGCAGAGGTTTTAGATTGGATATAAGAATAATGTCTTTACTGAAATAGTTGTCAAACATTGGAACGGGCTGTCCAGGGAAACAGTGGAGTCACCATTTCTGGTGCTATGTAAAGGTGGTGCCTAAGGACATGGTGTAATGGTGAGCTTGGGGGTGCTAGCCTAAGACTTGGGCTCAATGATCTTGAAGGTCTTTTTCAACTTAAACTGTTCCATGATTCTAAGAACATTTGGCACTGAAGTGTTTTTGACCTTCTCTCTAAACATGCATTAACTTAAACACAGGCACAAACAGCTGAGGAGAGATGTGATGCGAGCTTTCAATGCTCAGTAAGTCTGCCAGGAGGGATCAGCAGCAGCTCCTGTGTGCACAGAATTGCAGAGACAATTTCATGGATACGAGCAAACTCTTGTTGATGACTTGGGTGAGAAGACAGAGAACGAGAGGAATGGACAATGTGACATTTCAATTAAATCAGTGTTTTAAGAAAAATATTTAAGGAAGTAGATGGAAAAGGATAGGGAAAACATAAACAAAACAAATGAAAGTCCCCAGGAGCTCTGTGGTGTTAATCTAACCTTCAGCATGACTGAAAACTGCACAGGCAGGTGAGCAGCATTATTGATGTTTGAAGTAATTACTTCAGCAGGCGCTGCTATCAAAATTCATAGTGATTGATTTCCCACTAGTCAGCTTATCTGTCTGAGAACAAGTTCACTGGAAAGCAGCTTATAACCCCTTCCTAATAAGCCATGGCACATCACTGGAGAAAATGGCGTCAGGCTCATTTTGTTTTGCATTCACTGCTATTAAAGCTTGAATCATTCAAAATTTTAAGATGCCAGGCAGTTTTCTTCTCCAGACAGCCTAGAAATACAGAGATCTGCACTTCCCAAGCAACCCGTCCTTGTCCTCCTAGGTACAGTGTGAATTGAAGGAGACTTTCAAACTGAATTTCTTCCAGTAACAACAGGGGAAAGTCATATCTGAACACACATACCACACACATTTTTAAAGGTGATTTTCAAATATGGAATATTTTCCACAGACTGACTGAGAGCTGGTTAAATCAGAATGGTGGAGGGTATAATTGAGGTGCCTTAGGCCACAGCAGTAATGTTGCTGTATGTACATTCGTCAGCATCAGGTTAAATCCCTCAAGGTGCAGATTCAGGTCCAAATCCAAGGTGGAGTCTTTAAGGTCAGGTTAGATGAAGATACAAGTGGCTCTGGGGCTGTTTTCCCTGGAAGACTTAGAAGTCATGATCCATGTCATCACAGCCTCAGTAAAGAACCACAATGTTGTGACAAGAACATGATTAAACATCTCTCATGTCCCAGATAGCCTGATTGAAGTTAGTGAACAAGGAATTCTGTCCATGACATTGCAACAATTATCCAGGCAAATGCAGCCTCCATCCCACCTCTGGACAGGAGTGCATGACTTATAGAGAAAGCCTATCAAGCTGGAGTGGGAAGGGCTTTCTCTTTCCCCATCCGTTTTATTAAAAACAGCCATGGGCTGGAAAACAGCAGCCAAGACATGGAACTCTAACCCTAGTTCAGCATCTGTAAGAGCTTGGACCTTTGCTTCTCTCCAGCCTCTGTTGGTTGGCAGTCATCTATTCCCACAGATCAAAGTACATGAAAAAATGAAATTAAGGACAAGTGCAAGAGGCTTAACTATCAGTCTCTTGGATTTGTATCAGTCTGTGTCAGGAGGCACATCATCTGCAAGTGTTTTTCCTTTTCCTTTTGGCTTGTCCCTGTGCAGAGAGAGCCAGAACACTTCCTTGTGCAGATAGTTGTTTCCCCCTGCCATCTGGCAGGGTGCACACACAGAGGAGGCAATGGTGCTATTTGTCAGGAAGGAAAAGGACTATTTGCTGGATCAGTTTTATGGAGGAAAAGAGAGGGAAGAAGAGAGTGCAGGAAAACCATTTTGCACAACTCACAGGAGAAAGAGAGGAGCTGAGTGAGATAATTTCCAAGGGCAGAGATAGGTTGCTCCTTCCAGGAGCCAACAGCTGTCTGCTTAGAATCTGTGCATGCAAGAGAGAGATGAAGGCAGGAGGGGAGTTACGAGCTAAACTTTCACAGAGGATTCAAACGAGAACTTTTTTAGAGTTGTGGGAAGATGTGTACAGCAGTGTCCAGGGCTCCTTCTGCTGCCCATCTACACTGTTCAGGCAACCAGGTGGGGAGGAAAAGTTCTGTAAGCTCCTTTACTAGAAAAGCCCTCAGCATGTGGCAGTCCTAGTAGGGGAGCTCTGGGTTGTACAAACAACACATCCCAGCAGTCCCAGGTGGCCTGTGACTCTTCAGATGGTGTGACAGAGTGGCAGGCATGGCAACCCTTTCTTCTCCTTGCTGTACCCAGCAGGCTCTGGAGACATCAGAGGCTCCATGGATTCTCACCATGGTCTGCAAATCAATATGTCAACGCTGGGTTTTGGCCTACTTTACCAATAGGCTTCTGTGCTCTTTTTATCCTTCTGTGTTTCCAGTGCACTGAGCTACAGCAGGACCCAAATTTCTGCATTGCCCTTCTGGCTTGTAACACTGTGCTTCTATTCCAGTGCCTGACTCCCTGTACGGTCTGTACGGTGATCCTCTTGGTCCATGGGAGTCTGGCAAAGGTGGGGGAGCAGATGGTCACAATAACACAGTGAGGTTATATGAAAACTGTCTCTGCTGGGGCTACATTTGTCTCAGATTCACAGGGATGACTGCATCTTGTCACAGCTAAAGAGGAAGTTAGATGAGGATCCAACTAGTTTCCCTTGCAGGACACACATCCCTTTATCCTTCCAAACCTTTAACATCTTCCCTGCATGTTTGTGTCTCTTCCCACTTGTCTCTCTGGATGGGTGCTGCAGCAGCTTACAGCTCTGATTCCCGCAGTCAGGAGGTGAAGCGCAGAATGCAGCCTGGATGGTTCCCCTGGGGGCTGGAAAGTCTCTCTCCTTCTCTAATTGTTTCTGACGTTTCACCTGACGCATCCTGAGTGAGCACATCACCCCTGCTTCTGGGGGGTTTTAAAATGTTTGGATCTCTGAATGTGTAGCTGTGTTCTTTGTCAACAAGAGATCAAAGATGTCAAAACTCTGAAAAAAAAAATCCCACAAAAAAGAGAGACTGAAAAGCAAAAGAAATGACAGAGATGGAGAAGAAAGTCAAGTAGAAATAGGAACAATTGCCTAGAGACAGGTGGACAGATGCCTAGCAAATGAGATAGACAGACGGCTGTGGCAGAAAGACAGCATGCTCCTTGCTGTTCTTGGGCTGTAATTATCAGCTATTTAGGCACTAAGCCCAGGCAAACCAGTTATTATCAGTATTCAACAGCTCTGAGGTGAAGCCCAAAGCAATTAATGCCCTTTGAGATCTTGGGACTAACTACAATGAGCACTGATTTTAAGCAGAGTGTTTGTGGGGAGAGAGGGATTAGGACTTTTTCATTATATAAGAAAGTGGGGGAGGGGGAATCTCTTGCGGGGAAGGTACCTGCAGATGAGCACAACAAGTATGAACTCCAAGAGAGCTAGAACCTGCAAGCAGGGAGCAACTGTTGATCACATCTTCTCTACAAGCAACCCCTGTTCTTAAAAGGAGAAATTGCTGTCTGAACTCACAGAGTTCTTCTGAGAAAGCAGAAGCACTCAGAAACACATCAGCAGGAGAGCAGAAAACAACCATGGTCTGTGAAGGGCAGGAGCACCTCACTCCTGTTTTCATTCTGTCTGATGTAACTGTAGCATCTGAAAAGGTGTCAAGACTAGTACTATGGGATGGAGGGAAGGAAAGCAGGAGGGATGTGCATTTTCCTGAGTGGAGGGCTGAAGTCTAGGAGCATTGGTATTCCTATTTTGCCATGACTAGAAAACCATCCCCCTCCTGATTGGGTTTTGTAGTGATAGAGGACACTCGATGCAGAGTTACAAGACTCTGGCCTCTTAGGTTTTTCAAGGAAATATAGAAGAGTATCCCAAAGGAAGTCTTTAAAAGAAACTTTCAAAGACTCTGTAGTGTGCATATTTTAGCACTAACAGCCATATGTGTGCAGTTGCCATACACACACATGCACGCACACAGATGTAGCTGTTGTAAAACACCCCAGCTCTGCTGAGTCAGTGGAGCTGTGCTGATTTGCCCTTACATACCTTAAGTAAGTTAAGTGCCTTAACCACTCATGGTGTTAGTAACCAGCCACGTGCAGCAGCCTGGCTTGTGTGGTGGCTCAACAGCTGGTGCTGGGAGCTCCTGAGTCAGAAACCTCGAGAAAAAATGAAGTCCCAGGCACAAGAAATTCTGTTTGTCAAGGCAACCGGAAACTTAGATTTTCTCCTGACCCTGAGCGGCTGCTCGCTGCTCTTTGGCTCAGAAAATGAAGTGTGAGTAACTGAGATCTTGGTGGAGTTATGTTGGGATATTTTTCCTCTAGATCTTAAGCATGCTTGGGGATGAACAGCAGAGCCAGAAGTTTATGACTAAGGATGCACAAATTAATAGTGTATTTTGGTGCTTCTAATTAGCCCCTCAAGCACAGCGCAGAACCTGCTTGGAAAACCTAAGCTTGTGAACTGCTGCTTTGCTGTAAAGCCTGTTCTAATAGTGAGAAGAAAGTGTTTTGAACATGGCACATATGTGAAATGGCTGTTAATCCTCCTTGGAACCAACATTTTTTGTTGTTATATGCTCCTGGAAAACACCTTCTTTTATTCTTTGAGCTGTATTTCTTATACAAACTTGCTCTTCGGAATTTTCAAGTACAGGAACAGCTGGCATGCATTAAGAGTGGCAGAGGAGAGGGAACAGAGGCAAGAGAGAAAATCCATTTCTGTGGGCTCTGAAAGATTGAGAGGTGAGAAAAGATGGTTGAGTGAAAGGGAGCTAGTGGCCATAGCTGTGGTGAAGGAGGCTTTTTCATCCCACAGTGGTGAAGCTGTGCAGAGAGGGGCCTCGTGACAGCAGATGTCATGGGGCAAAAAGCAGCAAGGAAATTATTTCTTTCACCAATACAAGTTTCAAAAGTTCTTCCACATAGGCAAGCAAAGCGCCCGTGCCCAGGAGGTCCATTTCTGGTTTGTGACTGCTCCCATGGGGCTCAAGAAGTGGGTGTTCTGCAGCTGCTGCACACTGACTATACCTTACTCAGTTAATGGGGTGACTGACACTTACTGAGTGGGGCATGAGGGGAGACACATGTCTAAATAGCATAATCATGATAAATGTTTCAATTCTCTGATCCACTTATTTATTTATTCAACCTGCAGCTTTTCTTGAGGGCTACACGGTCCTGAAGCAGAGCTTTAGAGCTGACTCAGGGAATGATGCTGAGATTTGTTTTCCTTGTAGGTCTAACAGCATCAATGAGAACCAAGAAAACTGGGGAGCAGTGGAAGCACCATGTTCCTTACACCAGGCTAAGATCAGAGCTGCTCTCTGTGCTGTGCAGCCACTTGTCAGAAACCCTTAGGCTTTCTGCTAAATGGTTGGAGATGCTTGAAAATTGAGTGTTTTCTCTCACTGATTTAATCTTTATTTTATTATTTTAATTTTACCACATCCAGTGCTTTCTTCCAGATATTTTGAATGCAGCTAGAAATTCATAGGGCTTGATTGCTTATTTTCTCTTTTACTTTAGATCCTGGCATGGCATCAGTATATCGATGGAGATTTATTAGGTTCCTGCGGTTGCCTGACCACTAATAGAGCCCAGTGTGTTTGCTTGGGACTATTCCTCCATTAAATGGAGCCCTGCCCTGTACAGTAGGTGCATATGGGTGTTTGATTTCTTCCTTTGAAGCCCTTGCTTTAGTCATTTTTGAGGAAGATGGCATGACAAGGTGACAGTTGGCTTTTTCTGATATAATAGTTTCTGTAATCACTACACTGGGTTTTACTCTTGCGATGAGAGAGCTTTTTAAAAAATACACATTTAAATGTCAGAGAAGAGAAGACCTGTGAAGATGTTTGGAAACATCATGTCCCCTGGATGCCTTGTTAGACTTTCATAAACAGAGATGAGACTTTTCTGGGTTAATTCCATGTAGCTTTGTACTGAGTCTGCTACGTGAGGAGATGGGATTTGGAAAGTTTATTGAGTGCTGTGGGAATGCTTACGTGGTACACACATGATAAATGAAGCTGGTAGATTGTGTCTCTTCTGTCAACTTTGTGTCTTGATTTACAGAGCTTTCAGTGTTTTAGGGCTCCCACAGCATTATAATTCCAGATCATGCAGGATTTGCCTACTTTGGGACTTGATCTAAAACTCTTCCCATGTATACTGAAAAACTTGATATCTTTTGGAGCAGATATTCTTACTGATTCATTCTTCTGCAAGAAAGTGGAGGGAAATATGTTGTGTTGCTGCAAAAAAAACCCAAACCCCAAAACACAAAATAAAGAAAATCAAGTTAGGACTGTATCTTTATTCAGTGGGCTGGGTAATGATTTTAGGTGCTGACTCTGCTGGCAGTTTGGCATCATTTTTTCCCCAGGCTGCCCCTCTCTAGCTTTGTTTGGAGGGAGGGAATGGAGGCTCCCAGTAGCATCCCTTGGAGCTCCAATCTGCTCCCCATCCCTCCTTACCTCCCTCCCTTCTCCCCTCTACCTCCTCCCCTCTCACTCTGCCTCTTTGTGCTGCATGTTCCCTTTTCAAAAAGTAATTTCATGGCTCATGCACTTAAGATTCCATCAGAAAGTCGAGTCTTTGATCAGGCAGACAGACGCCCTGCTGGGATTTCATTGGCAAATCACAATTCCCTTAATTAAGACTATGTGTCTTTATATCACTAAACTGATTCCAGCTGGGTCCCTGCTCATTTTACATCCAGATTTACCTAGACTATGGATTCTCACCCCCTGTGACTCTGGAGGTACAAAAACCATTTAAAGACTTTTCGTTCCCACTCTCTTTCCCCAGCTGCTTTTTGCCACTGGTGCAGCAGTCGGTGTGGGCTGGGAACTAAACCTCTCCCTCAGTCTTCTTTGTGTTCTCTTCCCAGTTGAGAGATATGGTTGTGCAAGGGATTTTCTCTGTTTCTTTCCAGTGCTTGGAAGCTGGGAATCAGTAGTAGAAAGGGAATTGAACTTGCCTGATGATTTTAATTTCTTTTTTTCCAGAAGCCATGTTTTACCGAGAGTCGGGAAGATGCTAAAATTCAGCACCGTTTTCTCCTTCCCATCTTTCCTTAACTATCAATTAAAGGTGCAGCAGGTTAAGAATACTCACTTATGGTAATTACAGGTTCTGTGTGGGAGGGACTTTGGTGACATTTCTGCTGTGCTGGGTTTGCTTGTTGTATTAGTCATGCCAAGGCAAGCATTTCTCTGGAGACAAAATACACAGTCCTGACTACAAAGTGTGTGGTCTGCTCTGGCCAAGGAGATAATGCTTTGGGGGAGTTTCAACAGACAGTGTTTTTTCACCAGTCATCTGCATTTTCCCTTCCTCCTCTTTAATTTCCTGTCTCCCCTGAGCAGTGCCCTGACACCTTCTCCAGGGAGAGGAAACTTCCATAGCAACCTGCTAATGGCCCTGATTACAGGGATGGCAGCTGGCATGGCTGCTGTGAGACAGCACCCAGCCTCTGGCCCCAGAGCCTGTCTGGGGCGGATTGAAGGAGATTCAGGGTTGGGGCTTCTCAGTGCACCAAGCCCAGTGGTACAACTGCGTTTGCCATGTGCCACAGAGAGAAGTCTGGCTCCTCTGGAGCAAATCCCTTAGGCTTTTTCAAAATCGTCTGTGGGGACACTAAAAACGTGCCCACAGCTTGAGAAGTGTCCTCATAAATGTATTTGCAGGTGGGTGCAGTCAGACTCTGCCCCAAATGTGGGCAATGGCTGTCCCTGGGTAGGGCCCTCGAGATGCCAGCCCCAGGCTCTGAGCGTCTCTACAAGTGAGAGCTCTGTGCCCAGGAAACCTGGCTGCTGGCTCAACCGTGGCACATGGGAGGCTGTTGGCAGCTTATGCAGTCATGTTTAAAATTAATAGCCAGCAAACAGGGCAGCTTTAATGGCCAGCAAACCCTGACCTGGCAATTCCAAAGCTGAGCTGCCCTCTTAATAAATGAATCCAAAGTCTTGACACAGGTCACATCCTCTTCCACAGACTGATGCATCTTCAGATTTATCATGTCGAATTCTTTGCTTGAAAACGCCTACTTAATGATGTGCCTGCAGAGCTTCAAATCCTGTCCTGGGAACGTAGGCACTTCTTTTGGGCCAGAGCAGAGCTTGACTTTAAAGGAGCTTCATTTTAAGGGCATGGCGTATTTCCAGCTGTTACTCTCAGCAAGATGAGTTTTTGGTTCAGTCAGACAGGCTCCTGCCTGAGCTAAACCTTAGTTTGCTCTTCACATGATAATAAAAATGTTCACTGAAAACATTAATAGGACTTTGCACTTAGATGGGTTTTTGATGTGAGGGTTCCAAAGCTCTTTTTAATAAGAATTGCTGATTGTGCTCCATGGTAAAACCAGATTAGATCAAAAGGGGTTGAAAATCTCTGTTTTGTTTGAGAGACAGAACAAACCTATCCCAAATGTACAGATAGTACATTCTGTGAGTAGAAAATTAATTTTATGAGCTTTATAAATAACTTGATGATTAATTTTTTTGTTAAAATTAATTAAAAATCTCATACTTTATAGAATGTTAACATCTGTGTTTATCTTTGTCTTGTCCCAGATCATCTTAATGGAATGATAGAGACACGTTAAACTTATATATAGTTAAAGTTAATTGAAATCTTGCTTATAGGCTCTTTGTAAAGAAATTAGGATGTAATTAAGGTAAATCGTTAATGATGTCTAGATGCTGTGGTTATTGGGGTCTGTGCCAGACTTGGGTCACTTGCATTTGCAGACAAAGGAGCCCAAGCTGTTGCTGTGTTTCCTTTGTGGCTTGTTGAACACAGCAGGACAGTGGTCTGCAGGCACTTGCTGGCGCTGGGGATGTCCCTTCCCTGAAGGAGGAGATCCCATTGGCAGGGATATGCCAGGACCCAGAAAACCACCGTGCCTTGGAGATGGCTCCCTGTGGCTGGAGCACGGCCTCTGGGAGATGGAGCCTGCACACAGACACTGAGAGTCAGCTGAGCATCCTCTGCACCCCTTGTTGAGTGATACGCTTATGTGTAGGGCCCTAGATGAAATTATTGTTCAAAGGTGAAAAGCCAAAGCCACGAACGTGCTTTGGGTGTGTGACACCACAGCAACACAGTGAACTTGTCCTAAAAAGGTTAAATTAGGAGGAGTGATATAAAGTTAGTGCTTCAGGACATCAAGCCACTAGAAATATCAGAAGGTAGGGTTCTCTTTGGCTTTCTTATGCCTCACTAGGTGTGATTTAAAAAAATAATAAAAGCAAACAAAGTAAAAAAATTGCTAAGCAAAGCATCAAGTGCTGTTACAGTTAAGAGTATCAGTAACTTAGCAATAAAAATAGTAGAGGACAATATCTAACTGCACAAATTCAGGATATTCATAGCTGACTTCATATATAAGAGAAAGCAACTGCATTGAGATAAGAAATGCAGAGATAAGGTACCCAAAGTCTCTTACCGTAGCCCTGGAGAGATATCACAAAGGGAAGAAGTGGAAAATCAATGATGATGCATTTTGCCAACAATTTAAATCCCATCTGGGACCATGGAGACTGATGTCATTCTTGTCCACACTGAACCATAATCACTGCATCTGTCCACTGACTTCCCTAATATTTTATTTTGACCTGATAAGGAATCTAATACCTGACTACAGCTTTTCACATGTCTTGAAAGTCACAGGGAGGGTGTTAAGATGTGTCAGCCTAGTGAGAGAGAGAAAGGAGATGGGAGGAAATTATAGGGGGGTGTTGAGAAGGAAAGGGAGGTGTGTGTTAAGAAAGGAGAAGCGAAAGATAACGCAAAATGAAGACAAGCAGAGAAGAGCAGGTTGAGAAAAGGAGGGATTTGCACCAGAGATGGGGATAGAGGGACAGATAGAAGGGAAGGTGGGGAGATGGCTGGAGGGGGCAGGTTGGCAGCTGTTGAGGGAAGGGTGGTATATTTTCTTAAAATACAGGTATTGGCATACACTGGACTTGTGTCTTGGCTTTCTAGATAAACAGGTCTCAATTAAAGGAAAAGGGAATGGGATTCTGGACCCTGATAAAATGCATCTCATCTTTTGGTGCCTGAGCATTTGGCAGACTAGGCTCTTTTAATGTGCATGTCATTGTTGTCTGAGGCACAGCTATCTGCCTTGTGCTGTACTGCTAATTACTAAGGGAAAAAGGGAGATGAATCCCGCCTGTAGCCCGGTGGAGCGCAGTAGAAGTGAATCCTGGCCCCAGTGTGCATTGCTTCCTGAAACAGTCCGAGTTTTCTGGGTTTTTTTCTTATTGCACATACACGAGCACTACACAACCAGGAAGAAAGCTCTTTCCCAGTGAAAAGCTGTTTTTCCATCTCTCACAAGTGTGTTTACTGTATCTGTCTGCTGCTCTGTACCAGGTTGAGGCGTGTGTTTTGATGTGCAAACGTAGAAGAGCTGCCTGCAATCTTTTCTTTCCCTTTCAGCATCTCATACTGTACAATGAGATCAAAGAGGTTAAGTGAATTAGGGATCTCCTAACCACTGCTTTTTGGAAATGTGTTACTGTTAGCAATGCACAGTGGGCCCTTCCCTCCATTTGTTCCCCCTCCTTCACATATGTACCCACCATGTTCAAATGCTGTATCAGATCTAGGGAGACCCATTAGGAAGTGAGCAAGCCAGCCAATACAGATGAACTAAGATGCTTCTTAAAAGCGAGAAATGTGCTACAAGGATTTCAGATCCCAAATCAATTGAGTCACTTGTGTAGGCACAAAAATGGAACCATGTCATCTCAGAAACCAAATATTTGAGAATCAGTTCTGGTTTTACCACTCCTGTCAAAGCTTAGCTTCCCAGTTTAGCCTTCTCATTCTTGCCAGAGATATTATTAGCCCTCTGCCATTTCTCAGGAGCTGCACTGATGGACAGAGCTGGTGAAATAAAAGCAATTTCTGGCTGGAAAAGCAAAGTGAATAAAACAGCATGGTGGGAGGGCTGCAGGTGGCTTTTAAAAGTTCTTCAGCAAAATGAAAAACAGTTTATTTTGGAGCAGCCAATAGAATCTTGGCTGAATTGAGGTGCTTTGATTGTCTTAACGCTTTTGAATCCTTTTTCTTTTAGATATAAGTGCAATTTTAAAAAAGGCTGTTTGAAATGAAAAGTCAGAAGCAGCATTGTAAGAAAATGCCCATATGAGACCTTTTGGATTTTTATGTGGAGTATATCAGCATTTTTAAGTGATACTTAAACTTTCCCTCTTTTGTAACATCTCAAAAACAATAGAAAAGAAGAATCAGGCAGATAATTACACAGACACTTTGTTTGACTGCTTTTGGGTGCTCTGCAGACAAGGAGATGTGAGGCTGTCCCTCAGGGAGGACAGCACCGAGTCAGGCCTACATGTGTGCATGTGTCCACATGCAGCATCACAGCACCTGGGCAGTGTGAGGAAAATGCCAGGGTAGTTTGCCAGTCAGCTTCCAACTTGTGCTAAAAACATCTCTGATCTATATCAGTGTCACAGACTTGGCCTTTAAGGTGAACTCATGAGGCAAGTCATGTAGTATGATGACCTTTCTGATTCTGGAGTGCAGCCACCTGATCATCATCCAGTAAAAGAAACAGGGTAACTGTGCCTGCCCCAAAAAAAAGAGTTCCTGAGATGGAGATGTTGCAATGCCATGCATGCTACATTGGTCTTTCTAACTCAGAAGCTTACTAAGGCTCTCTTCTGGGGCGTAGAAATGAAATGTGTCTTATGAGCAGGTTTTATCACTTATCTGGTCATTTCAATATGGTTTTGAGTAATTAAACTTTATATGGAGCTCATTGGATTTGCTCTAGATTTCCACTAAGTCAAGGATCTGACTAATACAGGGATATTTCTTTTTTCACAGTAAAGCTAGAAACAGTGTCTCATGGCATGTTCTTCTAGCTCATTGAGTTGTTTTGTGAAACTGCTGTCAAACATGGTATTTATTAGGGTTGTGCACAAATACCTAACGTTGTGAACACACTGCATACATATATTAATGTCACATTCAGGTAGCAAAACATTTATAACTGTCACCGCTTTCCCCGTCTCTCTTCTTGCCTGTCTCCAAACACATAATCAGCCCTGCTCCTGGCTGATTGATGAGGTAGGTGGGGGATGGTCAGATTTGTCCTCATGTTGCTGTGCATTCTGCAGACTTCAGAGACAGAGGTGCACAGGGACTTTGGTTTCAGGGGTGTTGAGTACATGGCAACACCAATAATCCACCATTTGGGATGATAGTTGAAAAATATATGGTATGAGGAAACACCACCAGGGTCTGTTGGTGGTGTTGGTGGAGGAATTGTTTGTTGGGCTTAAGTGATCTTAGATAATTTGCTAGAATATATACTGGTATCCTCAGGAATTTGGGCTCTTCCATCCTGTTTGCCTTGCAAATATCAGTCCCTTCAGAGATCTCAAGCCCCCTCTTACGGCCTCACACCGCTCTGTCAGACTGAGTCCAAGTGCTGCCCACAGGACTGCTGCATTAGCAGCACTCACTGTTCTCCCTAGCAAAGATCAAGGGGTGCTTTCCATGAAAAGGTAACAGGTCCTGTGAGACCACAGACAGCTCCAAGATTTTTTGATCTCCTACACTGTCAGTCAGTGCATGGAGGCTGTTTAGACTGGACAATTTCCATTAGCATGTGGTCATTTCTCAGAAAATCTCCCACAGTTGCCCCAGTTTGGTGTAGGCTTGTGAAATTATATCAGCAGCAGGACTGCTGATAATGACCTGAAGAAAAATCTGCCGGTAACCAGTGCTTCCACTGCTGCTGCCATCAGGGAAGTCTGTGCAAGGACAGGTCTTTCCTGAAAAAGCATGAATAGCAGCACAGCTTGTTAGGGCTCAGGAAGCCAGGGAAAGAAATTAAGTGCTCTGGGGAGTGGGAACTGGGTGCTGGGACAGGGAGACCCTCTGCAAAACTGAAAACGAGCTGACTTTAGGAGAAAGCTTTGGCTAAACACCTACAGGCTATTCTGTGTCAGCAGCATTGCTAGAACGAGGTAGGGGCTCACTCCGTCCCATGCCAGGTGTGGAAACCCTACCTGCTTGCAGGGCTGTGGCCAAATAATGACTAAGTTCTCACTTTTTTAAAATCTGATGAGGCCAGATAGTCTCACATGCCAGGCTGGATCCTACCAGCTATTTTAGATGAAGGAATGTGTTGCCAGAATCAGTCAGAGCTATGTATACTGACTTTGGAAGCAGCTCCATGATGTTTCCTGAAATCTGACAGGTAAATGGCTTCAAATCAAGCTCACCATAGTGAAATCCAATGTGCTCTCTGTCACAAGTGCTGGACACTCTGCACTTCTGACCTCCATCATCCTCCCAATTCCATCAGGTGTAACCCCTTACAAATGTCAGGCTGGAAGCAGTCACCTGTGTCCTGCAGTCACATCAAACAGCCACATGTGGTCCAGCCTTGGCCACAGTCCCCTGCCTATCGAGTGATGTGACTTTGAAAAGGTCTTAGAGTTCACACTCCCTGTGAGCATGGTTAATACAGTGGTCCAGCAGCTACCCTACAGTTATTTCTTCAACACAAAAGCACTTCAGGGAAAATGTTTTGAACAGAGTACATCTCACATTTTCATCAGGCTTACTGTCCTTGGCCTGTGCAAAGACCCAGCTTTCTGAAGTTGTGCTTTCAGTGTCAGCCCACCTCCACCAGCAGCTGCTGACCTGTGGCTCCCCCTCCTCTTGCTTAGGGAGTATTTTAAGGTTTATTAGAGCTCCTTTGGGCTCCACGTTTGGCTCTGTGTTTCTGAATATGGGAAGAGTATGTTCCATTGCCTCTGAGTTGCAAGCTGGGCTATGCTTATCCAGACCCTTGTGATGCCTCTGTGGCTGGTCTTCCAAGAAGACCCACATTGTCCTAAAGAAAATTCAATAAGCCATTATCTTTTAGTAGGAATTTTGCATCTCTGGTTAGCCATGTACATCAGTTACACCATTACAACACGTGACTATTTACATACACAAATGCAGCAAACACAACTTCACATTTTCTACCAAGGCATCAGTAAAAGCCACAGTCCTCTAATTTCAGGAAAAAAAGTTATTTCAGTGTTGCTGAAATGGGAATCAGAAGGAAGGGGACTGATCACATCACCACTTACCTTGCCAACTATCAGTGGCAGCAGAAACTGGACCTATCCAACTGAAAGAATAGATTGCCTCTCCAGACTGGGGGTTAATTACAAACTGCTAAGTGCAACATTCTTCTTCTCTTCATTTTGTCACATGATGATCTGACCTCTTTCTGGAAGTCAGTCAGAGATTCAAAATAAGTAATTTGAAGAAGATGGGATGTGATACAGGCACCAAGTAGCTGAGTCAACCTGTGAACAGTCAGTGATGTTTTGTGCAGTGATACTTTGAAAAGTAAATTTGGAGATACCCCACAAAGCAGTATTAGAAAATAGTTGTTTCCCTACAGCAAATATTGAAGATTCCTTGTTAGAGCAACCACTGAATCCTGTGATATCTGATGTTAACCAGATAGTTTGTACAGATTAAAGGCCATATCCCATTTCCCTTCTGCTAGGAAAGACTTCTAAATTTGCCACATGAGGAAAATCTATTGGGAGGCATCTCAAGCTAGTCTGGGCTTAATAGGTGCCTAAGGCTTTTTTCGAGCACGTATTTGCAGGGGTACTCCAGCTGTGGATGTGCTTTTCCTTTTTGCTCTGTGTAACATCTGTGCAGTGGGCTTTTGTTTGGCTCTTTGGCAGTTTTCTTCTCCTTCCCCCAAGCTGTTTTGGCTGCTCACCCAGCTTTTTACCAAATTACAAATTTATTTTCCTTCTGCTTTTGGCAGACCCGTATGTAGAACTGTCAAAATGTCACTGGCATCAATTGTGTAAGGTTAGTGCCACATTATAGTCAGCGAGCTTATTAACACGGAAATGATTGGGTTTTGGAGAGGGCCAGGGAAGGACAAATGGGAATCCATTTTCCAGGCACCTGCTTTTTCTACTAAACATTTCTTCTTGTCACATATATATTTTTAGAAAGTGGTTGCCATCTGCATAGGAGAAAAATCAGCTGGAGACCCCATGAAGAATGAGGCTGTTCTTTGTGAGATTCCAGCAAGCTGGGAGAGGGAGATGGAGAGGCAATGGGAGCAAGTTGGCCAAATTCATTTGAGTGTTGAGTGACAACAGATGTTCATCTTCACCAACACAGTGACTAGAGACGAGATCATGCTGCAAAAATCTGATGAAAACCTAGTGTCAAAGTGGGAGATTGTGGGTTCTTGGTTCCATGGTATCAGCTTGGCCCAAAACCAGTCATGATTTCCAGTTGCTCTCCCCAAGTTTATAGGTGCCTGTGTTTAGGTGAGAGCTACTGTTTTGCTTATTTACATCTCTCTGCTTTTGGGGATTTAATCAGAATGAATTCCAGATCACCACTGAAAAAATTCCCATACTTCTGTTTTTATCTGTCCAAAGCTTTTTTAGGGCTTCTGGGGCTATCCCTGCAGAGAAACTTGCTCGCAGTCTTTAATGTGTTAATCTTCAAAATGACCTAGTGAGGTGAGATTTTTCTGGTTTATGAGAGCTGAGGTACAGGAAGCCTGACTTTCTTGCCATGCAAGTCGGTGAGACAGCAAAGAATAGTATTTGCATCTTTACAGGCTCCGTGTTAGTACCTAGATTACTGAACTATCCTTCTCATGCCTCATTTTTTTTTCTTCTGGCTTTTCCACCTTGTTTTTTTAAAGTCACCCCAGAGTCAGGTGGAAGCGCTGGAGCCATGCACTAGAGAGACATGAGGAGGAAGTGAAGAAGTGCCCAGACCCTACCAAAATTTTAAATCTGTGTTATGCTGTTGCTCTCTAAAAAGAGCCAAAGCACAGTAGAGGTACTTGACCTTTGGGTTTGTATGGAGCAGCTGTTTCACAGGAACCACTGCCCTAGCTTTTGGACTGTAGCTCACAGCCACCACCAGCCTGACCCAGATTCAGACCAGTGCCCTAAGGGTGAAGGTCACCAGAGCCCATAGCTGAGCCTCTGGGACACCAACCCTCCTTCCCATCGACGCAATGAGAGCATGATGTGAAGTATGGATCAACTTGTGGACATTTTCTTTTGCCTCAGGACTTCTTTCCAAACCCTCTGAGTGCAGCCTCCCAAAACCCCACAGACTCCTCAGCTGTGAGCTCTCCTGCTATGGCAGATGACACCCTACCCCACACCACACAGGTGGTTTTTAAGTTAGGTGCCTGTCCCTGTTTTCTAGATGGTGTCCTGAAGCCAAAGAGGTGTCTAACAAAACTGCAGAAGGTCTGATTCTCCAGCTGGGAATGGGGGACCTGGTGACATCCCCAGTGAGATGGGCATTGCAGTGGGAGTTGGAGCCCCGTGGTCATGGGTGTCGTGTATCCAGGACCAGGCAGGAGAGGCCACTTTTGGCCCTGACCATGGTAGCAGGCTGGACTGCCTCCTGCAGGCTCCAGCAGCCCTCCTGGAGAAAATCTGAGCTCAGAATCAGGGGTTGGGTCAATTAAGCAACCATCCCCCACCTCTTCCTTGTGCCAAGCAGAATTTTAATGTACTTCCAATTTCTGTTTTTAGCACACACAAAGAAAAAAGAAAAAAATTAATAATCATCTATAAGAGAAGTTCTTTTCAGACAAATGGGAAAGCATTCAATGCTGATATGTATTTTTCCCCACATTTAAATGGTATCCATTTAAATGCAGATTTTCTGGTTTCCTATGTGGAGCTTGGAAGAAACGCCTTTCAATTTAAATGTTAATAGAAGAGTAAACTTCAAAATCAAAATTTCTCTATAAGGGACAGTGTTTTCTCACAGCTCTAAATGTCTTTCTCTACTTCTTCCCTCCTTCTCCTCCATCCTCCTTCCTTTCTTCCTACACCTCAGCCCAGCCTCACTTGCATTAAATAGTCTTTTTAAAAACAAGAATACGTCTTTCAGAGTTCCTGAATGAAAATGTTTAATGCTGGGATCTGTGGAATGAGTATGTTTGAGCAGAGTGCTGGGGCACTGATAAAACAGAGATGCCATCCCTCCACCTCCAGCCTTTTTCACTCCAGCCATTTATCAAATGTGCTGCTCTGAATGCTTTGTGCTGGGATTATGCTCAGGCTTGTGCAGTGGTTGGGACAGGGGATGAAAAGGAAGAAAAACCTTTAGCATAATGTTTTAGTTGCTCCTGATTGTGAACAAGGCTTTGGTGCTGGGATAGGCAGCAGAGGAGGGAAGTCAAATGCAGGGGGAAGAAAATAAAGGAGTTGTTACCAAATCTCTCTCTTTCTGTATTACCCCTCCTGTCCCTTCTGTGCTCCATTGCTGCACATCTCCAACTTCATTTATCTTTGAGAGAAGCTTAGGGTAAATCTGCTTTTTACAAGAGACACTTAACACTGTCTGATACTGGAGTTTACATAAACCATGTTTTTTGCATCCTGTCACACTCCATTTCTCATCTTTAATGCAAGCTTTTCTTTCATTTTTCTCATTACTCTTGTCAATTATCCATCTGTTTTTGTCCATTCTTCTTTCCTCATTGAAAGAAAAAGGAAAGAAAAACAGTGATTCTGTTTTTTCTTCTGCTTCTTTCTGGCCCTGATGAGCCTTATCCTCCTTTGCAAGAAGTAATTCAAGAGATACTAACTGAAGATTAAATCTTAATAAAATTCCATGTGATTAGTGGATATGTAGATACTGTGATGATGACCAGCATATAAAACGCAGACTGTAACAGGGCAGAGTCTGCTTGCAGTAGAAGGGCAATTCTGTAAACTGAATAATAAAGTAACTAATGTGTAGAATAGGTTATACTGCTTTCTTTATCCAGATTATTTTCATACAACTGTTACTGTATGTCATTATTATCTGAATGCCAATGAAGAAAAAGTGGTGAACTGGCCTCCATGCCCCCCCCCGGGAGAGAGGAGAAAGTCTGATTTTCAGAGGAAAGCTTTTGGAGCACCCAACCCTCCCACTGATTTCAAGGAAAGCAGAGCACACTGGGCTCTTCACTGATGCTCAGTTCCATGCCCCTGAGGGGTCTCTAGGTGCCTGTGACAGCCTGGCAGCAGGGTTGTGTGGTGAAGCTGGCCCTGGTGCCCTGCTCTGCATTGCCTCCTGTGCACTGTACCTTGGGGGGGGATAAATGGAGTATTGAGTCTTAGTGGTGCCAGAGCAGCACTTCTCACCAGCACTGAAAGCACTTTACAAGGAAGGGAGTCACCTTTCACCTGAACCCAGAGCCCATCACAGACTTCTTCCAGACTATTGGAGAATACAGGGAAACTTCCATTTAGAAAGCTGGAGTTTCCACCTGGCCTCTCCCACTACCACCGGGGTAGAGGTACTGGGAGCAGGGAGATGGTGTCTCACATCATCCAGGAGGGATCTCTCTAGGCAGGATAATGTGATGCTGAGGGACTGTGTTGTCCTTGCTCCTGATCAAGATCATACTTGTGCTCTGGTGGCTCCAGGTAGAGGCCACTTACAATAAGAGATGACCAGCATAAAGAAGTGTGTACTGTCTGAGTTCTTCAAAAGTTCAGGAAGGAAGAAAAATGAAAAAGGCACAGCTTTGATGTCATAAAGTCACAAAGTCCTCACTGAAATTGAGCAGAAGCCATTTTATTTCAAATGCCTCAGTTTTTTCAACACGTGCATAATCCATGGAAGCTGTGTAACGAAAAGCCTCGTAGCTTGGTCACAACTGAGAAATGTTTGCTTTGTGTGGCCTCACCTAGCAGGAGCAGGAAGGATTAAAGTTATGAATATGAAGAAGAGTGGCCAAAATTGCAGGTGCCTCAGATTTCCTTCCCTATTTCTGAGGAGAGAGGAAAAAGAGGGATGAAAAGGTTGACTGGGCAAATTGCAAGTGTACTCTGCTGGGTCCAAAGCTTGGAAATATTCCTAGATGATCATATATTGCAGTGCTAAAAGCACAGATAGTAAATCTGGAGAGAGAAAGACTCTCTAAGATCTGCTCTTGAACATCACTGAAGAAATATAAATGATGAGCTTCGGGTACTTTTAGAGAAAATCTCCTCACCAGAACCAGAGAAGGAGAGGGAATGGTGTAGGGTAGAGTAGAATAGGGTATGACAGAGTAAAGTTGAATGATGCTTTGGTATAGGCTCAGCTACTCTGGCCCGCTAGATTCGGGATTCTAAGGGCAAAGCTTTTCTTTTCTTCCTAGCCTGCTGTCACTCAGAGCTGAGTGACAACACAACAGGTATCAAAAATATCCTTTTTCTTCTTTGGCCAAAGTTTCTTTTTGAGCGTAAGGGAAAGCAGGATTGGAGCAAAAGGCCGGACCTTTCTATGGGATGGTATTCACAGCCATCTTTCTCCCAGGACATAAGTCTTCCACCTTCTACAGTAGAACTGCTTCAGATGTACTAAATTCCTGCTGTACAAGTGTCCCCTTTATGCACTGAACTCTCTAATATTCGTATCATAATGTCTCTTGAAGACAAATCCATCTTTTCACCCTCACGAGACGCTTTTTTTCACCCTTCTCTGTCCTGTACTTAAACAAGCCTTCCTTCCTTCTCTAGTGCCTCTTTAAGTCCCTCCCTTATTGTTTAGGGGTTCTTTTTTGCCTCTTCTCTGCTCTACATGAGCAAAAGGCAAGAATAAAATAGTACTTTCAGCCACTGCAGAATTTCTTAGGCCCTGCAATTTTCCCCAAATAGTGGAGGAATTGCTTTCAGACAGTAACACCAATATGTGATCTGGGACACCCCCTTTCCTCTGGTGCTTTATGACAGTTCACCAGAGATAAGAAATTGCAGTTTCATGTGGGGTTTGCTTTTTGCCAGCATAAACCTCTAAAGGTGTCAGCCTTTGTAGAAGACATGACTTCATTTCTCCCTTGATGAATGATTCACCTGACTCTGAAATTGTGGGATTTCTTCTGGAGGAAGGCAGGCTGTAATGCCAGCAGTGCATAGCCGGCACCTTCCTTTTGCGATTGTTTCTATTTTAAATAACTGTAAGAACACTTAAGAACTCTGACAGAGGAAGCCCATATAGGTGGTCTGTCCTGACAAGAATAAATAAATCTCATGATGCCTATTCTCCATACACCTCATCCTGAGGGACATGTTAACTAGCACAGACCACAGAAGCTTCCTATCAGCTTTTCCATGTAGGCGGGTTCATACATTGCCGGCAATCAAACACTTAACATTTTATCACACAAATAACAATCTCTAGTCAACAGAAGGTGATGGGATTTTGTGGTTTAGGAGAAGTTATGCATGTGTCTTATAAAGGCCACTGTACCTCTTGAGATATGAAGGTTCACTTCATGCTTGACAGAGCTGGTTTCCCTTTTTGTGAGGGTCTTCTGTTGTTCTTTCTCTCAGCTTTGAGGGAGTTGTGTTTTAGTGTAAGTTTGTGACGTGTATCTCTGAGTCTCTTGGGTGCAGATACATGTAAATATAATCTACTATTACCTTGGTTGAAGTGGGTTGTACTCATTGAGATTGCATTAGAGTAATCTTTAAACTGAGGACTGGGTTGCCGCAGTGAAAGGCACTCAGAGATTTTAACAGAGTCTCAGGTAGACTAATACATATTTCTGTTCTTATCTCTTCATACCTGAAGCGGAAAGAAAAGATTAAAACCCTCACCCTCTATTTGCCAACCTCATCCAAAATACAGTTTGAAGCTCTGCAGAGAGAATAGTGAGAGCCAGAAGATGCCACTCAAAATCACCTGCATTAACACTCACTTGTTCATTGTACCTGGGAGCTGCCAGGGCTGGCATTCAATAAAAGACATATCTGCCCAATTCTATCTCGTCCCCTCTGAAGTTCCGGGGCGAGATAAGAGAAGGGATTATGTCAGGAAAAGATACCTCTGTGCTGCTGATTCTTTATAAGAGAAGCAATTTAAACAAAGCTCAGTGAAATCTGGTAAATTGTGCTCTAGGGCTGTATGCAGTTCTTGAACAATTTCCAATACATACATTTGTTTGGAAAAAAGAAGGAAAAGGAGTGATTTTGACTCTTTTCAAGTATAAATGTTCTTGATCCCTGGTAAAGACAAATCAGAGGGAATTTAATATGGGAGGGTATAGATCACAGTGACCTGCAATGAAGGATTATGCTAAAGAATTACGCCATCCCAGTCTATTTCTACTTGTGACGTTAGTATATCCTGACATCTGTTCATAGACAGGCACAGAAATACATTTGTGATTTCCTTTTTGATTTTCCCATTTGTTGGGATACCTCAGGAAAGAACTGTGTTATACCCAGAATGTCTTCTAAGCTGTTCTAGATATTCTGGATACAAGCTTCAGGGTCCTTAGTTCCTGCAGACCTTCCTCTATTGGGAGAAGGAAGGAGGACGTGTAGGATGGACTACCTGAAATACTATTTGCAGCAATATTGCACTTTCTGAGGGTCTGATAACAAGCACTGTAGCTTGATCTGCTAGCAAACACTTGAGAACAAGCAGTTCTGAAAGCAAAACCAGTGCTGTGTGGTTCAAGTGCTGTCCAGAAATCCTGGTAATACAGATTTAATTATACACTCTCCACAAACTTTTCATGTAGCTGGGGGCATGTTGACTATTCTTGACTTGTTTTCCCCATCTTTCACAAGAGGCTTCTTCATATATGTGTTGTGAGTAAAGAAATCTCTAGTTTTTTGGAAGCACTGTTAAATTCTGTGGAAAGCAAGAGAGATATCAAGAGGAAGACTGAGCCCTTGCTTTAGAAAGATGACTTGCAATTTCAAGGAAGAGGACAGAACATCAGAAGTCAAAAAGGCATATGGAAATTTTCAAGAAGCAAAGCTGAATCAGAACAGGTTATGTTTGCAGCTGCTGGGGTGTGAAACTTCTGCCACAATGCGATAACCAGCATGAATTACTTTATTGCCCATAACAAATACAGATGGACAGATATCAGGGTGAAAGGAAGGGCAGGGGCATTTGCAAACTGACAGAGAGAACCTTCCATCATGTGTTGCTTGGAAATAAATGACTCTTAACCAGCTTTTCTGTCTTTCTTTGTCTTCAGAAAACGTATAGAGTTAATATTCCCAGCAGAAAACTAAAATGCTTTTAGGAAATACATGTTGGTTTATGAGAATCTGTCTGTATTTTAAGAACATTGTCTAAAATGCTAACGTTTCTCTTTTCATCACGATTCACAAAGCTTGTGGCTTTCAAATTTACCATTTCAGCTTCCATCACAGGACCTGGATTACTCGATTCCCTGTCCTTTCTCCAATGTTATCAGTCAAGAATTTTTTGTTCCCAACCTACATGAACGTGATACCTGTATTCCTTGCTTGATGATCCACATTGCTTTCGAGTCAGGACTGAGTTCCCTGCCTTTTACATGCAGCAGCACCTGTAGCAGTGCTAGATATGAAAAGTCTCCCAAAAAGAAGATATTCACTCATAGCTTTTAGTCGACATCAAAAAGAAAAAGGGATGAAGAAGGTGTTTCTAAAACATGTGTGGAAAGATAATTTTGTATGTTCACCCACAAGTGATGTTGGTATCTATGTCCACATAGTCAATCATTGAAACTAGCAGTCATGAAGGCAAAGCATAAAAATCAACTTCTGTATTACAGGTGTTATGGAATAAGCAATGTAACATTCCTTACTTTCACCTCATAGCTACATTTCTAAAGGTTTGGTCTGCTAGATGGTGGAGAAGGGGAACTCAGTGTCCCTGCAATGTGTGCACTTTGTTACAGTCTGAGGACTTGGGATGGGTACCCAGGAGAGGATCAGCTGTGGGACCAGCTAAGCAATGCACATGAATGCGCTGAGATAAGGGTTGTTTGCGGCTGCAGCTCCCATTTAGCTGTATAAGATTCAACAATGCATGCATTTTGCTGGCATAGTCACTCCTTCAGTTGATTGGTGTTGTCATGCCGTGACCCTGAGATCCTATTACTCAAGAGGTTTTCAAAAAGAGAAAGAACGTAGAGAACTATTAATTTCATAGTCTAAAAATAAATAAAAGCAATTTCAGAAAAATAAACCAAACCCAGAATGTGCTCAAACATCACAAAATGGTGTTACATGGACAGCATGACCCTTTTTACCTTTGCAGGATGCATTCAGGAAGGGTCTTATCAGTGCCAATCAAACTCAGACAAAACCCCATCAATTTGTACTGATGAGCTATTGTTTATTTATATGTCATCCTTCCATCCTAAATTAGCAGAACGAATTTAGATACTGCCTCGAGTACACAATGCAAATCTTTGCTTTTCTTCTGTCCTTTCTATGTCAAGCACCACACCAACAAAACAGTAATCATAAACAGGCCCATTAATAGGGATTGAGTCCAGGGAATATAGGCTCCTGTTCCTCTAAATAGCCTGAGGGTGGTGATTCGTTTACATCCATGAAGGACTTTTCCATAAAAGAATCACTTTGAGTAGACTTGATCCCAGCACTGACCTCAGCTTCATGTGGGCACTGACAGGTGAGGAGCACCAGGAAGATGCTGTTGGACAAGTGCAGACTGTTATTGAAACCCATTTTACAACTCCCTTCCCAGTACTGCCATTCACAAGGGCTCCCCTCAAGGCATGTTATGTCAAGACAAAAGCCAAACAGTTTTAAATAGAAAAGAAGGTTTATATTTTATTTGTTTCTGATAATCTCTAATGGATGGACTTGTGAGGAGCAGATTTGCAACTGGCCTAAGCAGTGACAATCTTAAACTAAGCTCACTGAACTTGTGAGAACTAAGAGTTCATAAAGAAGCTCAATTTGGATTTTTGCTGTATTGTATTGTAAGAAAGGGAATTTCAGGCTCCATCAGCAAGAGAGGTCAAGGGAAACAAACATCAAAATTTGGCCTAGAAATGTTTCTCCTGCTCCTTTAACTCTTCTGTTTGATGGCAAAATTCTCACAGATTTTAGCAGGATAAACACCATTCCTTAGTTTAGTATACAAAGATATGGAGATGCTTGTGATCCACTTTGGGGATTATGAAAACTGGGTCCATCAGCCAGACACTGGGGTAGATCTGAGGAATTCTGGACATCTTGCAGCTGAATAAAGCTATTTAATTTGAGCTCATTAGAAGCAGGTTGTTAGGGTATGTTTTCATTAGGACAGGCAAATGGTGTTACTTGGAGTCAGCAGTCACAAGGTAAATTGGAAGGGGTTTGTAGGGCTGACACAAAGAGCTGTGCAGCACCTCGGAGAGATGTGCTGTGCTGTTATGGAAGATGACATAGGAAACAGTAAAGACTTTATGTTTTCGTTCATCTTTCAAATTGAGCCCAGCCTTCGTGGACTGAAAAAGTAGGAAGACACTCAGCCATCAAAGATGCTCACTAATATTTACTGCTTGTTTTAAAAAGCACTCTGAGAAATTCCCAAGGAACAGAGATTAGCATTGCCTGGGAGAAGTACAAGTTTCTGCAGGAAAAACTTTCTTTTTTTTTGTACTAGAACTCCTTGAACATAGTCAAATGTGGTGGGACAGTCACAAAACCTAAGATAAAAGTACTTATTTTAAGATGTGTATCTTGTTAAAAGGACCTGGTTACTGGTGGGCTGAAGAACTGGTTATCTTTTTGTTGTCTGAGAGATGCCTCGGAAAATGAGTGACACTCTACAGGAAGGAGTTGTAGCTTCAAGGGAGGGCTTGTGTTTGTATGCGACTTGATCTTGCATACAAAGTGCTATAATGAACAGGGACCTGAGTAAACTGCCTTCAAGTTATTCTGTCCCAGCATATCTATAGACTTTGTGGACGCTTAGCATTTTGGATATGAAGTTTTATAGATCCCTGATTATGATAATTTATCACTCTTCACAAATTTCACTGAATCTGTGCTGTGGGTATTAGTGGTCCTTTTATCCACTGTGGGAAAAGCATAAAAAACAACAGAAACTGAGAAATAGTCACAGGCCAGCCAAGGAGAAAAGCTGCCATAGAGACTGGTGGATGATTCACAGTTTTCAAATCTTTCTCCTCTGTCATAAGCATTCTGTTTCTTGAAAAAAAAACTAAAATCATTGCTGTGCAAAGAAAAAAAAAATGTTTCAAGAAGGAAACAAATGTTTAGAGAGTTGACTTGGCTGGAATTTTCTCTGTATGTATACTCTTGACATATCAGTGCTTGAACTTTTTATGCGTGCATGAAAGGGGGACAGGGAATAATCAAATGTTAGTGAAGATGCCCCCATCTGTTTCATTATCTGAGGGTGTGAAGATGCTCTTTAGCTCACATAGTCCTTGCTCTTTCAGTTGCCAGGTGGTCTCACTGCCCAGATTTCACATCCAAACCAACTGTGAAGAATTTTTTTTCCCAGAACATGCAGGAAGAGGGTTCCCAGCAGTCCCATAGTCCCATCCTTTTTGCAGAAGGCAAATATGCAACATAACCAGGTCTCTGTTTAAGGATTCCTGTCATTAGGACATGAGGACTCTTTTCCTTTATTTACGAAATAAATGCAGGTCAACGCCTTTCACCCACATCAGACGTACTCAGTCCCCACTTGAATACAAAAATGTTTTGCTCCAGCACCCTGCCCTCCTCCTACAGTCAGTGCTCCCTGGAGCACTCAAAAATGTCCTCACCAAAAATCATGTGGCAAGGTCACCATCTAGGTACAGGAGAGGACAATGATGTGTCCTCTGTCCCAGCCGTGTATCTGGAGTGCATTTAATGATGTCTGACACCAGAGTATCTGTGTGCCTCGCTGTTCTGGAGGGACTGCGTTTCACTCCTACCACCACTGGATGCTACAGCCCAGCTTACATGTGGGAACCTGTGGCCCAGAGGGGCTCAGTGACTTGCCCAAGATCACCAAGGGGGTCAGAATTGAGGTGAATCCTCTGTCGTGTTTGTGCTGGCACAAAGCATAGAAACTGCTTTGCTGATCAGTTTGAGCAGGGACATCCTTTGGATGCCGTGGAGTAATGGACAGAGATGAGAAGGCAAGATGTAAGCAGATGTTGTGCTAGTGCCCAGAGACTGGAGTTATTAGGCACAGTATTGCACTGAGGCCATTTTACAACTTCTAGCTCCTGAGCAAGCTGTCACAAGTCACTTGAGTGCATCTGCACTGAGCTTCATTGTGTGGTAAAATAGTCACCTGCTCTCTCTCCTGCCAGCCCAAGCTAGTGACTTAATTTATGGTTTGTCCTCGCTCTGAATCATCCATACTCACATCATCCTACACCAACACACACTGAAGTCCTTGCAGATCAGTAGCATTTTGGATTAAGACAGATATGAACCCCTGATGATGCTGATTTATGACTGTTCCCACTCATGTTGTTTTTCTGTCTTCCCCACTGCAGATCTGCGCAGGATGACAGCTGGCTTCATGGGCATGGCTGTGGCCATCATCCTCTTTGGATGGATTATCGGCGTGCTGGGGTGCTGTTGGGATCGAGGCCTTATGCAGTATGTGGCAGGGCTTCTCTTCCTCATGGGAGGTAAGGATGATGGTGTTTGAAGGAATGTGTATTTCTTGTTTTCATGTTCCCTCTTTCCACATGTCCCTCCTTTTCTAAGTCACTGAAAATATGTTTTCAGAGTTGTTTTACTTGATCTGGACTTGGTTTTATTCTGAGCTCCTTCTGGTGCACATCAAGGATCACCCAGCCATAGTTACTTCCATAGTAACCCAGCCATTTTACTTCTATCACAAAACAGTATCTGTAACTCATGGTAGTAGAAAGGGCCATCTGAGTTTTTTAGTACAGTATTCTCTTGTTGCAAATAACACTGTCACTTAGTAAGCTCAGTAATAAAAATCTGAATATTATGTAGATGTTAGTCTCACCACTATCCTATTTCACAGTGGGACACTTTGATACCTAGAAACTGTGCTGAAAGTTATAATCTATATTTATTACTCATCAGTTGTTCTTGAGTCAAATGTAACCTTTAGTTTATATGTCTCTTTCTTTGCTGTACCTATGAAGAGCAATGGTATTCTGTTTTCCTTTTTCCACTCTACATAGACTGTCTTGTAGACTTGTCTCTGTAAGAACAATTATCAATCCAGCAGCCCTTACTGCCACCTGTTCTTGTTCATACTTGCCTTTCTCAAATATGGATGAGAAGGACTATTCCCTAACAATGTCTAATCAAGACCTTGTATAAGTGGTGTGATGGTTTTCTTCCCCTGCTGGTAATTCCTTGCCTGAAGTATTTTGTGGTTGTATTTGCTTTTTCATGCTGCATCACACTGGAGACCCACAGTCATCCTGCAGCTGGATGATACATCCAGGCCTTTCTCCACCTTTGTACTTTCCTACTGATGCTCTCCCAATTTACAGCAGAGGTTCTGTTTATTATTCCCCAGGTACATGCCCTGACACTCTGTGCTTTTGAACTTCTTCCCATTCCTACTACAGCAGCCCTCAAGGTCATCCAACATTTCCCATGTAATGTACCAGCCTTCCTTACTACAGATGCCATCCAAATTTCTGTTAGCAGCAAATTTCAAGGCACAGTTACTTGAAATGAAGGGTGTGAGAGTCAAGACCCAAACACAGCTCTGGGTGAATGTCTCAAAGTGAACACCACTACTTCTGTTATCTTTTCTTTTCTCTGCTGGTAATTTTTGTTTAGCTGGGTTTTTGCCCTCCAGGCAGATCACCTCTTCAGTGCACTTTATCATCTGTTTATCTGTACTGTGGTGTGACACAGATCAGTGTGTCACATAGAGGAAAGATTCCGTAGTCCCAGAAGAGGAGTTAAGTGCTGGAGTAACAAGTATTTATGTTCTAGTGATGTTGTGCTGGTGACATTAGACATAAGTTCTCTCTGTGCCCGCAAACACATTTGAAGTCTGCTAGGACCTTGTGCAAGCACACACTGGTCTTTGTGAGGATGTCTGTAAATGTTTTGTTGTGGGTGTCAAAACATTATGGGCAATGGCTTGCCAGATGAGCTTGGTTTCTCATGTATTTAAAAGCTTAGTTTGCACAGGGGCCATTTTGCTCCAATCTGTTCAGATATCTGTGTGGTATTTAAGTTACTACAGCACAACATTCAGATTAAAACATTAAGAGTATACTAAATAAATACAGAAAACTTAAACTTATTAGAAACTAGCTATGTCTTGTTTACTATTTGGAAATCAGCATTATATATGGGGTGGTTTCTAGTGCAGCTGCAGAGATTACCTTTTGGCTCAACATTATTTGTTAGTGATTTGAAAGATGACTGAAAAGTTTTCAGGTGAAAAGAGATTCAATATAACCACGTGTAGTGGAATGGGTCACTCAGCTTGCAAAGCCATCTTTTGGTGTGCTCAAACAATACACATTTCAGTGGAGACAGAGCCAAGGTCACACAACAGCCTCAGTCATCCCCACGGAACAAGATGCTCCCTCTCAGAGAGGAGGGACTCTGAAAAGGTCTCTGGAATCATGGGTGCTGGGATCATCCAGCTGTGCAGGAGCTCTCAGTGCAATGCAGCTGCTAAATGGGTTATTTCTTATGGAATATACAATGAGACCATGAGGTGGTGTTACCTCTGGGCTAAGCAAAGCTATTTCTGGAATCCTAATCAGGTGTCAATGCTAAAGAAGGATGTGGAAAGAATGGGAGAGGTTTGCAGAAGAGCTGTAAGAATGACTTGTGGTTTGAAAAACAAGAAACAGACACCATGCCACAGTAAGCCAATTGTTTGAAACTGTTTAACAGAAGGTTTATAATTGACTTGAACACAGAGTGAAAGTACCTATGCAGTGAGAAGCCATCTGATAGTAGTATGCTCTTTGCATAGACAAAATAATAACCAGATCCAGCAGTTGGAACCTGAAACTAATTGAAATGAGAGGCACCAGATTATTTTATCTGCCAAATTCTGTCAAGAAGTGTAATATTATAAATAAAGATGTGCTGGGAGGAGATCAAACTTATTTTCTGCTTCAGCGCAGACACGTGGATCAGTATTACCCAAAGGTTACTCTCTTTCTTGTTTTGCACAAGTCAGTAGCAACTGCCATACCAATTTCCTTTAACAGCAAATGGGCATAAAGTAACATCTACAAACCGAAGCAGTCAGTTAATAAAATACACAACTAGAGCCATCTAATCTAAAAGTCAGTAGCTATCAATGTTTTCAGACTGTGTCATGTGTTAGACAGTCCTTCCTTTTACAGCCAATGAATCTTTTAATTTAAACTTTTTTATTGCTGGATGGTGTTTGAATACAAAACTGCTTCTGTCATGCCATGAATGCTGTCAACATATTACCATTCTGTTTCTTAAACTACATGGAGCCAGAGTGCCTCTCAGTTTTGCCTGACTCTTTCTCAGGTCCAATAATGGGAAAACTGCTCTGGAAGGTTTCTGCCATCTGACCTCATTGCAGCTGACAGGAGACTGTGTTCAATTGGTAGCTATAGAATCTGACTGAAATCTAACCTTCCCTTCCATTTGCAACACCACTTGTTTTGGCTATGTTTGTAGTATTTGTACTGGTTTTATTTCTAGAAAAATAGCTCTTTTGCAATGTTTGAACATTGCTGGCTTAACATATCTATGGGGTTTGTCCCTTATTGCCCATAATTCTTTGAACAGGAAATCTCAACAGAGCACTGAGAAGTGTGCTATAATAATCTAACGAGATCAGACGTGGTTTGCTTGGACCTCTGGTTCTTTATTATATTTACCAAACCATCCTCTTGCTAACCTATGTGGCAGTGCCTCATAAGGACTTGCTTTGCTTTGCTTGATCTAATTTCTCAAGCAAATTGCTGAAACAAGTCATTTACGAAATGCTGGCTATTATCTGGTATTAGCTCATCTGGAATCCAGGACATGTAAACTGTGATTTAGAGTGTGTTTTACACTGCTATTCTGCATGTTTTGTAACAAGCTAAAAACTATTAATAATTCATCTTTCCTGTTTAGTCCAAATGTATCTGTATCAACAGCAATCACAGATCCCTTACAGCTTCCAAAGTTCTTTTCCATAATTTTTGGTTTTATTGTACAGTTTATACTTGGATCCCTTATCTTGAATGACAGCGTTTGCCTGTCCACAGTAGGATTTTTTTTCAGTCCCTCATGTTGTACAGAGCCGGATGGATACTGTAAATTATGTTTAGCACTTTTTATCTCATTTTGCATGATGGTACTGTTGCACAGCCTCCTGTACCCAGAATTGTACTATCTGTTGTAGTTTCATTTCAGTATTGTCAGTATCATTTTATCCTGCAAGGTGGGAGAGTTTATCTTTTTGAGAGTTTTTCCATTGGGAACTGTGCTCTTAAATTTCACTGTGATTAGTCCATTTTATTCATCTTGCTTGAGACTAGTTAATTCTGTAACAGAAGTGGGTCACACTCAAATTATACATGACTCCAAGCACATCCTCTTGCAGGTTCTTGTGTTTTCTCTTCATGCAAATTACTGAAAATCTGTGCACCAGTAAAAGCCCCATCCAGTAATTTTGTAATTTTATAACTATTTGTGGAACCTTAGGAGCATCTGTAACACTACTTCCAAATGTTAGTCCTGTGGCAAACCTGATGCTTTCATGCTCATCAAGTACCTAGTCTAACAGGAATTCAGTTAAACATCTCTCTGAGGAAATGCATGTGGGGCATTTCATATGCTGTGTGTTGACCAAAGCAGTTTTATTTGCACCAGAACTGTGCCTTTGCTTTTTCAAGTCTAGACGTGGCCACCTCATCAGTTCTCAGGAAGTGGTGTTCACATTTTCTGGCTTTGAGCAGTTCTTTTGAATGTATTCAAATCCTTGACCTTTTTGGGTTTATTATCATAGCAAACATGTCAATTCTTTTGATTGGTGTCTTCACTCTCCCGACAGCTAATTTAACCAATATCATCAAGTTTTACTTCTATCTCCCAAGAGCTGAGATGCTACGAATTGCCACATTGGTAATTCTACCAAGGCAAATTCCATTGGCTCTAGGAATCCCTTATTTTAGCTCTCCATCAAGTTGTTTATGAATATTTCCTGTATCATGATCAGCAAACAAGCTGTATATCCATCTAACCCTAGTTTTTTCTACCTGCTCTCCTGCACATTCATCCATAGGATTTTCTTGTTTCAGCATCTCAGATTCTGCTAGTTTTGCAGCCATGCAAACCCAACCTCACCACACCTTCTGTTATTGTACTTGCTTTATAAAATCATCTTTTAAAGACAATCTCGGATAGCCTGATGTTTTCCCAGGTCAGCTGATTTCAGTCACCTGTTTTGAAATATCATACTGCTTGCATTATTTCTAATTTGAGGGCAGGGGTGACTTTGTACCTAAATGCTTCAAAACCCTTTTCTTCCTCATCAGTGCCTGCTGTGGGGAAAGTGGGGTGGCTGCCTCCTGGTGGCATGATCCAGTGTTTTGGCAGTGATTGCATCCTCCCCCTCCCTACCTTGTGTACCTCCCTGCTGAACTGCTGTCTGTTGTCCCAGCTGGAAATACAAAATGGCACTTCCAATATCATGTTCTGGTACTTGCTTCAGCACACAATTATCCCTGGCGAAAGCTACATCACTTGCCTTTGTAAATGTATTAAAAGACTGACAAAGAATGACGTTTTATCGTCCTTACCAGAGCTCTGTTCTTCAGCTGCACATTCATGTATTTTCCCTTCATAAGTCTGTAATTTGCACTGAGAACACATTTCAGTGAAATAGTTTGGGGTTTTACTGCATGCCTAACAAGGCAGCCCCTTCAGGGAGAGACTTCTGCGTTGTCTTATTTTGTTCCAAATTTACTGCAAATAAATGCAATAAATCATCTCTGCGCTTGTTTACTGTTTCTACCTGTTCTCTTCACTCATATCAGGTCTCTGCCAGTTTTGTCTTGTGACATACACTTTAGGATGACTTCAGGGTTTTTTCCTCATTCACTAACAATTTCCTTAGAGAAGCATGTAATTTTACTAGCCTTGCAAATATTCATTATTCTTTGCAAAGTCAAGTGAGTTTCTTGCTGTAACCTTGCTTTGAGCCAATTAGAAATTTTACCATTAATAATTCAGTCTCTAATTAGTCTATTTGAAAATTATTCCAGCTGTTAAATGCCCTTATTCATGTGATTTGGCTTGACCATGCAGATCTGTAATAAAATGATCTGGAGGCTCATGTAGCAGCTCATTTCTTGTCTTTGCCTAGCGATATTTTTGCATGAGGTGCTGGGCTTGGAGCTTTGCTTAGGAGTCTGAAACTCCCCTTTCTACTGGCATGAAAGACTTGGAAGTCATGCTGCACACATAAAGTAGTAGTATGGAGTTTTTCTGGCCTGATTTTTGTCCTAGCATTCGCTTTCAAAAACATCAAGAATTTCTTTCATCCTCTCCTCCTCCCTCCTCACCAGTCTGGGGGTTTCAAGTGCCATTTGCCAGTTCCACTTCTGCCACTGATTCGGGTTTCTTCTGACCCCCTCTAAGAGTGCTGCAGAGACATTACTCTTTGTAGCCTGTCCATACTCAGAGGACCTAGGTCAGGGTTAGAAAAGCTTCAAATCTTTCCAACAGCAGAGGTGAACACCTCTTCTTTCCAATGCTGCAGTAAAGATAAGCAGGCAGGAAATATGTGTGAGAAAGAATAAAAAGTTAAGTTATGCAGGTGTGTTGGCATAATGCAATGCTTTATTTCAGATATACAAGAGAGAATGTTTATTAAAGAAAGAAAAACCCACTTATGTATGTATGAACGTGTTCTTATTTATATTTTAAACTAGGGAGAAGCAGCTTTTTATAAGTTATTTCTAGCCTTCTCAGAAATACTTCCAAAATATTCCTTTCCTCTGTCCAGGGATAAGTCAAAATGCTTTATTATCCTCCCAGCCAGAGGATGGACCGACGATTTAGGCTGGGTCACCTCCTGCCCTAGCCGTGCCCCACTTCATGCGGGGCTGTTGCAAGGTGCCAGCAGGGATGAGGACACACCCAGGGCTTTGTGCCAGTGCCATCAGCTGTCACAGCGTGACTCATTGTGCCCAGGAGCTGATGACCAGACTGGGATGCCAACTCCATCAGAAAGTAGGGCTTCAAAACAGGGCTTGGGAGCCCATGCTGCACTGCTGTCAGTACAGCTGAGCTGCACACGTCCATATCCTCTTTCTTTCCCACCTCCACAGAGAGCCTTGTCTTCCAAATCCCCGAGCCTCTGTGCTGTGCTTCCTCTGCCTGTGCTGTGCATTAGTTAGGAGATGACAACGGAGGCATCTGTGTATTTGCAGCCATGGATCGTTACCAGCTGTTGAGTCATTTGAGGCCCAAATTAGACTCACTGTACTTTGAAAATAGCACATAACGGTAGAAAATAAGAGTATTTATTCTACACAACTGTGGTCCTGTCATCTCAAAATAATCGTTCCACTGCTGAATAATTTAAGAAACAAAAATGGAGCAATTTAATGCAGCAAGTGTAAGGCAAAGCTCTGTGACTGACATCTCCTAGGCAGTTATGAAGTACCTTCATAGTAGCTGCCAAGAGGAAAGAGAAAGATAAACAAAGGGAGAAAGTAAGAGCCATTCTTTGGAATGCATTGGGAAATATGATCGGTCCCACAGGGCACCTAGGATTTCTATTTTTCATTAATAATCAAGGTCTCTACCCATTCTTCAGAATGTTTACTTGTAGTGACATGATCAATCACAACACTGAATATGGAAGGTATTTCCTGTGTTCATATTTAATTTTTTCATTTCCACAACGTTATTCTTTGCAAGTTCAGTTTCTTGTGCTTCTTTCCAAAAAGGAATAGTTTTAGAAAGTTTACATCAAATATTTTTTTCCCTATGGAAAGGCAAGTGTAAATGCATATGTGTGTGCAGAAGTGTGTGCATACAGATCTTAAACAGCAGCAAGTGATCTATAGAAAAATCAAGACCTGCAGTAAGTTACTGGAATGTGAACTGTGAAGCTTGGGATAAATACAGTTTTCACAAAGGCATAATACCTTTGGCCACCTATAAGAGTATTTATAATTCAAGAAGGTTGGAACACTGGAAAAAATGAAATACCAATCATGCTTTATTCCTGTGGGAGGTACTAAATTAATGATGACTGCAGAGGAGCTTAAAAATTTGGCAAAACTCCCTACCAACCACTGTGAGAACTTACTTATGTGGATTGACCTCCAGATGGAGACAAAGGCTGGTTTGTATCAAGAGATGCCATAAATGGGTTATGAAAGTCTTTGAGACCAGCCTCAGCACAACAAAGCAAGTCCCTCCTTTGCCATGCCTCCCTCACCACACACATGAACGCTCTGGCTCCTACTTGTGCTTTTGGTTAAATTTTGCATTATGCTCTAAAGTGATTTAAGGCTTTGAGTTGGAATGAGCTTGAGTTAATATACAGCGTTAATAGGCTTTAAATGTTTAAACCTCTCAAAGGCTCTTAATTGTTTAAAACTCTCAAACACATGACAAGGGTGTTGTGGAAGGCAGAAAAGGAGCTGATGAGGGTCTTCTGGGACCTGTGAGGAGAAGCAGAGCTCAGAGCAGTCATGCAGGTTTTGTGCCCATCAGGAAGTAATGTAACAAGGCCAAGAGCATGCATATTCAGGAAAAAAGAGTCGACCTGTTTCTAAAAATATCCTTTTTCTTCACTTTTAAGGATTTGTCCCTCTTTATGGGGAGTGGCCAAGGAAATTGGGGTTGTTAACTGTGGAGAAAAGAAGGGTCAGGGGTGACTATTCCTCTTTACAACCACCTGACAGGAAATTGTAGCTATGAAGGAGTTGGTCTCTTCTCCAAATAACAAGGGATAGAACAAGAGGAAATGGCCTCAAATTGTACCAGGGAAGCTTTAGATTGGATAATAGGAAAATTCTCTGCACCAAAAAGGTGGTCAAGCACTGAAACAGGCTGTCCAGGGAAGAGGTTGAGTCACTATCCCTGGAGGCATTCAAGAGATGTGTAGGTGTGGCACTTAGGGACATGGTTTAGTGATAGATTTGGCAGTACTGGGTTAATGGTTGGACTCGATGATCTTAGAGGTCTTTCCCAACCTAAGTAATTCTATGATTCCTTTAAAACATCTCTCCCTGCACAGTTTGTGGCGTCTCTCACAGGCCTGGTTGAAGGTCATGTTCCTTGGTTGCATTTTAGGCCAGGTTTCTGGAGTCTGAAGAGTGGCTCTTTTTTTATGTATTTCAAAATTAGGCCACTGATGGATACATGTCCAGACATATATATATGGATACAGGTTCACTATATGTATATGTGTCCTGATACGGGGGTAGAACTGGAGGTGCACCTTCATCCAGACCAGTGAACCATTAGTAATCAGCTTTTAGCAATTGTTATCCCTTGCCTTTTGAATGCTAGCTAATTTCCTATTTTCACTCAAAAAATAAATATTTAGGAAATCACCCAAGCAGACATACATCCCCTTTGACATCTTTTGGGGTTAATATAATGCCAAGATGGCCTGTTGAGCATTTCCCAGCTGAGAAAGAAGTTGCTCAGGTAACAGCAGGACAAGGCTCTCAATGCTCTGCCTTT
Organism: Corvus cornix cornix; assembly: GCF_000738735.6. Taxonomy (NCBI): domain Eukaryota; kingdom Metazoa; phylum Chordata; class Aves; order Passeriformes; family Corvidae; genus Corvus; species Corvus cornix. The sequence continues at coordinate 58,358,595 of NC_047057.1, read as the reverse complement.
TATGCTTAAAAAAGCAGAGCATTGTTACATCTTTACTTCTAGTAGTTCTCTCTGCTTTCTGGTGAGCCAACAACACATTTGGCATTTATTTACTTATGCTGGCACTCATTTTGAAAAGGAAATAGGATACTCTCTGGAAATATGAAAGATCACCCACTTTCGCAGTACGGACATCTGTGTGTCACTGCATATCAGCCACTGACATGCTCTTTTATAATTTCATGTTATAATACTCCTCAAGGGGAATCATAATTTTCATTTACAGCATAAGTTCAAATGCAGAGTTATATCTTTTTTCTCATAGAATATTATTTTCACTAGACGCTCTGTTTTTCCAGTGCCTCACGAATATATCTGCTTCTCTAGGTGAATACTGGCACACCTAGCATTGAAATGTTGAGACCTAAGAGTTAACATCCCCGTAAGAAAATAGGGGTTGGGATATAGATGTGGTTTTTGCAAGTCAATAACACTACTGTGCTGCAGAGTGTAGTCATTTAGAAGTATTGTTCTTTGCCTTTTTTTTTGCCCTGGGAGGCTCAACAAGAGAATTCATTGTCAACTCCATAGCATTTGATCTCCATGGAAACATTATCAGCTGACTTCAAAGTCAACCTTCAAATGTGTTGTGGATTTTTTTTTTCCTGTGGCTTATTTCTGATGCTCCTAAATGTGCACTTGCAGGCTATGGGGGAAGAAATACCAACACAATTCCACCAACCTTGTACCTGATCACGGGAGAGCACTGGCACTTAGGAGAAGGAGAGAAAAAGCTTCTTTAATGAGGTGCAGAGATCTTACAGTCTGGAGCAAAAGACAGGGCAAGTAGTGTATGCGCGTCTCTAAATTCATTGTTTTTCTGTGCTAGCTCAGATCTGTCTCCCTGAACTTGGTGTACAGTAAATTAAGGAGTCAGTTCTGTCTGGCCTTTCAGCGAGAAGAACTGTTCATATTCCTCTGTGTGTTCATTTTAAGTCAGCTATACTGACTTGTAATTTCTCCCTCACCAGGATGGGAGGTACTGGCAGAAGCATCAGTACCTTCTAAAGTTATGAGAACAGACAACTCAGTGCAGTCCGTGAAGGGCATGCAATCAAATTGCTTCTCAGGGATGTCAGTAGGTCTTTAGGGGCTGACAGAAGGAGAAATAAAGCAGAGGAGACAGATTCCGTAGAAATACAAAAGACTTTCCTGCCCAGCCCTGGAAAACAAGTACTGTGTGTTTTAAAATTCAGTGGTTGTCCTGTATCCTTTAATAATGTCACTAGGTCTTTGATCTGTTGCTGGCTTCTGAATTCCAATGGCAAGATGCATCAAGGCCAAAGGAAGACAATGAAAATAAAGCTGGCATTTATTATTGGGCTGGTAAAAAAGGCAATTTTGCTGAGTTGTTTGCATGCCTGGCATAAAAGAGGAAAGAATGCACGTGCAACAGAAAGACTATTAATACGGGCATGATTTGCTAGACAGAAAGACATCCTTACACAGGGAATGGGGGAGAAATCTCTGTGTGTGGCAGATCTTTTTGTTAAACTCAGAGGCTAAAGCAAGGTTTAGATTCACCTTCTTTGCTCCTCAGGCTGTCAGGTTGGAAAAACAATAGTCACCTTGAGCAAATCACTGCCACACTTGCTTGGTTTAATCTGCCTGGACAGAGTCCAGTTGGACACTGGAAACTCTACTTAAAAAGCAACTGGACCTGGTGGAAACTGTGAATGAGTAGGGCCTTCCTTATTTCTGCCCCACCTGGCTCTTGCATGGCATACAGAGATCAGTCATGCCAATGTACTTGTGTGGGCTACAGAGGATGAGCAGGTATTTCCCCTGCAACAGGAAAGAAGATTTCAGCATGATCCTTTAAGTCTATACAGGGTCAGTCTAGTGTGTTGCTTGTAAGCATTCATGTGGATGACATGAACTTCATAGTGGTGTCCTGCACTAAGTGGTTCTTGTTGACCAGACAAAATTGCATCTTAATTTGATTTCCGACTATTTTATCTCAGTAACTGTATCAGCATGTATAGAAAGGATTTTTCTGTTCCTGGTAGGTCAACTCAGGGAAACAGTAACAGAGCCCAGAGACTTTTGCAGTAAAAATCCTGAAAGTTGTACAAGCAAACAGTCCTTTGGTCACTTGAAAAAAAATTAGTAGATAGGCTTTTCTTGAGCACCTAAAGGGGGAAATATCCAAATCAGGTAGCCACCACTATCACCCCAAGCTCCCAATGGCTTCTTTAGTACTGCTTTCAGCATACAAAAGGATTAAAAAGGCATGTGAGTGACTATCCTTTTAGACCTGAAAGTATTCCCTCTAGGAGTATTTATAGTGGCACACACTAGGCAGTATGGAAGAAGGCTGCACTGAATTTACTTGTGCTGTACCTGTTCTCCAGTCTCACTTGTCTTGAAGAACATCTATCACTTGACAATCAGCAATTTAAAATTTCCTACAAAAGAAAGATTACATGAATCCTCTGAGGCTCCTTCTGAGAGATGTCCAATTTTTTGACTGGAAGAAAATGGTCTTACTTATAGAAAGGCATGATGACCTCATTAGCAAAAGACCAGATGCAATGTGGTGCAGATGCCTCATGCTACAGAACATGTCCTGGGAGAAGGCAAACCCAACCTGACTCCACAAGTTTCCCTTTAGCTCTGGCAAATGCCTAGGGTGAGAAGCACCTGCCTAAGGTACAGCTTGATACTAAACTTATGTGCTGTCATCTGAGGCAAATCTGAGGTGTGATGGAGTCACTTGAGTTTGTTCAGCTCTCCAGTGCCCCTTTCTGTTTAATCTTTTGGCCTCTGCCTGGGTCATGCTGTGAGCACTACACTGCAGGGGATGAAAGAACCTGCCAGTAGCCTCTGTATGTTGCCAAGCATGGTGCTTGCCAGCACATGGATGGGATAATTTCACTAACCTTGGATTAGAATGTTTCTACATTTTGACGTTGAGGTCCTTTCTTTCCTTTCTGCTCCCAGTAAAATCGGAGTCATATCACAGTACTACAACTTGCCCAATTTTTGCTGTCTCCTGTGTTGTGGCTGCAAGTTCATGGCCCATTATGTTTGCTTAATGGCTGTAGTCAACTCACTTTATTATTGTTAGGTTATTTTGGGTGGGTCATAGCAATCACCATTGCTAAAGTAATCAGAGGGTTATTCACTCAGGCTTTGATCTGAAAGCTTTCTTTTCTCCCTAGTCCATCAAACCATCGAGCCTTTAGCAAAGTAGTGTTGCTTTTGCCTTACTTGCCAACTCACAGCTTCAGAGTGCTTGCTCATCGCTGTAGCTCACCGGCTGCTGCTGTGCACAGCATGGGTGTCTACTCCCAGTGCAGTCCTATGCCCCGAGGGAGACGGTCATGGAAATGTCACCGTGTGCAAATCTGCAGTGTGAAATATGGACTGACACTTGTATCAGCAGAGCAAACTGGAGTTCAGCCCTCAGCTGCTGTAACACTGTTCCTATGTATATGATACTGATTTACACAAGCCTAAGGATGGTCCCCATTATGCGTTTGGGGCTGTGGCTGAGGACACATAATCCTCTGGTGCCATAAGACGGTCCAGCTTGTGCAGCAGCAATCATAGACAGGCACAAAGGGGAGGTGACACACAGCAGGTGCACAGCTCTGGCATGCACTGGGCACCTCTGGCATCTTGTGAGGCAGGAGGCCAAAGGCCAAATCACATTCTGAGAGTGGCTATAATGCAATATCATGACAGACCCTGCAGTTTATCTGGTCCATGTTATAAGATAAAAATGCATTAAGTCCCAGCCCAGGTGGGGATGTAATCTCACAAGGACACCACACTAAATCTCTATCACCCAGTCAGATTTATCCTTCCATCTCCTCTTTTTTCATAAGGGCAATTTTCCAGTAAGCCCCTTGCTGTTCTGCAACCTATTGGTGATGCTGCAAGCTGCTTCTGCTGGAACAGTACATAATTAAGCAATAATTTATATTCTATGCGTGTATGCACAGAGCAATAAAGTGTTCTCAAGAGCTGCGTGCTGCTGAGGCGTTTAATCCGTGCACAGGAGTTTACTGCAAAGCTGCTCCCTCCCTCCAAAAGGCTTTTGTCATCACTGTGTTGGGAGGGAATTCGGTGTATTCTTTAATAATTTCATTTGACTGGGATATAATTTAAATAGTTAACGCTGCATACTCCACTGTAGGATCAGACCTAATTTTATTTGTTTGTTTGATGTACCTTGAAAACAGTAAAAGTTAGTAGGGCAGAGAGAAAGTAAAGATAATGTTGTTTCACTTGTGAGATTTTTTTTCTCCCATAGCCCTATAATAAAAGAAAGTGATGATAATTAAGTAAACAGCACTCCTTCCAAATACATTAGTGGCCACAAGAAGCTACTAGAAATACTTTAAAAGGCAGAGATTTACTTTTATTTGAAAACTGCATGGTTTCAAAGGACATCATAAAATCCAGAACTTTGTGGTTCTCTTTTTATCTGCTAATTTATAAGTAATACTTGACATTTCTATATGTTTTAAAAAATAACAGAAGGTGAGAAAAATCAGTTTTTGGGGTTGTTTACTTTGTACATCTGACGGCACAGTTCGTGAGTCATTTCTATCTGTTGTGGGGGGAAGGGAGATAATGAGCATCATTCTGTCAGATGCGAAAGAAGAGATTTCCAAATCATGAGATAAATGATCTGTAGAGAGGAGGGTCTCAGAGGTGGGCTTGGTGCCCAGATCATTTTAATTACTGGCTTTTTGGATTTCCCATGACTTCAAATTGGTGATGTCTTCTTCAGGTTCCAGTGAGACACCTCTTCCCTAATAATAAGGATGAGGATGTTTAGATGAAGCTCCTGCCAGCAGGGTCTGTTTGTGCCCTAGCACCACGAAGGCTCACCTTCATCTGCAGTGCATCTAAGAAAGGCACCAGTTCTTGTCTCACAAAACACCACGGACCTTGGGAAATCCTTCAAGCTCTATCACTGTGGAAGTTGTGCCAGGTCTGTGGTGAAGGACATGGCTTCTGACATGGTTCACGGGGATACTAGCATCAGGGAAAATTCAAACAGATTTAATATGGATGATTTGAGCCTGTTTGTGTTTAAATCAGTTCACTCACAAGCAGTTTTGGTCTCCCCTGGAGGTGAGGTTTAAAAACTGTGGAGACATTACAGACCCTCACACGGCTGGGCTGACTGGAAAGAAAGGGACATTTACAAATAAGAAAAAATTAATTCCTTGCAGCAGAGGCCCATGGCACTGCTTGATATAATCATGCTTGAAAACAGCTACAGCAAAGGGCTCTGACTCATAATCCACATGGAATTAGGCTTTGACCAACACCGATATTACCTTTCCCTGCCATCCCTCTTCAGACTCTGTCTGCCCCTGCAGCAAGGATGGCAGGACCCCCATCTTATATACATATATAGCAAATAAGTTCATCTCTGTCCTAAAAAGCCTTCCAATCTAAATGAGAGAGACATTCAGTGTAATGTTTAATATTCTCTGTAATATATAAGAAAGACAGGCACAAGATAACCAAGAGGTATTTAATATCTTAGGTTCTCAAACCACTGATGATCATCAGCCCATTAGCAGGACAGGCACTGTCAAAACTAGGCCAAGATGAAGGGAGGCTACCTGACAAGGAGTCAGGATGGAGGTTTGACTACATGTCAAACAGCAGTTTCTATGGCACAGGCACAGCTTTACATGAAATTTCATCTCTCACCTGACTGAAGCATTTTGCAGTGACACGTGAATTACCTGTCAAAAATCCCACTGTTGCCTCGTCTCATTCATTAGTGTTTCACTTAGGAGGATAATGTGTAAATCCCAGCACACAGAACTTTGTGAGTTCTGCTTCCCCCAGCTGCTGAAGATGGCCTTTATCTCCCTGTGCATTTCATCTATCAGTGAGCTCTTATAACCACCTGTCATTCACATTCTGTGCATCAGGGCCATGGCTGGACCACCAGCCTTCAGGTCTGGTCATCTGCTTGAACCACAGCTACGGGGGAGTGTTTTCACAAAGAAATTAAAGTTTGTATTGCTGCAGTTTCCAGGAGATCTGGGGCATTAGTGCACATGTGGGAGGGAACCTCACTGACAGCAAAAACTTGGCAGGAAACTGCATAAGGGTTCAGTTTGACTTCTGGGGAGAAAAAGAATCACAGGGTTAGGAATGCTCATGACTTCCTGCAGTCCTGCTGCCTCTGAAGCACCATATCTGTAGTGCAGAGCATCATGGGCAGGAGTGACAGCCTCCCTCCTCCTGCCACCTCAGCTCCATGTCTTACCTGGACTAGCAGAGGCTTCATTTCCGCAGGTAAGCTCAGGTTCTGCATCCCTTTTACCCATTACTCTTTCACTACAATGGCCAACAATTGTGCAATTTGCAAGGATGATCCTTTGTGTTATGATTGCCAGTTCGTGATGAAAAGCTACTGAACAGTCATGAGGTAGGAAGCTTACTCGGTTTTCATCAGCAGCCTTCCTGGTGAGAGGCCAGATTAACTATAAGTGGGAACTTCCTTGCTTGGCTGAACACAAGCAACACATAGGACTCATAAAATGGCCATAAAGATTTTTCTAGGTGGCATAAAATGGCATTTTTTGTGTCTGCAGTGAACAGCCCTAGAGAGACAGATAAGTCTGTGTTGTACAAGACATCCTGCAGAAGCATAGGGGGGTGACTGGCTGAAGACCGTACTCTGCTCTGTGACATTGTGCATGGCAGTCATTATTTGTCATCATGGGTTACCACACTCTCCAGAAAGGGGGCAGGCTTTTTTTAGGGAAGTCTCATGCTTGTGATTTGCTTAGTTCTCTGTTGTTACTTGCTCTTCTTTGTTGTTCCTTGGTTAAGGGACAGAATACCCTCAGCAAGGTGGAGTGCCAATATATTGGGCACTGTTCAAATACAAAAAGTAAGCAACACTTATTGCACTGAAGAGCTTGTGATCAAAACCGCCAAGACAAAGCGTGAAAGCACAGGGAGTATTTGAAATCCAAAGTTATTTCCTTCCCTTTTGTCCTTAGCAAATGCAGCTGCAGTCTGGCCACACAGATTTCCCCCCCCCCCCACCTCTCTTAACAATCTTATATTTTGAGAGAGCTGAAATTACCATGTTCTTACTAGCAAAGAAAGGCCTTCACTGTCATTTTCTAACCACAACCATTTGAAATGAGCCTCAGAACACAGTGCCTCTGAGGCATCATTTTTTCCCTGATCCCACAATGTACTAGTCATTCTGACACGGAACACAGGGAACAGCCACATTCTTGTCAGACACCTTCATATTACTGAATAACCTAAATAACATAGTAAAATGTGGAAGGGACATGTGGTTTCTAATCAAATAACCTGATTTTTGACTAATGGATTGTGGGATGGAGATCTCCCCATTTATCCTGCTCTGTGCTTTCAAGTAGTATAGGGCAGCTCTAAAGACAGCTCCAGAGCCTGGGATCTCACAAGGCTTTTGCAAGAATCCAGATCACTGATTGCAGACTGATGGGGTGCTGGTGGGAGGCAAGAAGGCTGTTTTGAATGAAATAGGCATAGTACCTACTGCTGCAGCTCACTGGTCCTCACTGGTACGCACTGACACTCCCATAATATGAGTATTTACTGTACCTGGCATTAGGGAAGGCACCTGACCTTTACAGCAGAGACTATCTACAAGTGACATTCCAAAATACAGTGGAGAAAAGACCATCCAAACAGACACAGCAGTGATCAGAAGAGGGAACGGAGAACTGTGACAGTGATCTCACAGTAGGTCCATGACAGAGATTTGCCTGTAGATTCAATGGCTATGTGATGTTCCTACTAAATAAAGGAAGTGGGTATAGTGGAAAGTGCACACACTTTGGTGATGTGTATATGTTCCTGAAAATGCTCCCAGTTTCTGAACCAAATTCCATGTGAATTCACCAAATAATCTTACATCTGTATTCAGAGTGGGGAGTGTCAAATTCAATGAAACTGCAACTAAACAGAGCAAAGCAGCAGAGAAATAGCGGCATAAGTGTTGCAGAAGAGAAGCAGGACCAGGGGCAGGAAAGAGTAGAAGGACACCAGAAGACAGGAGCTTGTCACTGAAACTAGGCTGACTGTGAATGCTTTGGAAGATTGTGCTGGTTCAGGGATGGGACCAGGGAGAAGAGGAGATTTGTCACCAGCAGCTGTTAGTGAACAGATGCAGGACGTGCTGCGCAGGTAGCACACTTTACCTGTTACTGATCCATGCATGAACAGAGGGAGGACACACAGGACTGACCGTGTGTGTCCTGTAGCACGAGTCCCGTAGGTTGCCTTCTGTGCCCAGGGCTCTCCAGGCAATTCAGGGAGGCTACAAAGGGAGGAATTAGAGAGGAAAAATAAAATACCAACTTCACGCTGACTTGAGTCGTTATCTCTTGTGGCAGGTGTGTAACATCTGTATCTATCCATTATTTGGTGTGTGGGTGAAAATTGTGACATTTCAGGAGCTCAGAGTTTAGCTTCGATGAAGCTGGAGGCCAAAAATCAAAATTAGACTCATCTGGGTGGGATAAAGTTCAGCTCATCTGATACATGTGTCTTTCCATAACACCACCTGACAGAGTTATGAAGTTTGTCCTCGCAGTGTTCCCAGGAAGAAATAAGAAATGAAATATTGCTGCAGAGATGGAAAACAAGAACAGGATATTTTGAAGATTTCAGCAACACTTCAGAGGGCATCTAGATTGAAACTGGAGTCATGCAGAGGGCAGAATCTGAGTTTTGTGAAGGATTTAAAGATTTTTACAGTGATATTTAAAAGGAGACTGTATAATGAAAAATTCTGTATTTTGGTATAAGAAAAGCATGAAGAAAATCTCCCATGTAATTTTAAACATATATTTCAACAGAGCCAGAATATGTCAAGTATACTTTAATATTCTATAAAGTCTATCACTGAAAAATCAGAATCAAACAAAAAATTCAAGGTTATTTTCCCTCCCAAAAATGTCAAAACAAGATTATTCACTCTGTATTTGTCTAAAGCAAAGTTTCAGAAAAATCAATGGTTCCAGGAAGCATTCTGGTTCCCAAGGGAGTGCTCATAATGAAAAACTGTTCCTGTTGAAGTTTCTCCATACAGCTCTGTTCAGCAGCAGATCAATATTCAAGGCTCTGGTGGCACTCAGTTCTTTCCCCGTGGAGCCTCCAGACCAAGCCATTCTCTATACAAACATCTTCCTTTAGGCACTTCCTTACCGCTTGCACCAGCTCTTCTCAGGCAGCTTGGAAAGGGGTATGTCTATCACTCTTCTAACTTCTCTTTGTTTTTTTCCTTCCTCCTTCTCCCCTTCCCACTCTCCTCCAGGAACCTTCTGCATCATTTCACTGTGCACGTGCGTGGCTGGAATCAACTTTGAGCTCTCCCGCTACCCCCGCTACCTGTACGGACTTCCCGACGACATCAGCCATGGCTATGGCTGGTCCATGTTCTGTGCGTGGGGGGGCCTGGGCCTCACTCTGATCTCTGGCTTCTTCTGCACTCTGGCCCCTTCTGTCCAACCTGTCCCCAGGACCAACTGCCCCAAATCTAGACCTGAGAATGGGACAGTGTGCTAAAACAAATAGCAAACAAGTACACACACACACAGACATATATATATATATGCCTATGTATGCCTATACATGCATATATATGTATATATAATTATATATATATAAAATCTCAAATTAATGCCAGTGCCAAGGTAGAGCTGAGTCCAACATGGCACTCACATCTCCACTGGACTCTGTGTTGCTTCATTCTTTCTCACAGCGATGGGAAAGCTTTTCTCTCACGTGGCTCTTCCATCCAACTCTTAACTTCAGCATCATACCTTAGAGGTCAAATGAACCTACAGTTGCATCTACCTACTGCCATTTGGGAGGGGGAACAGGGGATCCATGTGGGGAATCTGGAACCAGAATCTGTACAGGACATGGTGGGGGCAGAGGCATGGGGGGGATGACACAAAAAGCATGTCCACTGCAGCCAGAAGGGAAAATGCAAACAGAAAGCAAAGGAACAAATGAAGCATTTGAGCCACTTCAGCAACGTACCTCCTCAAGGCTATTATGAGAAACCCATCCACTTTCTTTTTCTTTCTAAAACAAAATTACAGGAGCTTGTCCTGTCATTGGTTTTGGGGTTTTGTTTTTTTTTTTTTTTTTCTCCTTAAAACGCAGAAAACAAAATGGACAGAATGTGTGAGGAAAAGTAGAAAAGCATTTTCTCTTTGCCTGCCAAACTTTAGAGAGATGCAAACAAGTGAAAATAATAATAATAATTAATATTAATAAAATACATCTAAGAAAATAAAACCAGAAAACAATAAAAAACTCCAAGAGGACATCTCAGCGGACTTTCCAACAATGCGGTTTTAATCTTCCAGCTGCCTTACATCCAGGCTTACAACCGAGGCTGAACTGCTAATGTAAATACAGCAGAAGGCCTTTTGAAAATGCTGTGATACATGTGTGTATAACTTTTTCTTCCCTCTTACTTTATTTATTTTTTTTAACAAAAAAGAAAAATTTAAAACATTGCAATGTGATTGTCCACTAAACCATCCATGCTGTGTTTGTGGCCCAAGACTGAGGCACCGCAACGGCAGAAGCGGGAGGAAAGCCGTCAGGTCGGAGACAGCGCATCTTCTCTGGTGGATTTCAAGAGGTTGTTTTTTTTTCACGGAGCTTCGGGATGGTGGATCCAGGGGAAGACTGGCCAAGGAGAAGGGAGGTGGGGGGAGGCCTGGTAGTTGTTCTTCCCAGGGATTTGCTGGAATGGGATTTCATCAAGTTTCTGCTTTGGATGTTTGAGACAACTGGGCAAAAGCCATTGTGGAGGAGGGAAAGGGAGCTAATTTCTGTAAGAGAGAAGTAAGAGATGCCTCTCATTTTGTTCATGTATGCCAAATAAGACCTTCCCACATCTTGTCTTTGGAAACTGCCTGGTTCACTGGACATTTCTCTCCATCTGGGAGAACTGTGTACAGATGGATGTGAAAGGGTCAGATGCAGAGAACAGAGATCCATTTCCCATGAGCTTAAGCATTGTATGATATAACTGTGAATCTGCAAATGGAACTCTCTTTTTTTGGTCTTTCTCTTTTTCCTGCTACTCCTCTTCCTATTGTCTCCTTTTTCCTTCCCTCTGCTCTTCCCATCGTTCAGGTCATAGGTCCCAGAAGAGCTAAAGGAACAGCTAAGTCTGGAGAGGTGGGTGAATGCCATTAGAGGAAGCAAAGCATTTTGGCTGTGAGGACAATGGGTCCTTGCAGGGTACCAGTGGCTGAGGGAAAGGTGGGGAAGAAGGGCCAAAGATGTAGCCAAAGGGACTCTGAAGAAGGATGACTGAATTGCCATATATAGGAGTGAGGGCACCACTGACAAATATGCAGGCAAAGGGAGACAGGGCAAAGAAAAAAGGTCTCCCCAAAACCAATCCAACCCAACATGCTCTTAATTCAGGGAAAGTACCAGCAATCCTTTCTTACGTGATAGCTGCATGGTATCAGTCCTCATAAGTCAATAAAAAGTCATATTCTCCATCTAAAAAAATCTCACCAGGAGGAGGAGCCTGTGCCTGCTGCACAGAAATGCAGGCATTAATTTCCAGGTCATGCCATTTACACAGCTGGTGAAAAACAGTATTGCTTGGTTTAAAAATATCCAGCTAACAAATAATTCTTACACATGTAGCTTTATTAACAGTGCTCAAAGAAATGAAGTTTCTGGAGGGCATGTTGGAGTAGGGTAGATTTGGGTTTCTTCCATTCTTGCTCAACTACCTAGCTTTTGCTTTCTGTTGTCTACAGATTCCCCAAACATGCCAATGCCAGCTGCTAAGTCAGTGTGTTGCCACTGAAGTGCCATTCCTGTCAACTGAAGTTTCACAATTTCATTTTCCATTAGATGTGACCAGAGAAATTACTTACTTATTCGAGTTGAAAATACAAGCCTTTTGAAGAAACTTCCTTTTAAAGCAGATTGTTTTATTTATTTTTTTCTGGGAAGGTTCTCAAATAGAGTGGTTTTGAAAAGTTTTGAAATCATTTGACTGCAAGTGCCTACTTGGTAAGGAGGTTGATGAATTACCATTGAACAGAAGAAGGAAATTTAAAACAAAAACAGCCTTGGAAAGCTAAATGAAACCTGAATGCAGAAAACCAATAACTGGAAACCAAAAAAGACCTATAAAAATTGTCCATTTCTTCAAAGCATGAAAAGTTTTGAAAGAAACAACTTCTCGGTAAGAAATTATTAGGAAAATTACAGCTGTTTCATTAAAACAGCTTTGAATGCAAACTTTCTTCCTCCTCTGCAGTGCTGAATGCGATAGGAAAGGTGTTTCATGTGAATACAGATATCTGGAGTGACACAGGTAAACCAGATTCTCAGAGGTACCTACCTGGAGTCCACCATCAGGCCCTGTGGCAGGCAAAGCAGTACAGCAGCTCCTGCGATGATGTGTGTGGTCCATGAGTGTTCACAGGGCGTATTCTTCTACAGATACAGTTTTGAAAGAGGTACAGCAGGAAGATTTAAAGAAATGGAAGTAATTTTGCTGTTTGATGGATTTTCAAAGGTTTCCTTTTTTTCTGCAGCTGGCATAAAAACAGTTTTGCCTTGATGAAGTATTCTCTGATGGTGTTGGTTTACAAGCTGTATATAAGCCTGTGTGTCCGTCTGTGTGTGGCAGTGGTGAAGAGGGTTATGATTACTTTTATTTACAGCAGAAAAGTGTTGACCCTGAATCTTTGGGCCAGTTCTGTGATTTCCATTTGCTCTAGCATAGAGTCTGTAAGGCCTGTGTGGCTGTGAAGCATCTTAAACGCTATGGGAATGTCTGAGGCAGCAGGTGATCATATCACCTTAATCTCCAACTGGACCCCCAAAAGGACCATTTGTCCAAACACCAGTTCTCTCATCATTGCTTTAAGTAAGGGAAGAACCCTTTTGGGAGATTGTGATTTTCCCTCTGTGCTTCTCAAAGAACTGGGAGGAGTCCCATGTGCTTCCATACCCCTGAATAGGGGTCTCAGCCCCACCACGCCTTCCGTCGGCTCAGACTTGTCTTTAGAGCAGGGTTGATCCAGAATACATCCAGATCCAAATTTGTGATGCTTAGTGAGCTGAAGCACACTCACAGCTACTCTGAGTTTCTGCATTTCGGGGAGGCTTTGAAGTATCTTTCTGAACAGAAATTGAAGCTTTTTGACTAGTGCGTGGTTTCTTAGTCGGAGGAGCACCTAATTAGAAATCTGTTATCAGTGATCCCAGCATCATGGGGCTTGACCCTGTCCCTCAGAACTTCTCTGGCCAAGTGCCTAAACATGTGCTTTACTTGGAGCATGTGACTAATCCCCTTAACTTTGGTTGACTACTCATATGCTTAAAGTCAAGAATGTGCTTTCCTGGATGACATTCAGCTTCCTGCAGAGTCCAGCCCACGCTCTTCTTTTCCCATCATTCCCTTGTAGCTAAGGTGACACTCTGTCCTAGCCTGAGCAACCAGTATGTTCTTGGTCTCCCTTTCCGTGAGGTGGAAATACAGGATCCATATTTGGCAGGCTCTTCCCACATGTAGCCTTTCATGTTGCACTTCTGGGACAACGCATCTCTATGCTCCAGAGACCACAGAGCCACTGGAGTGCAGTGAACACAGATATCCTAAAATGCCCATCCTAAGGATGCAGGATGAATTGGCTCAAGCCACTGTGATCTGCAGGCTGATGTTTTGTGTGTAGTGACTCCATTGTGTTGCCCTGTGACTGTAACGAGTTAGCTACAGGGGTTCTGCTGCCTGTTCCTGCTGGGACACTACATGTGAAGGGGCTGTGTGGCAGGAGCACATGTGCCCTGTATCCTGTGTACCCTATAGACACCTCCTTCCTCAAGCTAAAGCTGTTTGTGTGTTAAATTTCCTGACCCATATTAGCCGCCTGTATATATCATCTATCCCTTCTTGCTCTCTGCAAACACACAACTTATCTTTCCTCATTTAAATACTACAATCCCTCCAGTTCTTCTTCTAGTTGGGCTTTTCTTTTCCTTCTACCCCAGTTGCAAGTGGATCACAAACCACCAGTGACCAGAGAAATTTCTTTGAAATATTGCTTTTGAAAAATTGTCATTACTTTTTAAAATGTTATTCCAGCTGCAATAACAAATGAAAGGGGAGAAAAGCATCCTCAGAGTCCTCTAAAGAGAGGATCTTCATCCTTCCCAGAGTGAATTGTGAGAGTGCAGGTATTCCGCTTTCCGGTGCATGCAATTCATTTGGGACCATTTTTATCTATGGCACATTAGCTGTGCAGTTCATTGGATGGTGAATAAAGCAAAGTTGGTGAAGGAGAGGATTGATGTGCAGGGGGGATCTCAGGTTCCCAAGCATTCCTGGAAGACTGTGTCTCCACGGCTGTCCATTTACCCACCATGCAGCACCTCCAAATCAGGCTCCTCCCTGGAGCCCCACTGATAAGCAGAGCTCAGAAGAAAATCACTGTAATCTGTCCTTAATTCTTGAGTGCCACACTAACTGCCAGCAGCAAAATGGAGGGAAAAGAATATGTTACCAAGTATAGCTTAAATAAAGACATGCATTATTCAGGCCCTTTCTTCTGTGTGTCTCTACATAGGCCTACAAGGGCTACAGGAGTGCTCAGGCACATTCACAAGAACCAACACTGCATTTCCTTGCTCCCAGGTTTCCCACTCCTTCGTGGTCCACGCTGCTGTGCTCATCCAGCCAGCAAGGGAAGACTCAAGGTGAAAAACTGAGACAGCTCTGAATGTTTGCCAGGTACCAAAAGAGTAAAAAATGGGCATGAAACACAAACAGCATGCAAAGATTAGTGACAGATGAATTTCCAAGGTCAGGAACCAAAGTTCAAAAAAGCCTAAACTTTGATTGCAAACTCCAGGCCAGATCCATAAAATCTTGATTCTGCCAGTCTAAGGTGAAAACTCAAAAACCAGGGCTTAGCTCAAAACTTATAGTCCCACTGTTTCCAGTTACAGCCAGGAATATAATGCAACTATTCCATAGTCTGTTGAGGTTCATAGAAAGCTCAGGTGCCTTAGAAAATATTTTAGTGCTGTCTTGGTTAACACTGAAAATGAAATGTGTGCTTGCACACTCACAGTATCTCTTCTTTGGCTTTAGAAAGAAAGTCATCAGATGCTACCTCCCCTCCCTCCCTATCAGCCCCCAACTCTGATTTCAGGTTTCCATCCTGTCTGCCCCACTACACCCCAATCCTACAGCCTTCTTCAGAGCCTTAGTTATAGATTGCAACCTTTTTACAACAAATGCTGCTGGTGCCCGGGGGCTCTGACAAGCTCCTTGTTGACATTAGTGGGAGAACTGGAGCCTGGTACAGTGCTGTCAATTGAATTGCAGTACGCCTTGCACGTGTTTAGGATTTAACTTGGAGAAAGAGTCTGGATGACTGCCTCAGTATAGGCTGCAACAGGGAAATGAAATGCTGGTCACCTCTAGTAAAGCACTCCAGAATCACAGATCAATTGTCCTTCCCTTGCTTAGGGAAGACTTCCAGTGAAAATATCAGTCTCAGATAGGTTATCTCCAGGGGAAAGTGGGGGAGTGAAAAAAAGGAGACCCAACAGCAGTTGCTATAGGTCAAAACTGGTAGAATTCTGTGAGGATAATCCAATGTCACCCACAGCATCATCAGCAGGAATTGTCAGTCCCTTGTGGGACTGCACTTTTATATTTTTCCTTCACTGATTAACACTCCTGCACAGTGGCAAAAACTGACTTCAAAAGTTTTCTTGCATACAGTGTGTACACATGGGCACCCTCATGCCCTTCTTTCCTTAAACACACACATGTGCACATCCCACATGATGTGGATGCCAGGAACCTTTAAAAGTGTCCTACATAGAGAGAAAATACATAGCAAAATGCACCATAATTGTTTTCCATTCTTTTATACTCAACTCAGGAGTCGCAATGCAATTCAGATGCCATCTGTGTCTGTGTTAGGTTGTGCGTGCAGATCACATGGAAACTCTCTGCTGAAGATGCATGAGGAAGCACAGTACAACTGGGGTAAATTTGGTATTTTCCATCAAAAAGTATTTGGATATTTAAGGAAGAGTTGCCAATGTATCCCCTCCAAAGCAGAAATGTTTATGATCTCTTAGTGTAACAATCCCACTGTGCCAAGAGGCAGTGCTATGGCAGGACACCCTGAGTCTACAGAGGGTTTGTGTGGGCTGTCAGCAGCATGAAGACTGCAGTTAAAGCTGCTGGGCACAGCAGGGAGCTTCACATCCCGTGGATCTGAGCCCTACCTGTGGCAGCAGGACACAGGAATACCTCTGTAAAGGCAATTCCTTCAAGTGGCCTTGTTACTATGCTGGCAGGTCAGAAATACCCAAGCAGTAACAGTGATTCTGCAGTAGGTGAAATAAAGAATAATGTCTTCAAAAACCTGAGGATTTTGCCCCAGTTTCAAAATGATGTAGACTCCAAGGAGTGTGAATCAGTCATGTCTTAGTCTCCTGGGGCCAGATACACAAAACAGCCTCAGCATCCAATTCTTCCTTAGATGGTGAATAAAACACTAAATACCTTTGGTGCCTACATATTTTTTTTAAAAAAACATATATGCTCCTAATTTGCTTAAGCTCTTGTGATGTTTTATCTCAAGAAGAGTTTTCTTCTGGCAGTAGAGCATAAGGCTGTATTTTTTTTACAAAGAGTTATTAACAATATAGATCATAAGAAAAATGTTTGAGTAATCAAAACAACAAAAGTGCAGCCTTAGACTATTCAGTTAGAGCATACTGAATTATTTATAACTCCTGGGCACCAACAGCAATCACAGATATCTAATTTAAACTGTTACTATTTTTACTTTGCAATTTCCATCACTTAGAGTGTTTATATCTATGTATTTGTGGTTTGATCTTTTGCAGGACAAAATTTCCCCTACTTACACAGAAAAGCATATTTGGGAACTTTTGAAGGTATTTTTCTGCAGTAACTTAAATTATTTTAGAGCATTTTGAGGCCTAGTATGACAGACTTTACAACTTTGGAAACTGTAAACTGTACCTAAAGTGGGCTTGAACTTTCAGTTCATTCTCAAGTAAAATTCTCTTTGATTAGAGGTCATTGGAATCAAGGAGAAATGTGCTTCATTAGCAGATATAAGACTGGGTCCTATTTATGTGTATGTGTGATGAGGGGACTTAGGTAAGGGGGCTGCACTTACATGTCAGCCCACTTAAGGATCTTTTGCATAGATGCAGGAAAAGTCACTGCTAAGTCACTCTAATTTTCTGCCAATCTCCTTTTGTAAAAAACAACCATTATACTTGTGTGTGGCTGGAATAAATCAGTAGTAAATGTAGCCCATGGGCTGACACACATATACTTGTAAATATGTGTATATTTGTATATATATTTGTAAATTTATGAAAAATGTCCATATCTTCATGATTGCCTGAAATAACCTGAGGTTGATGTACAGAATTTCAGGCAAAGGACTGTTTCTTTTTCACAATCCTCACATATCTCAGATTTAAACCAAAACAAATGAAAAAGTACTATTTCCCAGGAAAATCCTAATTTTGCCATTGCACCAGTTGAGGAGGGGTACCACACTAAAGTCGGCAGCATGCACATCCACACATGTACATCCAGTCAAAGGACTGGGTCTCAAGGGCTTTTTTAAGGAAAAGGAATAGACTGAAAAAGCGATGGTAGAATTCTGTTCAGCATTAGCTCTCTCAATTGATTCTCTTGTCCTTTATATAAGGGAGGCCCTTGTATGGATGCTGTTGTTCTCATTAGGTGTACATTTGGGAGAAGCACTTTTGTGGGTGACACTGAGCTGCCCAAAGGCCGGGATCTTCTGACCTGCCTTTGTCCCCATTAACCTTCGGCACTTAACTGAGGTCATTATGTTAATGGGCTCATCTCCCTTGGCTTCTTGTACAGGCAGTGAAGAGAGACAGTTGCTTACAGGTGGTGACCCAGCAAAATTGACATCTAAGTCAGCTTTAGGAGCTCCTTCTTGCTTCATGGAGTGACCACTCACCTATCTTGGGTGATCACAAGATCTTAAAAGATCTTAAATCCTGGTGAGGTGAATCAGGTACCTAGTGCAGAAGAGCATCCATATGGAGATCAGCTGTGTCTGTGTGCTTCGGGTGCGTGTCCTGGGCTCACCTGTAAAACAGAGGTGTTCATTGTGAAAGCCTGTTGGAACAAAAAGAGATGTTCACAATAGCCTTCCCCTGCCAAAATGCAACATGACTGCAAAGGATAGGGCTTGTCCCAACCCCTGGAAATAGCATTTGAGGTGAGTGCCTTGTGGTGGCCTCCAGGCACGGACGACTGGGTGGTCCCAGTGCTGGAGGTCAGAGGTCTTTGGTCTGAACTCTTCACCTTTCTCCGCCAGTCCTGGGCATTGCTGAAGCAGTTCAAAGAGTGAATTTACATCTTATGAGTTTGAGCAGCTGAGCTGTTCAAAGGTTACTTTTCTTGCTTTATCCCTGAAAAAGTCATCTAGCTGGTAGTGATAATCAAAAACTTCTCCTTCAAGATACAGTCTGGGTAGTTTCATATTCTTTTTTTCAATGTTAATAACTGCTTTACAAACAGCTTACATGGAGATTAAAGAGATTGCAATTTCATCCCTTATTGTTGGGATTATAGTTGTCCTCAGAAAAACCAAACTGAGGACTCAACAAGAGGATGAGCTGTGGCTGTATTATTCAGAAAGCTGCTCTGATAAGGCTGAACGTACATCTCCATCTCATGGTGAGAGTCTCTCAGAGCCAAAATTTGGAATTGTATATTGATAGTGAGTCTATCCAGAAGGACCAGCAATTTAATCCAGTATTAGAACTTTGGAACTCTTGTGTAGTCCCATATATTACCTGAATAAAACAAACACAGAGGAGTGGGAAAATTAAACTGATTTCTGAAAACTCTAAGGTTTAATGAACTTTGGATCTTGTACCAATGTATGGTCACTACTATTTGTTTCTACAACTAGATTTAAGTCAGTGATTTGACAATCTTCACCAATCTCTCAGAATAACTTTATTTTTAAAAATACTGTTAAGGTTTTGACAAGAGGAACTTTAGCTGACCTGCAGGGACCTGTAAAGTGAAGATTCAATACTGTGTACTAGTACTTAAGGAAAGATTTTAGCTAGAAAGTGGAAGATAAAGCTGAGTTCCAGGGATCAAGTGTTATCTTTCAGCATGGTACTACCTTGCCCAAGCTGTAGTGTATCATCCTGACATTCTTCTCCTGTTCTCCCTTTCCCTTTTTTGAGGAGTAAGATATATATCTCTGTCTCCCTCTCTTCCTTTTCTTCCCTGTGTATGAGAATACAGACATGCTTCCTGTAAAGACATTTTTCTCTAAATCTCATTCCATACCAGCTCTTGCATATGTGACTGTTATGTTATTTGAGATGTCTGTGAAAAAGAAATAAAGGCTTTAAGAGTGAACTCTGGAAATGAGGAGGAGCTTGAGAATATATGAAATTTAAGAATACAGCACCATTTTCTGCAAGATTTTTCAGAATGTTCCTAAATACTCATTATCACTCTCCTGCCCTCCCTCTCTGTGAGAGGGATGAGGAGGGTACTGGGATGTGGGACTCTCAAAGGTTGCTCTTTTGGGAAGAGATGGGAAGCCAAAACTGTTGACTCACTGTGTCCCACAAGGATTTTTCAGATGTTTCAGAGTTTTAGTGTCAAAGAAAACCTCCGTTTAAAAGGCGATAAAGTCAATGCACAAAATCATGTGGGAGGAGGCTCTAAGGGGTGACTCTGTACCAGTTTATCTTTGTTTCCCGTTCTTTACAACAGTCCTGTGTGTCTAGCCATGCACATTCTCTCCCTGCTGTGTTCATTTTGCCAAGGTGTAGCTTGCCAAGAGGGGCCTGCCTGACCTCTCACCCCCATGATGCACTTGGATTATCTTCTTGGATAACTTTCCATTTTCTCTCCAAAAAACCCGTCTCACCTCCTAACAAAAGCCATAACCACTCCTGTGACTGCTGCTGGGAGCGAATGCCCAGGCTCCATGGCACAGAGCAATGCCTGGCACTGGAGTGATCCTGGGGCTGAGGAAGGAGAATGGGTGGAGCTCTCAGGCCATCACAGCTCCAGGGTGACCTTCCCCTGCAAGCTCCCCTGCTGCTCATGAACCTCTTGGCCAGTTCAGCATGTGGCTCTGTCTCTCACTCCCCTGCTTCTGCCCATGGGAAATGTGTGTGGATGTGGCAAAACACTCCAGTGTGAGGGCACAAGCATTGGGTACAAGGGGCAGGGGGAAGCCAGACTCACTGGACTCCCACCATCCACAGTAGGTACATGTCATGAAGATATTTGCTCTTCAGGATTTCTTCTGCCCCAGGTAATATTCAGCCTAACCATGTGCTACCACACTGGCAAAAACTTTTTGGAGGGTTTCCCTTTCTTGACTTCCTCATTGGTCTTTTTTTCCTTATGATTTTTTTTTCTTGCTCAGAAGAAATGAAGCAATTCCCATAATCATCCTTTGATGATGATAAAAGTTGCAGTCATCACTGTTTCTAATTGACAGTTTGGGAGGTTTAGGATAATAATTCACTTAAATGCCTGCAAATTGAAGTATGTCAGCACTTTCCTAGGACATTCCCAAGTAAAATAATATGACTGGTACAAGACATTTGTCATGCCGGTACATCTTGGCCAGCTGTTTATGTTTCCTCTAAGTGCAGTACAAACACATCAAAGCTGGATTAAGAAAGACCTAGAATGCCACAATACTCAGGCATATTCAGAGAAATGCAGCAATACATTGCATTTATCTGGCACTTATCTTTAGAAAGTTTTACAAGTCCCATCTGACCTGTCTGAGGCAGGTAGGTATTATAGCCATTTTGGAGATGGGAAGCCAAAAGCCTGGGAAAAGACCTTCTGTTCAGTGGTTTGATGCCCCCTCACAAGTTCTACCAGCTGCAGGTGGAGCCTTCTCTTTTCAGCACTTTTGAAAATCTAGACTGTAGCTGGGTTTATTCAAATCTGCAGTGGCTGTAAATGTGAAAGCCAGGATTAGGACACTCAGGATTCTGATTTCTTCAGAGCACTGCTACAGAGCTTTGATCCCACAAAGCACTTGCCTAATTTCAAGCATAAATCTCCCATTAAGGATGCTATTGCCATGCTTAAAGCTAGGCACATGCCTAAGTGCTTTGCTAGACTGGGAATTACAATGAAATATATAAAACTTTAACATATTTTGAAAAGTCCAGAACTGTGTCCATTTCTGATTATGGTTTGGGCATTGTAAAGGATATTTGAACTGTGTATGCAGCTGCTCGACCAAGTGGAGCACTTTTTAGCCAATACACACAGAGTTTTATGACTTTTGGGTAGTAACAGCCAGTTGTCAGAAGTAATAGAGAGTGACATGTCCTGTGAGGTTGGGACCTCTGTGCTGCTAAGAGGTGAAGTGGCTCCTGTGGCCATCGGTGCTAACAATACATCAACAACCACTGACTGTTTTGTTAGGTTGTTCTGGTGAGATGTGAGTGTGGTGGCTAATTTCACAAGTAATGTGACATCAAGTGTATTGTACTTTTCCATTTCTTCCTGTAATCTGTTGCAGCAGAGGTGAACAGAATTTGTTTAAACATGAAACAACCCCTAATTTCTTGTTCTGTTAATCGAAGGTGCTAATCTGCAGACACATGTGTGTTTGTGTACGTGCATCACTGTTTGCAGGACTGAGGCCCTAAAAGAACATTTCAGTGGGAGGGTTGAGATCAGGGAAATAATAGGGGGAATGAACAAACCCCTATAACTTTGAAAGACAAAAGTTGCAGAAAGCATCACAGGACTTTATCGAAAAACTGGCTACATCTTACAATTTCCCTTTTGTTTTGATTTGTTTTGGTTTTATTCAGATTGGCACAGAATACTGTATTTCCATCAATTAAAATCTTGTCTGGTAACTAACTAAACAACTTGTTCATGGAAAATTAAAAAATAAATAAGTAAACTGTCAGTTGTGGAATGTAAACTGATTAAACAAATAAAAATCATGTTGTGTGTTTTAAGAGGTTGTGTCTGCTTGTGTCCAGAGCAGGACTGGACACCACTCACCATCCCCATCCTCACTGAAGCAGAGCAAAGAAAGAGCAAAACTGGAAGGTGGGTGGTGTCTGAGCTGCGGGGTACTGGAAATGCTCTTTTAAAACAAACAATAATAAAGATTAGACAGCTTCTGATCAGAAACACGGTATGAAACATTACAGACACAACCAGGATCTCAGCGTGATGGTTTATGAGGAGGTTTTCTGTCTGTCATAGAAGGGATTGATTCCTGCTGGAGCCTTGATGTGAGAGTACTGCATGTACTCTAACACCATTAATCTCTTTTTGGAGCCACTTAATGTGTTGAAGCCTGTGATTTGATTGAAATGTATAGAGACATCATAGTAGTTTAGCTCCCACCTTCCCCCAGCAAACAAACAGCTAAAACTGAATATGGATTGGAGCCTGTCGGGTTTCCAGTGCTCAGCTGTAAGGGCTTCAGGAAACCTGGCTGGCAACGCTGCACTGATATTAGTGCTTCCTCACTGCACTTGTATCCTCAGGCCAACAACAATGCAGCAGACAGTCATGCATCAGACACATTTTCTGTAGGGCTCGGAGTGGGCAGCCAGAGTCGGGCTGCAGGTGTCCCAGGCTGAACACACAGCGGTCAGGGTATTCATAACAAATGGAAAAGCATCAAAACTACCTCAAATGTAGAAAAAAGAAGTTAAAAGAAATAGACAAAAGTGCCTACCACTGTCCTAGCAGAAGAAAAGCAAAAGAGTGGGTCAAAGAGAAAAGCACAACTTTAATTTTTTTTTTAATTATTGAGTTTTAAATGAATTAATCTAGAACTAAACTGTTACCAAAAAATTATGGCAAGGTGAAGGTTTTAAACATGATTATTTTGTTGGTTATGGTGTTAAATGTCAAAATTGTCTGTGTTCTCTTTTTACCTGATTTAGGCATTGTACCTATGTACTTGACAGTCAGAAATAAGGAGGCACCTGATGGTTCTTCCAAGCTGTTTTTTCGTGACAGACTTTGGTAGCAAAACAGTCTCCTGCAGTTTTCAGGATGGAGTCCCTCCTGCCCCCAAAGCGGTCCTGTCTAAAATACCAGCAGTAGTAAGGAACCAAATGAAGGGTCAAAATGGAGAACTGTAAAAGAAAATTCTCTGTCAAAAACCCCATCAGTACTGGCATAAATTCCTTGACCTCTTCCCTGGCACTAATGGCTGAGGAAGGGAGAAATCTTGGTGATATACTAAACACAGAACTCCAAGAATGTGCCTATTTTTGCTATGTTTCAAGAGAATCCACTTGTATTGCCAGTGCTTATGACCTTGCTGCAGCTACAAATAAAATCTGTGGGGCGAAGCAGAGAGCAGGAGCAGGGAAGAGCTGGCTGGGGGTGCAGAAGCTGGCAACGCCCCCAAAGCAAATGAAGGGAGCAAAGGTGTTCCAGTGGCATATCCAGCACCACGAGATGTTAAAACCTTTTTGATGAACGTCTCCTCTCCTTGTCCACTCCTGCCCGTGCCACCAAGCACAGCCGCCCGCCCAGCCATCCTCATCTGCTCAGTGACACCTCGGGTTTAGCAGCGATGCCGGTGGTCGGGGCTGCTCGGGTCTTCGCTCTCTGCCATCAGCAGGGGAAGCGTGATTCATCCGTGCTAAAAATGGAAGTCTGCAGAGCTTGCTTTGTGGCAAGGGAGAAAGCAGGTGCCCTCTCCCGTGGCAGCGACGGCACGGAAAGCCTCAGGAGCGCGGCTGCGGGGGGAGAGGGCTCAGCTGCTCAGCGCTTGTACAGGGAAGGGGGCAAAAGGACATGCACTTAAAGAGCCAGCTGCTCCTGGAAGGTTGAGCTAGAGATGCTGTCATGCAAGGGCTTGCATTTCAGAAAGAAAGTGGCCTGACTTCAAGAAAGATTGATGCAGAAAAGTCCAGGTTTGCATTAGCCACGTGAGGGCTGAATTTTAAGCCCACCTTTCGTTGTTGCTCCCTGCAGTGCCCAAGCTGCCCAGCCCTGCTGCTGCCAGCTCTGTGGTGCTTTCCAGGCTGCTGCTCACGTCTTGGGGTCTGGCTCTCTGGCACGAAAGGATACACCAGGCAGAGCTACAGGGTCACACAGAAGCCTGCAGTGCAGCTAGACAAAGCAGACAGCAAGAGAAGGGAAAACTCATTAACTGTAGTTCACCATAGAGGAAATGAACAGAGGGATTTCAATAACCCAACATCACACAAGCCACCCATGGAAGAGCAGGGGTTTGCTGTGCCCTTGTTAGGCTGTCTCAGTCCAGAACGCAAGGGCTGAGGCTGTCTTACACAGACACTGCCCCCCCCCCCCCCATTCTGGGGACCTGGACTTGGCAGCTCTGTTTGGGAAGTGTAGGAGGAGTGCTCATCTCTTGTGGTCCAACTCCTGTTTTGAATCAGCACCATCTATTCAAGATTCCAGCTGGTTGTGAAAAGAAAAAACTACTGCATTAGGAAGGAAAAAAGAGCAAATTTTGAGAATTAGGTTTAGGAGAAAGAAATCCACTTGTCAGCTTCAGCTACAACACAGTGGGGCCCCAGCAGATTGAACAGAGGGACAGGCAGCAACAACTGCAGCTCTTCAGAGCAGAGAAATCCCTCGTTGTGTGCCTGAGGAGCGCCCCAAAGTTCAGCTTTCCCTTTGCTTTGAGTATCTGCTAATGTTTTGTGCCCACCCAGGAGTGAGGACCCCCTCGCTGGAATGCAAGCGCTCTGTTTCAGAGGCAGGATAATCTCCCGGTGACCTTTCCTGTCAGACACACATGATAACTGCAGCAGACTGGGGCTGCATGGGGTGAGGATGCTGGTAATGAAATGCTTTCATAGCTCGACACTCATTATTCTGTTACATTATCGGGCTCTTCCCCAGGGGCCCTCTAAAGAGTCACGGCTGAGCTCTTTTCCTGCAGAGACCAAAACCAGACCACCTAACAAGCTACATTTACTAAAATTTTTACTCCCTCCCTGCTCAGAGGGAGAGTGGTCTTGTTCATTTGCATGAGAGAGAAGTAGAAGACCTATGCCAGCTCAACTCTGATTTTATCAGCCTGCTAACCCATGCCAAACAAAGCAGTGAGCCTGTGGCCAGCCAGGAGTGACAGAGGCTGCTGCCATCCCAGAACTCACCATGCAGGCCCCTGACTTGCCCCAGCATCCTCAGCATGCCTCAAGCACTCTGTCTGTGCTACCCTGCATCTGCTATTGACTTGCAAAGACTGACCACTGACCGCTTCTTTGTAAGAAACTGCACTTTTCCTCTGACTGTTTAATTCCCTGCTATTTCTTCCCATCCTCAGATAAACCCTTGTCCTTCTCAGTTCTGAAATTCAAAGCAGACGTCACTGGGAGCAGGCTGCTCAGAGTGAAGCCTGCATTGCCTGTGATAGCAAAGCCCTCTCACAGAGCTCAGCTCTGTACCAGGAAATGAGCTGGTGGCCCAAGGGCATGCCCAGCAGCAGGAAAGCTCTACTGCCAGCAGATATGGCTGGAGGGAGATCACAGAGTCCAAGCTTTGGGCCATCATCTCTCCCCTGCTCACTTCCCCAGAGACAACCCTTTCAGTCAGATGTGGTGGTGAGTATTTCAGGAGATATTAAACAGGACAACTGAAGGCACTAGGTATCCTGCTTTGGCTTTTGCTAACTGTTCACAGCAATACTCAAAATGCATGCCAGGAACATAAAGGGAGAAATAATAAACCCTGCCATAAGGAGCATGTGATTTGGAAAAGCAGAGGCAGCCAAAGGGTGAGAGAAGGGAATAAAACACAAAGGCAAAGTCTTCACAGCAGCAGTTGGCACTTGGAGCTGGCCATATATATTTGAAACCACAATGCACAGAAAGTCACTTGGTACTTCAGTGCCTTCTAATGACTAAATAAAGTGAGCACACACACGCAGGTACACAAGGCCCTCAGTGGATAAAACATGAAACAACCCCAAATAGCCACCTTCACAGTGATGCAGATTTCCTTTTTTTCTGCTATGTTTTCTTACAAGCTTCCTGCAAACCTGTCAGAGAAAAGGAGGCTGAGTGAAATGTGTTGCCCTGTGCATTGAACAAAGCTTCAAGTTCTCAATTTCACATTTGGGGTGTTTCTGACAGGCTGCAGTTTCTGCTTCATTTAACCTAGCTCGTTCCCTTTGGGAATTCTCTACCCACCATATTTGCAGCAAGAAATACCGCGTGCTGAGGTTTGTAAAGAGCTTTCAGACAGAACAGGTGACTGCTGAGTCCTCCCTTCCTTCCCCTCTGTCAGATGGAGATTCATGCATTACCTTGCACTTCTTGTCTCTTCCCAGCTACCGATTTTCACAAATAGAAATCTAAATATTTTTGAAACTTCTAATGCTCCATCAAACTTGTTTGCAAATAACCAGTGGATCCAAAGTTTGATGGGGACAGATGGGCAGACATGAAGTGGCAGAATCTTCATTTCCTTAGGAAACCAGTCTAAAAATATTATGTTCAGAGCTCAGCTTTTTCCGTAAAGATGCGCAGGTTCCCGGGAGGCCCAGCCATTCAGCGGACGCAGGTGGCAGCAGCAGCTCTGTGTCCTGGGTGGCACCTTTGCCCATTGCAGCTGTCATTGCTGTTACTGCCAAAGGTGTGTCACATCGGCTCTTCCTTTCATTTGGGAGGCTCTGTCGTTGTTGAGATCTTTGCTCCGGGACTGAGTCCCCAAGAGAAGCCCACCAGGGAGGATGATATGGGAACACTCATGGTTGGAACAGAGACCCACATTGTCTGAATCAGGATCTGAATGCTCCCAAGATACACCTGGCAAGTTGAAACACATCTGCAGAGATGAGAAGATGCCCTGAGGGGAGCTGTATCTCAGGACAGGCAGTCAGCCAGGCTTTCCTCTCTCCTCCAGCTGTAACAGCACCATCCAGAATGGCCTTGCAGGAAACCTTACAACCCACCTGCCAGCCTTGCTTTGCCCATGAGTAAGCAGGGATGGAGGCTAACACCTGCAAGAGCTTATTGTGAAAACTACTGAGGTAGCACTGCTCAAATGTTGCCAGGTGGCATAGTCCCAGTCTGTATAAAACAGTCCCTTTCTGCCATTTTGCCAGTAACAAATTAATTTTCACCAGCCCCACAACTTCTCTGCAGAGCTAGATTCAAGCTGCACATTTATTAGGAGCATGTTCATCTATTCCTGAACAAAGAGTGTGTTCCTGCAGCCCAGGGGCTCTCAGGACTTGCTAATGGGAATGCAGGAGGTTGTGCGCCAGGTTCACTGCCTGGTGGGGAGGGGACAGGGGAGAAGGAGGAGGGAAGCAGTGCTCTCCCCTCAGGCACTGCTGAGGCACCTGCCAGCACTTGGCCCCTGGAAGTGTTCCCAGCTGGCACGGTGGATGGCTCTTGATTGTCCTGTCACACCTTTGCTGACAAGTACTTAAATTGAGCGAGTTCATCCCATAAAATTTAAGGAAGAAGGGAAAGGACAGAAGAATGAAAAGCAATGTATTTTTCTTTTAGCACCTCTCTTTTTCTCATTTTCTCCCGAGGTGTCATCACCTTAAATAAAAGGCCTTTTACTGCCTCACTGTTGTCTGTATGCAATGGTGGTGCAAATAGACCAAGGTCTCAGCTTGCCAGCACTGCCCTCAAGGGTGTCACCTCTGTGCAGAGCCCTTCATTCTCCTTCCTCTCTCATTTCTCCTTTGCTGTCACATTAGCTCCTGCCAGCTCAGAAAACACACACCCTTTGCCTGCAGAGATATGAGGAGGTTGAGGGCAAACTCGATTCCCAAGGTCTGCAGCTCAGCTTCCATCCTACCAAGAGAATGGCCAGGAGGAGCCATGTTACTGATTTCCAGTTCCTCATGGTTCATTTCCAAATTTGTGAACCATAGTGAGAGCTGACAAAGTATTGCTCTGTCCTCGTTCCCTCCTGCAGCCCCTAGGAGGCTTGGCTAGAAAGGCATCTCCTACAAATTCTGCATCCTGGAGAGCCCACATTAAACCGTGTGAGGGTGTTGGAGATCAGAAGCCCCTCTCTCAGCAGCTTCAGACACAGTAAGGAGACAGGAAGAGGATGAAAAAGGGTCCTGAGTGGAACCTCCAGCCAGGCAGAGCACTGGGCTGGCAGATGGCTCCCAACACGCAGCAAACACTGAACCAAGGGCACATGTCACTTTTTTTCTTAAAGTAGACTGCATTTTTGCATTTCCTGACTGAGTCCAGATAGGATTGCAGCAGAACAAACGCTGGCAGCATGTGATGCAGGATGTGAGTTATGGAGGAGTTGGCCAGAGAGCTTATTCCCTTTGACCTCTTGTTCCTCCTCACACACCAGAAGACTTGTGTCTCTCTGAACAGCGTAGTGGGAGCCCCTGGGACCTGCCTCATTCCTCCTAAAACTGGCTGCATACATCATCTGGGATGTATTTCTCTACAGGAGCACAGTCATAGGCAAGTACAGCCCAGACAGGAGGGTCGCACAACATGAATGGAATAAGGACAAGAGATTTACAGGCTGTCATACAAGCAGCAGTGGGATATTGTCTTTCGACTTCCCATTTTGTTCTTTCTTTATGGATCCAGGAAAGTTTTATATTTTAAAAACTCTTATTTATTATCTCTGCCCATTTTGCTAAAAAATGTACCTGGGCATATCTGTATTTCTGTTATATTTGCAGTAGTAGTACTGAATTATTGAGGTAAATGCAAACATGCATATTAAAACTAAAAGGGATTTTAATTATTTGCAGGAATACAAACTAGGAAGGCACTGGGCCAGCACAAAAAGGCAATGACCAGTAGCCTCTCCTGAGTCCAAACTAGATCCAGGCATCTCTCTCTGCCTTGGCCCTCTCTCACACAGCAATTTACACATGCATATAAGCCTGTATCACACCATCCCCTCATTGATTTAATGGGACCTACCGTATTTCAGAGGCTGGATTTCTTCTATGACCATTTGGCAGACCATACCAAAGAGGTCACAAACTCATCTGTGATGCTCAGGAAAAAAAAAATTCCAGGCCAGAATGAACATAAAGTAAAAGAGTAGAGTTGATAAAAACAGTGAAGTTGGCTGAGGATATTTTTGATGTACCCAGAGAGGAAGCAGTCAAATGTTTCCATCAGGTGTGCAATGTACACATAAAATGTTCCAAATATATTTTCATGCATTTGCAGATGGAAAAAACCACTTATATTCCTCAGCAGTTATTTTACCAGTGAGACAAATGATGATCTGTTGTTGGACTAGAGAGTACGGATCACAGCTAGGGACAGGAATTGTTTTGATACACGTTCAAGTGGCTCTGTGCAGGTGTAGCAGAGCTAAATATAAACTGGCACAGCTGATAGGGAAGAACAGCTTGAAAATCTACCCATTTGCACTTCATGAATGCATTTCCATTTACTCCCCTGAGCTGAGGATCAAGACCCAGATCTTTTAAATATGGATGGCTCAGAACAAATCTGTGGTTTTGCTTTGCTCAGTGCAACATCAGGAGCCACTACATGTCAAGAAGAAAGTGATGGCTTCCCAGTCCCATGCAAGCCCATTCAGGATGTCACCTGGAAGTGTCTGACATACCCAAGAGATGTTGGATCACTGTCACAGAGCTCACCCTGGCAGGGACTGGTGTTTGCCATGGGAACCCAGCAATGTTGTCTCTGCTGAGAGGTCTCCCTGCTCACAAGGGCAAGCTTCTGCAACCAGTTCTGGTCCTGACTGTGCCATTTTGTGGTAACCAGGCCACATAAAATGGCCAGACTCTAGAAGAGAACCTTGTCATTTAAAATTTTTGAGCTAATGGGGAAAAATCTATGAGAACAATCTGATCCAGAATTATCCATCACTCACAGTGAGATTCAAACTTAATTTGATTGCTATTACTGTATGTATTTTTATTGTTCTCCATTTGCTTAATGAATGTTGCAGTTGTAGTAATAAGATTATTGGTAATATGAAACAGATTTGCAGAATGATGAGAAGATGATTAGATGATACCTTGAGGGTGATTTCTGTTTAAGACACTAACTATGTCATGGAGCAAATAAACTTGATGAGGGAAGATATCAGTGGCTATTAACCTAAGATACAATTATTCCCAAATTACCAGGATACTCATTTCATTACAGTGAGATTACCAGTGACTGATGCTTGGTCCAGGCTCTCCCATCCACTCATGAGGCTGTGGGACAAAGCCTTGCCCAGGGTGTGAATAGGCAAGCAGCTATGGTTCCCCACAGCCCAGGATGTGGTGGCTGAGGTGGGACCAGCAGGACTCGCATGAACACATTGGGTTGTGAGTGCTGAGGTCCAAGGGATCAAACTGTGCCTGGCTTTCTAGATCTGTGCCTTCCATCTTGTCTAGCTCCCATTATTCATGGGTGATGGCCACAAAAGCCTGACAGCACAGCAGTGACGGGGATGCTTGGCCATCAAAGTTGTCACCTTAATGCCACGTGTTCCTTTCTAAATTGATGCTTAGTGACATTTCAGGATCAGTATTAGTGCAAGGAATGTGCTGCTTCTCGGATCTGCAAGGCTGACTGGGGACAAAGCATTCACATATCCATGAACCTGCAGATCCTGAGGCCGCCCAGCTGTCCTGGCTGAAACAACAGGCTCATCATCCCCTTCCTCCCTCCCTTCTTGGGTCTGGACGTGTTCACACAACTAACTGTGTGCTCCAGGTCACAAACTCCACTGAGTACACAGCTGCTTGTGTCCCAGTGTTTTAGTAAAGTGATGGGAACGACAGTGCACACACACAAGCAGACGCACAACTCTGCAGCTTATCCTCCACCATCTAAATCTCTTGCTTGTTTTGGTATATTTCTCTTAAGGACTTTCACAGATCCATTTTGATCCTAACTAATGAGAGTTTCTACATAATTTTAATAGCAATTCGGCTACTAACATTTTCTCTATAGTCTCTCAGTCATATCTCTGGCAATCTCTGTCTTCTGTTCAAGGTTGGACAAAACTTTGGATAGTAGGTTGGTTGTTTTTCTACATCATATCATTACACACAACATGTAATTCTAAGCTGTACCTACTGCATTTTCGCACATGTAGCTGGGAGTGGGTCTACGCCCCCAAAATGCCTGCCAGCTGTGTATCTAACTGCAAGCAGAAATTCCCAGGATGAACTAGCTTGGCAATCACAGTAGTGTGACATGGCCAATTTCAGCAGACACTGTTTTCTGTGAAAAAAACCCAAATCTCTTTATTTACTAGAACACGCCAATATCACATTTCATTGGCGTCTGTAGCACAGAAGTCATTGTTTTGCAGCTTTCAGCAAAGCTTTGCAGTACCACTAATAGTGTCCTTGGGGAAATAAATGCATAACCTAACTCTTGTGCTGTGAACCATTGGAATAGAGTCCCCTAATAAACTCCTTCAGTTTCTCAGACTCTGTATTAATATTGACACTGCACATCCATTAAACATCAGCGAGCAGCAGTGCTCCAGGTGGTTGCTGCAAGCAGCCAGATTAGGGGCAAATGTTTCCAACCTTCCCAATGAATCTTTACATATCTTCCTTGTCTCTGTGGACAGGCTCTCCCCCACCATCTCACCCGTGACATATTCATTGCACTTTTTATGTTATGTTATTTATTCAAGCATTATTTGCATTATCTACAATTTTCTGTTTGGTTTGCTTAGCTTTGTCCTGGTACTAGAAGAAACTGTGCTTTGTTCCTACAAAAATTAATGTGGTGGTTTTAACATCCTCCATTCAGTGATCCTACTAATATCCCCTCTTTGCCTCTGATTTAAGAGTATCTTCTCTAAAGATAAGAATTGCAGGGAGCGCATAGCATGATGCTAAGGGAGTTGAGATCTTTTCTGGGTCAATATTACAAATTATGCCTTGTCCAGTATATTTCCCATTTATTTTCCAGTTTTGTTCACATACTTTGTGCTTAATAAGCTTATCACTGTCCAGTCTGTTTCCATATTTACTTCCTGCTACGTGTGACTCTCCTACAAGTATCTTCCAAAAGTATTTCTGGCAAAACATATGCTTCTGTATAACAGTTAAAAAATAAATGTCTTATTTATTTCCAGTTAGGTAATTTCATCTTTGGCTGCTATGTTGTACATTTTCACTGTGTATAATTTTCATCTAAGCATGTGGTGCTGTCCTTGTTTTCATTACCCATCCTATATATTCCTTCTGTTGGTGTTCACATGTTTTTGTGAAGCAAAGTCAAGTCTGGTATTCCTTGCCTCTTTCATCATGGAATGGACATGATCCCAACTTATGTTGCCTGTTACAGTGTGCATAAATCCATACACCGTTTTACATGTTGGACATCTTGAGTCTCCTCTTTTCTATGACCTGGGATTCTCCATGCATTTGTAATGGCAGCAACCTGCCATCCTCTGCAAGGTTCGCTCTGTGAAGTGATTTCTGTCTCCTGGCAAAGCTTATCTTCTCTGTTAATTCTTAATTGTAAATCTCCTGTTAGCGATTTAACACTTCATTCTCTCACTTATGGTATTTTCTTAATTTACTTTACTCCAGGTACCTTATGGTATTCGGTATTTAAATTACTCTTCCCATCTGTTCTTAGCAAGGGAAAGCAAGAAAACAAAGCAAGCGAAGATGTCATATAAATGGAGTCAATAATGCCTGTGCATTTGGAGAGCGTGGATAACAAGTATTGGCTCGTTACTGTGGTTCAAACCACTTTCATTTAATGTAAAATACATGGCTGTTCTAATCTAGCCAAGTCCTAGAGTCTTACACTGCCCTCAGCAACATCTTATCATAGATCCTTAAAGCAGCATATTAAGTGAAAAGAATGTCTAAACAGCTTGAAAAGCAAAGCCAGTCTTTGAACTGACACTAGATCACAATGTGAAAGGAATTCAAAGAATATGCCCTGTATGCAGGGAAAGAAACAACATGGGATTTAAAAGCAATGCCCATGTCAGTCATAATTAGCATGTCAATTAACAACATGAAAATAACAAAAGCAATTTTTAAAGCCATATCACTTAGTAACTTTCTGGAAGATAAATGCAACGTGAAACTGTTCAAAACCAAACTAGCCACAGAGCTTGTTGAAATACATTTGCTGAAAATGGTACAGAGTTTGTAAAGAAAACATTTAGAAGCTCTCTAATGTCTTCCCAAACCTAGGGAAGCAGTATATATGACAGGATCTGTAACTCCAACAACTTTTTCTCACAGGAAAAGTAAAATGATTACCTTTAAATAGTTGAAAGCTATGAGACAATGAAAAGGCAGAATATCAGATTTTATTCTAATTTACTTAAAGAAAAGAAAGAGACAAAATACAATTACGTGTTCATCAACACCTGAAGACATTAAGACCTCTACTTCACAGCCTGATGAAAAGGCTAGTTACAATTTGTGAGCAAAGGTCCTTGTCAGTATTAGATGCAGAATGTATCTTTTGGCAGGGACTGAACTAGACCAATTTATAGTAACTCAGTGGGATTGATTATACTTTTTCTAAGTGGTCGTATTTTGCACTCCAGTATCCAAGACAAATTAATCTTCCACCTTCTACAGCAGCAAAGGTATTTGGTTGGTGGAGAGGAATGGGAGTGGTTCATCATTACAGTGATGGATTTTCTCAGCCTGCCTTTGCCTGCTACTCCTTCTGTTGATCCCCAAACTCCACCTAAGGACAAGGATAAAACAAGTCGTTATCACAGAGCATTGCCACTGACTTTGGAAGGAGTGAAACTTTGAGCAAACACAGTAATGTGCTGGGTATGTGATCTAAGATGCCAGCCAGATGTGTTCAGTGGGCCATGGTGATGCACACAATTGAGTCAAAAGAAAATGAAAATAGACGCATTTAATAGAAAACCAACAGGGAATCTCTTTCCTTCAAACTGTGGCTGTTGCTCTTTGATTACAATTGCCCAAGGCCCCACTCCATCTGGTCCATAGATTAGGATGTCACTGCCTCAGTGAAAAATGAACCATTGCTACAGATATATTAGTAGTTTTCAGGAGCTCTTCTGAATACAAGATCATCTGGCTATGGGATATTACCAGGATGGTATATAGCAGCAGCTGGATTTTTGTGTAGGGAGTATCTCAGTGTGAATAT
Organism: Corvus cornix cornix; assembly: GCF_000738735.6. Classification (NCBI taxonomy): domain Eukaryota; kingdom Metazoa; phylum Chordata; class Aves; order Passeriformes; family Corvidae; genus Corvus; species Corvus cornix. The sequence goes on along the minus strand of NC_047057.1, from coordinate 58,324,383 downwards.
AGGTAACTAGTATGTAACATTTCTGGATGCACTGAAATCAAGGAACAGTGTAAAAGCCTTAGTTTCCTACCCTCTCTCTCATCCAGCTGTACAACGGGGATAAAAGGAGAGAATATGACTTATTTCTTTTGTTAAACAATGAGCATTAATCTCTGCCAAAAGCTAAATGCCTGAGTGAGGAGTCTCATGGGTTATATCCCTATCCCTCACTCAGATTCAGTGTGCAGAAGTGACAATACCTGCCTGCAGATGTAAGGCCAGGAGAGGTTTGGTGTTGCCAGCCTGCTGGGTGGCAGCTACATCCCTTCCAAACAGCCGCTGTTTAGAGGGAAATGCACATTCTGCAAGCAGGCCTGCACTGTGCATGCGGGCTCTCTCCTTCCCTCCCTCTACCCTACTGTTTTCTGTGCATTCCTCTAATATGTAGCAGTACCATAGTAACAGCATGAGCTCAGAGAGGAGAGACCTTAGCCTCAGTCTGCAGGACTTTCTTAAGGGTAGGAACATGTACCAGCAACAAAACTGATGTCTTTGATGTAGCTCTTGCTTAGACCGTCACTGAGAAGCAGAGTGTAGAATTAGCACAGGAGCTGCTAGATGTTTCTGTGCAGGGCCCTGTGCTGCTGGGTGAATGGGTAGGTCCCAGTCCCAGGGCCCTGGGCTTATTCCTCCATTTGGAGCAGACCATGAGGAGATCTAACTACGCTCAAAGCTTAGGGTCCAGGCCTGCTCACGCTAATGCCTCAGTGGCACCTGCATTTACTGAATCCAAATGGTTTGGGAGTGAGTGTAGAGCATTCTGAAATGTGTCTCTGATAAAGGAACAAGTTCCTGACAAGATTGCCACAGAGCAACTTAATGGATTTCTGCTGCTGTTCAAAAGCTGTGAATATCTCTATTCATTCCCTTGGAGAAAAGGTTAATAAACTCAGAGAATCAGGGAATATTTCTGTGTAATAGCTCAGATGTGGGAAGAGGGGGCAGGGTGCAAAAGTGGTTGGTTTTGCCATATAAATATGCTAGGCCTGCTCCTGAATTTCTTTCTAGAGGGGGTGAAGCTCAGGTCGAGTTCTGCTTACAGACAAGACAAGGAAGAGCAAGGAGGGGGAAGAAAGGAGAGATTATTCTTGTGCAGAGCTTCTCTGAGTTACCCAACCAAAAACCCTGCCAGTGTGATTCAGTTCTTTCTCCAAACCAGTGGAGCAGGCACTGACTGCAGACATGACTGCCCCAGGGAATCACACCTCCAGGCAGAGCTGGAAATGAGGGCAAGAGAATCCATCATGAACTTTCTCTGCTCTCACAGGCAGGAACTTTCTCTGATTAGCTTCAGTGGCTGCAGTGCTTCTCTCTCTTACATAAATCATTGGCCAGGGTAGAACGGAGTGGGACGTGGGATACATGGTGGAAGAGAAGCTTCAGGCCCTAAACACAAAACCAGGAGAAAAGAAACAGAGAGACACAGACTGGGAAGCTCACCAGAGATTTCAGCTAGCCCAGGGACCCTCCTGGACAGGAAGGGAAAGAGTTCTGTCTGCAGCCAAGCCTATGCCCGTGGCTTGTGCTAAAGAAAAGTCAGAGGTGGATGTGCCTGAAAGGTTGGAGCACCCATCCCATGGCCTGATCTGGAGAGATACTCAGTCACTCCTGCTCACATCCACCAAGGAAAGGGCTCTCCCTCACTTTAAATCACGCTTGGTGTTCGGGTGTTGTAGAATTAAAACAAAGCAAATTATAATCTCCCTTGCTGTGTGAGAGACATGGAAAGATTTAGATTCTGTTTTTCTCCTCTTCAGCTGCACAAAAGCCTGAAGGTTGTGTGAGGACGCTCTTCCCTGTCACTCTGGCCACAGGGATATTAATCACGTAAAAACGGGGGGACGTGGGCAGACTCTAACAGACAACGCTGCCTCGGTCTGGCAGGAACATGGACTTGCATCGCTGTGGTAAACACACAGCTCCTGCAGAGCAATAAATTTGGTCTCTTTGCAAACAAGTAGCTATTTGCATTTTACTTGTAAGAAAGCACCTGAAGAGACAGAATCACCATGATGGTACGGGATGTGCTGACAGCACTGCTGTTCCATACTCCCAGACTGTGGATAGATGAGTCTCAAATGCCGGAATAACCAGCAGCTGAGGGGTCCCAATTCTCCATTGCTGTAAGGATGACAGAAGAACTACACTGGACTGGGGAGGTCCCTATTTTTATGCAAACATAGGCACAGATTGTGCTGGACAGAAATGGAGACTAACTAAATGATTATCTGTCCTTACCAATTGCAGGGCATTGCCAAGCAGTAGACAAAAACCTCTCTCCTGTTCCCTTTACATTCTGTGGCTGATCACTGAGATGACTGAGGACGTGACTTTTCCAAAGTTACAAATAAGTATGTGCCTGAAGCATGATCATGTATCTGAAGCTTCTCCTACTAACAGGCTTGGAAGTGATGGTAGAGACAGGATGATAAAAAATTACTCATCATAAAAGGGTCAGAAATTAGTAACCAGGATGAGGTGTTCACCTGTCTTCATACACAACTGGTGAGATAATTTTAGGTGACACGTCTCCAGTCAAGTATTAAGAGTTGCAGAGCAGCTTTTTGGATTATTCTTTTGTTTACAAAAACCACCTAGCAATCATAAGAAAACAAAATCCAATATTCCAGCCTCCTCTGAACTGTGTTATGAAAAAGAAAGCAGGAATTTTACGTGGCCTACATAATAGAGACATAATCTAGAGGATGCTCAAGATCAGTCCTTTTTCCTCTCATTTTCCATTGCACACACTCTAATACCTGCTTCTATTGATCTGACATGCAGAAAACTAGGACAGCTAAAAGAGAAGTACCTGGTACATGCAGCGGCATGGCAGGTGTGATCTACCTTGAGGGTGATCAGACAGCCACAGCCAAAAACTAGGACATACGTGTTTGCCAGGAGGAATTTCGGAATGGACGCTGCGTTCTAAGTAAAGCCAAGTAAAAAGACAAGTGCACAATCTGTTGTTGCTGTCTGCACTGTCTCTTTCTTCTAAGGGCAGCTCTCTTCAAAAAGCCCCACATCAAAAATCACCAACCCAAAATCTCAGACAGTGTCTCACAGTCCCAGTAGGGGAGATGGGATGGGACCTCTGGACCTCACCCTGTTCAGCCACCCTGCTCAAAGCAGGGTCAAGTCCCTCTGCTAAGGATGCTGAAGGCAACTAGCAATTGAGCTAAAATTTCTCACTTATACTAACTCTGATGTGTTTTTATGGTTATGAACACAGGAAAATTTCCATTCAGCCATCTTAGAAATACTCAGGGCTTTCCTACATTTAAGCATTATTTCTGACTGCTCTGAACAAGTATTAGAATACTAAAGAGGCTTTATTTTAAAAGTCCAAGCTTGTTTTGGAAACATCGTTAATGAACATAACTGTACTCAGTAGACTTGGCTGCAAAATAGGAAGTTACAGATTTTTGTAAATTATTTGTGGCACCACATGAGAATTATGAATTTGAAAAGCATTTATCAGCACAAAATCTTTTCATAAGTAAAGGAAAGAAGGATGAGAGTACTAATATCTGTGGCTATGACTGCTGTTAGCAGTTGGCCATATCACCTGAATTCTCTAAAAAAGTAGGACAAACACCGAAAGAAAAGTAGGACATTTAATCACTCCACACCTGGAACATTCAGCACTGCATCAAGTGCATGTACTCAGCACACTGAGATGCACTGGACAGATGAACCTGGAATATTTAAGTGGGAAGCAATGGCTACTGTATAAGGTTATGCCTGAAATATTCATCAGGAGAAGATAATTTAATGTTTTCATACTTTAAAAAAAAAAAAAAAATCCCATATCTTCTGCTTTACAAAATAAAGGGGAAAAAACCCCCAAAACATAGTAGGGAAACTAATTCATAGGGTTTAATCAGCTTTTCTTATCACTAACAGCAGAGTGTCTTCTGGACCATCTTCTGTGTCAACTTGATTTTTGCAGAACAGACTTTTGCATACCCAGAATCCCAAATTTGGCCTCAAGCAGCCACCTTATGTTACTACTCATATCCCATCCTGACATTCTTAAGCAGAAGGATTTGGGGAAGCTTTTTACCAAAAAAAAAACAAAAAAAGGCAAAAGCCATTTTATGGACTTTGATGTTTTTGAATTGCTAAAATGGCATTTTGTAAGAGGGAAAAAACATTCAGAAAAAAATTCTGTCCAGTGTTACATTCATTACCCTGACCTGCTGGTCCCTGCCAGAGCACATCCTTGTTCTCCTGAGTCTGCACCTGAGGTCCCTGTCAAGAGTGGTCTACAAAAGCAGCATTACTCCCTCACCTCATTTAGCCAAAAGTTCGTTAGGAATGGCCAACATCCCTCTTCCTTTCTTATAGGATGGGGTCTCTCTGAGTAACTTGGCACTTTTATGAAATCTCTGCAGCTGTTCACCCTCCCTCATGTGTCATGGGAAACCTTGGCCTGAGTTAGAATCCTAGAATATCCTGAGTTGGAAGGAACCCCCAAGGATCATCAAAGTCTGACTTCTGGCCCTACACAGGACCACCCACAAGAATCCCACTGTGTGCCTGAGAGCATTGTCCAAACATTTCTTGAACTGTCAGGCTTGGTGCTGTGACCACTTCCCTGGGGAGCCAGTTCCAGTGTACAAGCACGCCCTGGATGAGGAACCTTTTCCTGATATCCAACCTAAACCTCTCTCAGCGCAGCATCAGGCCATTCCCTTGGGTCCTGTCCCTGGTCACCCCAGAGCAGAGATCAGTGTCTGCCCCTCCTCTTCCCCTCATGAGGAAGTTGTAACTGCAATGGGGTCTCCCCTCAGTCTCCTCCAGACTGAACAGAACAAGTGACCTCAGCCACTTCTCCTACAGCTTCCCCTCAAGGTCCTTCACCATCCTCATGGTCCTCTGGACACTCTCTAATAGCTAAGTGGTTTTTTTATATTGCATCACCCAAAACTGCACACAGGATTCGAGGTGAGGCTGCCCCAGTGCAGAGCAGAGCGGGACAACTCTCCAGTTTGTCACTCTGCAGGGCCTCTTCAGCCTTCGAGGGAGTCAAGAACTCCTCCCAGTTTAGTCCTGCATCCAAGTCACAGCCAAGAATGGAGCCCTGTGGAACCCCACTAGTGACAGGTCACCACTCTGATGTCACCCCCTTCACTGTAACCCTTCGTGCCTGACCTGTGAGCCAGCTGCTCACCCATCACATGATGTGTTTATCCAGCTGCATGCTGGACATTTTGTCCAGGAGGATGCTATGAGAGACAGCATCAAAAGCTTTACTGAAATCCAAATGGATTACAGTACTGGCTTCCCTTGATCAACTGGGTGGGTTACCTTGGAAAAAATAGTTATAGACTATACTAGTTACAACTTAATGCTAGGAGAGGCTACCACCACTAAAGCTTTTTCCATGATGAGGTCAGATCTTGCCCCTTGGTTATGTTTCCACCTTCCCCTGGCAGGATGTTCATGCTGTTCATAGCTGCATGGCATCCTTGTGAGATCAGTGCTTTCCATACGTGATTGGAGACATTTCTCCAGGTTCTCATGGCCATCCTCTTGGTTGGACTTAAACTGCAAAATCCAGGTACCTTCTAGATATAATTTCTTCTAACTGACTATTCTGAAATATTTTCGGTTTGTTGTTTGTTTGTTTGTTTGTGATTTTGCTTTATTTGTGGGTTTTGTTTTGGTTTTCTTTGGGTTTTTTTTGGCTTTTTTTGGTTTTTTTTTTTGTTTTTTGGTTTTTTGTTTTTTTTTGTGTGTTTTATTTGGTTGGTTTGGGTTTGGGGTTTTTTGGGTCTGGAGTTTTCTTGGGGTTTTTTTGTTTTTTGGTTTTGGGTTTTTTTTTTTTTTTTGTGGGTTATTTTGGTTGGTTGGTTGGTTGGTTGGTCTGTTTTTTGGGTCTTTTTTTGTGGGGACGGGGGAAGCACCGTGGATATTTTTATCGATGTAGAAAAAAGACCGATTCACTTTTGTCCTCTGCTACGCTCCATCTCCATCTGCCCATGCTCCCGGCAGTGTCAGCGCTGGCAGCCAAGAGCCCATAACAATAGGTCCTCTCGGGGGCTGGAGCAAGGCAGCGAGCGCCGGGACTCTGGGAAGAGTGAAAGCTCTTTTCCTTGGGATTCGCGCTGTTTTGTTTGTTTGTTTGTGTGTTTGTGTGCAGTGCGCCGGGTGCGTGCGCGGAACGCCGGGGCCGCGGGAGCCGTTTCCAGCCGAGCCGGCCCGGGCACGGCAGCGGCGGCGCGGCCCGAGGGGCGGCCGGCGTGGCCCAAGGGGCGGCATGGCGAAAGTGCTGGCGGCCCTCAGGAACCACTGGAAGAAATCCACGTTCGGGGCCTGCCTGCTGGGCTGGGGTGGGCACTGGCTCTATGGGAAGCACTGGTAATGCTGGCTGGGGGCGGGCCGGGCCGGGCGGGAGAGATGGAGGGAGGGGGGAGCGCCTAAAACGGGGGTCGCCTCTCGGAGGGCCCCGGCAGCCAGCGGGAATCGGTCTCCCTCCTGCTTCAGCAGCTGTGGGCGTGGGAAGCTCAATGCCTTTTTATGCCTTCCCTCCTCGGCCGTGTTGTAAGACTGGGGCGGGTTCAGGCGGGAGGTTTAAACAGAGGGGATGTCTGGATGGCATGAGCCATTTTAGGGCCTCTTGGAGAGGAGGAGGTTTTCTCTTTTCTAACCTAAAAAAGAATGTCGTGAGCCATACGTGTGTGTTCAGCTTGCCTGCTTTAGCCTGTATTATAAGGATGACTGGAACCAGGCCTGCAGGATGTGCTGGGGGTGGCCCGTCCCAACGTGGGGATCCTGTGCCTGTGGGTTTTCCCACCTCCTTTTTGCTGTAGCAGAAGTCCTTGTCCCTTTCTTGAGGCTGGCACCGGCAGCGGCCTTGTGCTGTTCCTCTCTGGTGTGGTCTTCGCTGGTGTCGCCCACCCAACCGGAAGGAGCCTATCAGCTGCTCCTGCCATAAGTTACACCTGATGGTGTCATTCCCACTGCTTACCTGTGGAACAAATGTCCCTTACAGTATGCAAAATCCTATTTAAAGAAAAAAACAAAACCTGGGTTTATATGTTAATACTTGTCCTTCAAGATTATGGTTAATGCATATTACTAAAATGCAACTGTAGCCAGATTATTTTTAAAAACTGTTACTTTTGGTTCTGCTGTTTACTGTCACTGTCTTAATGGTTTTTTAATTGTTTAGTCAGGTTTTTTAACAGTGTTTTTTTCTGCTTACATTGAAATGCTGCTAGAGTCTCAGTGGGAAAGTTAGGAAAATAAATCTGCTTATGTTGTTTTTGTACTCTCTTTCTTCAGATCCTTTTGCCTAGGGACTTTGGCATTAAATCAGTCTTTGTTTTGCATAGTACATCTACTTTAGTTGCTTGCTTCTTACCTGAAGCACTGAGGTTCAGCTGACTTTCAGAGAAGGGCTTGGGGATCCTGGTGGACAACAGGCTGCCCCTGAGCCATCAGTGAGCCCTTGTGGCCAAGAAGGGCAGTGGAATCCTGGGGGGCATTAGGAAGAGCATTGCCAGCAGGTCGAGGGAGGGGATCTTGCACCTCTACTCAGCCCTGGTGAGGCACGTCTGGAGTGCTGTGTCCAGTTCTGGGCTCTCAGGACAAGAGAGACACAGAGCTCCTGGAGTGGGGCCAGCAGAGGGTGGCAAAGATGACGTAGGGACTGGCTTGGGGAGCTGGGCCTGTTCAGCCTTGAGAAAAGATGACTGAGAGGGGGCTTCATTAATATTTATCAGTATCTGAAGGGAGGGAGGGTGTCAAGAGGATGGGTCCAGGCTCTGTTCGGTGGTGCCAGGGAATAGGACAAGAGGCAATGGGCACAAACGGGTGCTCTGGAAGTTCCACCTGAAACTGAGGAAGAACTTTTTTACTGTGCAAGTGACAGGGCACTGGAACAGACTGCACTGAGAGGATGTGGAGTCTCCCTTACTGGAGATATTCTAGAACCATCTGGATACAGTCCTGTACAATATACTCTGGGAAAACCCTGCAGGTTAGAGCAGGGAGGTTGGACCAGGTGAACCACAGTGGTCCCTTCCAGTCTTACCCATTCTGTGATTCTGTGACTGCAGGGCAAGCAACAAAAAACTCTCCCTCCAAATTTTTTTCCTTGAAAATACTGATTCCATGTTGGGGTTTTTTGACGCTTCCATATAGTGTCAGTGAACTTGCATTCAGCTTTGTCCTCTGATAAACTGAACTTGGAATTTGGATAAAATAGTAGAATGTAAATGAGTAATTATTTGAAGTTCTATCATTCCAAATACCTCTTAGCCAAAAGAATAAGCAATGTACAAAATGAGGAAGAAGAAATTGCTTGGTGGCATTCATATGAGGGGCTGGCTGGTGGGGCAGAGCAGCCTGGGACCTTCCCAGGTACCCAGCTTATGTAAGTGGCCTCTTCACTGGTCTTCTGTTGCCACAGATACTGATGACAGGAGAGGGCAAGTCAGGCCCGGGTCCTCTGGACAGCTACTGAAATAGACATTAACAAAAGACTACCTGCTCCTTGTGCATATGGAGAGTGGGCACTTGAGGAGGCCTGGGAACAGTGACAGACACAGCCAGTGTGTCCCCTTTGTGTCTTTTGTGTCTGGAAGTTCGTGCCTGTGTGCTGTTGGTTTCAGCTGTGCATTGATTTCTTGTGTGGTAACGGTGAAGTTGTGTTCAGATCACAGAGAATGTGGAGCGTGCCACAGGGGATGCAGTGGGGAATAAGGAGGAAAATATGAAAGGCAAACAACCCAAAAAGGAATCTCTGGTATCTAAATTTTAGTGCGTGGAGGTTGTTTGCCTCAAGTATAGGCGTGGTGCTTTAACCCAGGTGATGGACTGGGGAGAAAAAAATTTTTATATATCCTGTTCTCCCTTTTTATCTGTAAAGGAAAATACAGCATTTCCTTAGCAGACACTGGAAATGCAAGGTGGGAAGTCCTGTGATGACAAACAGCTCAGTGAGACTTTGATGTAGGCCATAGCTACTGCTTTCAGAGTTTTAAACCCTGTTGGGAAGCACTGACAACTGTTTAGCAATTTCTGGGCCATTCTCTGTGGGGGGTTGTTTTATCCAGGTTAGAGAAAAACAAGGAACAACAAGAGCCTGATGGTAAGAGTGTGAAAAACAATTCCAAGGTGGTCTCAACAGCCCTTTGTGATACTCTGCATGGTGAGGAGCTTACCTTGTGGCAGGTGGACAGCAGGGAATAGGTCAGGATCCCACTCTGCAGCTTGTGGGGATGGCTTTTGGTGTGTTTTTGTACATTCCCTCTTCCCAGTTTCTTTGTCTGTGTCCCAGTTGTGCTGGGGAGCAGAGGTGCCTTTTGCCCCATGCACAGACTGCTGCAGGCAGCACTGGGAGAGGTTAATGAAGGATCTGTATGGACTGTGTTGGCCCTGAGGCTTCTTCTTATCCACAGCAGGATGCTAAATTGCTATGTGTGAGCCATACCTGACTAGACTGGTATTTACCCTTTGAGAACACCTTAAAAGTGTAATGAGGTCTTGTGCTTTGGTTTCTGGCATCACAAGTTCCTGATGAAGGGCCTTGCTTTAGCACAGCATTGGTTCAGATTAGCCTCTGACTTCTTGGAAGCAGCTGAGATGTTGCTCATTTCTTTGTAGTGAAGAGAATTTTTGTTTACCATCCTGCATCCTTCTTTCCGTCCTTGTGGATTTTCTAAAATATTTCTCTTGCAAGGAGAAGATGATTTGCTTTTTTGACTTCTCAAGGTTTCTCCTTCTTTTGGATGCAGCAGCCGTGATGCCTGTATTAAGTGGAGCTTTTGTAAATAATCTGTCCTGCAGATAAATGGCAGCTCTTCTGTAGTCAGCTTCTACAAGCTCTGAAGTAGAGCTTCAGAAGAGCTCTGAAGTATTTCCTTAAAACTTTGGAGGATGCTGTATGGACAAGAAGAATGTTACCTTTTCCAGGCTTGTTCCCAGCACCTCTTCCCTGCCTGGAAATGGGCAGGGATGTCCCCTTTCTGCACCCTGAAGACTGTGCTGTGGAGCCTGATGTGGATGCCCTTGTGCTCCCTAGGGTGTAAAGGGAAGAGGGGCACTGGAACGTGATGGATCATTGCTGAGTTGGTCTAAAGGTTGTGGATGGCAATAACTGTAAAAGGTCGAGGAGCTGCTTAGTCTTGGTACTTTCTTCCTGCAGCATTTAGTTTCTGGATCAGGGTATTCGCCTTTCAGTTTGGAAGGTGTTTGTTCAAATACTGACTGATGCAAAAGTAAGGAGTTTTGGATGAGCAGGTAGAATAAAAGGAGGAAACCTTGTGCTGATTCCCCCTCCCCATATGTTATTCAGCCCTTCTAAGCATGGGATAGTACAGAAGGTATCTCTTCAACAGGGGTGTCAGTCAGGAGGTGGCAAAGGTTTTTCATGTGTGAAATGATAGGTGTTATGTCTGGTTGAACTACTGTTAACTAAAACCCTACTGTCATTCTTGCAAACAGTAATGAATCTTAAAATTCCTTTTGTTCTCATAAAAGAATAAGTTTTAAAAATCCATTGTCTTGCATTTAGGATAGCAAATACTCTTGTGGTATCTGAGAAGCAGGAGGATAACTCAGTGTTGCTACATGTGAGGTTGTCTTTAATTTCTCTGGATTGCATGAATTTATGTATTAGGCTCATTTTAATCTATAGCATATCATGCTGCAGGCACAAGGGACACTTAATTTAATATCCTGGATCAAAGCTTGGAGGGTATGCAGATTGTCAGATGTGTGCTCATACACAGTAACATACTTCTGCTTAGCATAACACAGGTGAGGTTGATCACAAATAAAGATACCAAATGATTGTTCTAAAATTTTCACTAAGTTTGGAATCCCCTCTCCCCTTTATGTCCTGGGTCACCTTTCCTGAATTGAGCTGCAGCTGTTCTTTGTATGCCCAGGTGGTGCAGTGAGTTACCAGCTCTGTCAAATCAGCAGAAATGAAATCTCCAGCACCATGGACATCAGCTTAACTGATTGTCAGATTTGACCAGATTGTTCCAGTGATGTCACTGCATAAGTGATCCTCACCATGTCAGGATGGAGACCCTGGATATTCTGCTGAGGCAGTGGACTCATCACATACTTAGTTTTACTTTCTATGTGTTAAAGTATTGACATTCTCAGTAGAAAGTGCTGGCAAAGCACCTGAGCCTTTGACTGCCTGCCAGTAATACTGAGTGGTACTGTTATCTACAATTTGAATGTTAGTCTCTGCGTGTTTGCCAGCTGATAACTCACTTTGTCACCTTTCTGCATATACTTCCTGAGTAGCTGACTTTATTTCATCAAAACTTTGTCAAAAAAACAGAGTAGAAGTTCTGAGTCTTAGGTAAAGCTGATGAAACCTAAGATTTGTCTTTCATGCCCTTCCAAGGCCAAGATGGAAGTAAATGCTAATATCCAGTAAAGAGGATTCTGTGCTCTTGCCGTATTAGAAGCAGCCAAAAAAGCTCTCTGCTAAGATAAAATCTTTTTCAGGAGTTCTGTTATAGCTCCTGAGGATTGATCCTGTGTGCACAGCTTTGGTCAAGTTTCTCCTCACAAAACTCTGTGCTTTGAAGATGGAGAGTTTTTAGGCTTCTTCATGCTTGAGTATATTTAATAGTCTTAGATTTAATGCTGATAACTCATTTCGGAATGAGATCCTGAGCTTCTTTATACATTTGTGGTGTGATCGCTTTTAGGGGAGTTGCTTTGGTTGAATCTAAGGCAGACCCTTGCTGCAGCTGAGAGCCTCAAACAGCTTCAGTTTGACTTTGTTGTCTTCTGCTTGTTGCATTCATTGCTGCCTTTGGGTGACCTTTCATCATGGGAGCTGTCCTTTCCACCCTGGCTTCTGCTGGCACTTGGGCACAGGACTCAGTCTCAGCTTGAGGAGCATCCATACTAAATTGTGTGCATCTTTGTGCTTATGTGTAAGAGTGTTAATTCCCTATTCCAGCTGAAACCGGTCAGGACAGGAGCAGTGGCCACCAGTCCTGCGCCAGGGCTGTTGCAGAGAAATCAAAACAGCCCTGCCCAGGCGAGTTGTATGGATGTTGTGCTCTCAGAGCGTTGTGTTCTGGTAGCCTGGCACGGTTGGGGCGTGGGGAGCTCTGCACAGTTGCTCTTGGGTCCTTTCTGTGTTGGTTCCATCCTTTGGTGTGAGCCTGCTCTGTTCTCCACAGAGTCTGTGCTGCAGTGGCTGCCGCCCTTGAGGCTTTACTGGGAATGTTCTGTCTGTGGGTTCAGCCTAGGACAGCCTCTTTCTTCCATACCCTGCTGCCGCTGTTTGTTCCTCTCCGTTTCCCAATTTTTTACTGCTTAAGCAAGTTGGCCCAGCTGTAAGCTGTGTGATGCTTTATTCTCACAGCAGGAAGACAGCCCTGAGTTGGCCAGCGGATGCAGCACTGCTTGTCTGTTTGGCTTTAAGGCCGAATTGTGTAGATAAGCCCTTAGGGGAAATGTAAAGTAAAAATTGATTTTTAGTTTGCGGTGGATATGGTGCAAGTCAGAAGAAATCTCTGTCCTTTAAGGCAGTGCAGCAATTTCCCTCAGCCTCCACCTGCTCGTGTTTGAGCACTGTTGAAAGGGCTTTGTTACTATCTAATAGTAGGGAATAAAGTACAAAAAACTCAACAAAATCCTATGATTATTATTTAGTCTCTTCTTCTCTGGGGGCTGGTGAGTAATCATATTTTGAGAATTTTAAGAAGTTACCTTTTTACTGGTTTTCAAATTTTTCTAGCTGTATTTATGGATTGTTATGATTTGCAGAGGACTTGCAGGCCCACTTGTGGTACTTCAGGTGAGCCACATGAGGTGAGAAAGACAACAGCTGTGATACAGGAGGAGGACTGCTGTTCTTACAGGTGCCCTGTGAGTGCACTTGTGCTGTTTTTTCTGGAGTTTGAAGCTAGTTAAGTGTTGACATAATATTTTAAGGAAATAAAAAATTTCCTGTTACCTGGCATCTTTAAACCAAACTTGGGACATCCTTAAGATAAACTCAGATGACTGTGAAATATGTTGTAGTTGAGTAAGTGGAAATCCTGTGAGTATGGCTAGGATGGTATGGGATTCTGGGTGCTGTGCTGCTGGAGAAGTGAGACAAATCACCTGGAAATTGCTGGATGGTAAATGATTCTTCTGGTCACAGAATCTAAACTTTTCCTTTGACACCAAAATGGTAAGTGTCAAAGTAGACTTCTTCTGTCTCTTTAAGTGCTTCGGTGCAGGAGAAAATCAGCATAAATGTTGACATCTAAATTGTCAAGCTTAATTTTTATGGGTAAGACTCCGCTGAGGTGAATCCTTGACAGTTGCTTTGAGGATCTTTGCAGGCTGGGAAAGAGAGTACAGTATCTTCTGCTTGCATTTGGAAAGTGTTGCTGGACTCCATTTTAAAGGCAATTAACACTGCAGCATAAAGCTGGGGCACCAGGAAAACAGACTGGCAGACAATGTGACAGAGCTTGACTTCTGAACAAAATAGCATCAATGTGAAGTAAACAGATAACATGGGTTTGGCTGGGATTTGTTCAGAAGGTTAGGACAGCAATCTCAAAGATATTTCTCAGCTGCGTGGCCATCATTTGATAGTGGGGGTTTCTTGATATCTCATAATATTTCAACTTTACGTATAGAAATTGCAGTTGTTTTCTGTTTGCTTTGGCCACACATAGTCACGGGGAGGGGGCAATGTCCCTGTGTGAGGGCTCATGCCCTCAGTGGCACAGTGTGGACTTAGCCTGTCAGGCTGTCTTGATTGAGCTGGAATTAGCTGTGACACTGCTGTCCCACAGCTTGGAGCACCAGCCTTTTCAGGGGCAGTTGTTTTAACTGGTGCACTTTCATCATATTACTGCAATCAAACCCAAGGCTGTCACTCCTGTAATACTGCAGGTGCTTAATACAAGTTATCTACTCCTTTGGTTTTAAGGAGCAAATATGACAGCATGCCTCTGAGGATTTTTTTTTTCCAGACATTCCAGTTACTTGTCATCCTGATGAGGTGTTATTCACATATTTTCTTTTTCCATGCTTGAACTCTTCCTTTGTCTTTTCATTATTACCAGGAATAAGTCTGTGGCTTTTATACCGTAGTTATTTTCTCAGAACCCAGTTTTATATCTCACATGAAGTCACCCTACTTCTCATTTTATGGCATTGCAACATCTCTTGGCGATGCCAAAAAGAGCAGGTTATGTCGTTCCAGTGACAAATAAATACTGTAAACCAGTGGAATCAAATAGATGGCACTTGGGTTTGGCCTCGCCTTGCCTTCTCTTCTGCCATTTCCATGGCAGGGTTTGGCCTGATGAGCCACACTTTGGGACAGAAGTGTGCTGTTCTCCCAGTCACTTGTTTCTGGCTGGCTGGCCTTTAATCCTTTTGGTTGGTATAGTGTTCATTTTGGTATGCTGACTGTGAGTGGGGTTTTTGGTACTTGGTATTTTGAGACATTAATATATGGTCTTGCCAGGTATTGGCAAGGGCAAGCTGAAGGATGGGGAGTGTCTGGTACCTCGAGGACAGGCAAGACTTTGGGCACTGCAGAACAGTACTCCCCATTTTGTCTGCAGGGGAAATAGGACATTTTTGGGGTTGGGGAAGAAACAGACATCTGTTCCTTGCTCAGTAGCTCTGTCTCCAGTGCTTGCCATCTATATACCCTGCTTGCCAGTAACAAGCCCAAGGATTAGTCGGGAATGTATTTCTGAAATGATGTCCGTGACATATCTAATGCTGACCATCTCTCTTCTGTTTTTAAACTTCACTTAACAAGTTGAGTGTTTTTCACCTCTCTGAGTTACTGCTTTGGGCCATGCTCAGGTGGGTGGGAGGTGCTGCTTTAACGTGTGCTTGGCTTGCAAACTGATGGAGAGGGGAGTTCACAGTTGTGATGCACAAAGGCTTAAGTCCTCTCTAAAACCCTTCTACAGTGCCAGAATGGTAAGTACCTTCAGTGTAAATACCAGGCAGCGAGAACATTGGAAAAACCCACACCTGAGCTCTGGAGTACAGTTATGTAGCAATTTAACAAATAAATCACAGTTACACAGTGTGCCAGAGTTTATGTAATCTCAGCACACTTGGCATCCTGGTCTTTGTTTTCTGCTTTTCTTTCCTCTAGAAAGAATGTTTGTATGTACATGCAGGAAAAAATATGCATGTGTGCATAAATGGGGGTGTTTTATCCTTAAAATGTTTTGGGTTGTTTTCTTTTTTTGTTTGTTTTAGTGTTGTCAAACTGTGTGTAAAAGAGGTATGTGCCTACATTTTAAAAATGAGCAAATTGTTTTAAACTTACATAATGTAATGTCTGCTCTCTTTTCTGTCTTACCTGATAGTGATAACCTGTTACGAAGAGCTGCATGCCAAGAAGCCCAGGTAATACTGTTTAAAGTAATAAAATTAGATTAAAATCTCCCTCTTATCTCGGTTGTGCAGGGCTCCTGAGATTTTCCCAGCAGGTCTTTCCTACGTGACAAGCCTTATAATGATGCCATCAGTGTTCTTTCCCTTAATGCCCAGGGGTGGACAGGGCCCTGGCCTGCAGCCGGGTACTGCCCCTTGCGTGCCCAGGCTGCTGCTGCAGGGGAGTGCAGCATTATCCTTGGGGTGATCTTAGTCACTGCTGGAGCTACCCACACCTCCATTGCTGCACATGTAATTGCTCTGTGCCTGTAAAGTTCTGGTAGGAAGATGATTTGTTGATAAGAGTGAAATCCCAGCCCCAGCAGGAGGGGTATAGTCTGGGCAGAAGCAGCCCAAACCGCTTTGTGTCAGTGCTCAGCTGCAGAGACTTTGCCCTTGTCTGTTTGACCCTGAGTGGCTTTATCAGGGATGCCAGCTGTGATGACTGTCTGACCCAGCTCTCTAGAGACCCATGTAGTGGGAACTGAATGGGGACAGCCTGGTTGCTGATCAGTGACAAGAAGGCCAGTGTTCAGGGGGAGGGAGCTGCTCTCTCAGGGTACTGACTGTTGCATTTCGTAGTTTGTGGCCTGCGTGGGCAAACAGCAGTAAACAAACTCCCATACTGTAGTATTCCCACAAAGAAACTTGTCCTTAATAAGCAGTCTTTTGGAGGTGTAAGTGCTGCTGCCCATGGATGACATCACTTCTGTAGGACTTTAAGAGTTTTTACCTCCCACAAATAAAGTTTATTCTAAACCTGCTTCTTCATGAGACATCTTTGAGATTTTGCAGGGTGTAACACTGTTCCCGTCATTTGCTACGTCCTGGGGCCCGAGTAGAAGGGTGAAAATTATTTTTCTCAGTAGAGAAGTGTTGTACACCTGAATTATCCCAATTTTAGCCTGTCTGCTGTTGAGGGAAAGACTTTCACAGCAACTTGTCTTGTGCTATGGATCTTCATGGCAGAATAGATGTAAGGGAACTCACTGCTCATGAAAGGAAAATCTTTCCCTGAAAATACTGCTTTCACAAACCATATTTGTAATTTCAGAGTCTTACGTTTTCAATATTCATTTTTACTGCATAATAACAAAGTCATAGAGGTTTTTCCTATCACAAAAAATAGCTATTAATACCGCAGTATTTGAAGCATGCTGACCAAATTAAACCAATTTTTTTAAAAGGAGCTGAGGAAGTGGTTTGTGTGTATTGTCAAAAAGGTGTGAGTGCTAAGGGAAACACTGGTACCAGCAGAGAGTTCAGTTCTGGAAATCTTGAATTTCCCATTTCTTCAATCCAGTTATTAAGTGACAGGTTCTATTCCATTATGGCTTATTCTTACAAATGAAAATACAAAAGCACTGTCAGTAGAGCTTCCTACAATTTTAGTGGTTAAAGCCTGGGAAAATACCCTGCAGAAGACTCCTGCATTATAAAGGAATGAAGCAAAAAGCCTAGTAATCAATTCTTGCTGTAATTTCCATTCTCACTGATGTGTCAGTGCCAAATAGTGCTTGAAAAAACACAGCAATACTGCATTAAGGCATTAAGTGTCTGGTATGTTCTTCAGAATAACAACAACCTAAAATTGTTTGAAAAATGCTGCTTGCTTTTATACAAGTGCAGTATATAAGTATTGGAAAAAAATAGAGGCAAACTCGCCAAAGAAGAAGTTTAGTCTGAATGGAGTGTGTGTGAAGTTCTTACCATTTTTACATTGGATTTTTAGGTTTTTGAGCCTGTTACATTATCAAATTCATGAGGGAGCTGCCTTCCTGACAAAGTATCCACTACGGAGGTATTTCCTGCAAAGGTTCCACCAGGTGTGTCTGAATTTAAATATCAGTTCACGATGACAGCCTTGGTGTGGCAAATGATTATGGAAAGATTCTATAGTAAAGAACCCATTTATCATGTTTTTGACATTTTACACCCCTATCTCTGGAATAAGTCAGTGTCAGCTGATTTGGACTTCCTTGACCAATCAGTCTTACTGATTGACCTTGCTGTTGCTGAGCTCTGGGCATGTGTTAGAGGTGCTGTTTATCTGGAAAACAATTCACTCAAGGATAGTTTTCTGTAAAAGAATGTAGTTTCTTTGCTGGTATTCATAAAGCACTATAAAAACTTTGAATAAAGGGTTATACATAGTTGTAGAATAGTGATTATCATTTTAGAAGTCCAGAGATACAATACCTGGAAGTGTGCATTTGACAAGAAAGTGAAAAAGGCATTGGCTTACCTAAATTATACCTTCATATATATATTTAATAACCATTTTTATGGTTTAACTATAAGTTGTCTTTACTTATGTTCTGCTCTGAAAGACTTCTAGAATGTTGCATTATTTTTTTTTTTATTTGCTGTCTCACAAATCAGCATTTGCTTTAGAAATGCCCCTGTATGTAACATAAGTGTCTAAGTATATTACATAAAGAAGCAATTATGTCATTACTCATAAAATCTTTATGACCCTTGTTAGATTGTTTGGAGCATGCAAATACATCACATTGTGCCCCCCAAGCAAATAATCAGTTGTTTCTAACAGCTGTAACATGCTAGAGGTACCCTATTCCCCAATTCCCACCCAACAATTGCAATATAATAAGTTGGTCTGTTTTCCAGCTGATCTTTGAGTAAAGCTTAAGAGCTATTGATTTGTTTCACTTTCTTTGAAGATTTCTTTACTCTCAGCAACTTCTCTCATCCTTTTTGTTTCTTGAAGAAGAAATCTGGATGTTTTAAGCAGCACAGCCAGCTGTACCCTTCTTTAAATTGAGGTTTCCTGAGCAAAGTTTGCAAGTGGAATTAATAATAGATTTGAACAGCTAACAACCACTAAAATGTACTGTTCTTTGTGTACAGTATCACCTTCTTCAATATAAAAATTCCTGCTAGGGAATTAACTTTCAGGGTAAAGGGGAAAAAAAAGCCAGGGACAGTTGACTGGGCCACGTTCAGCACAGTAGTCTTTGGTTCCTACTCTGTTTCTGGGGCTTCTGGATGGTGTTGCTGAATACCTTGTCTTCCTTGTATTCAAAACCAATTTGATTTGGTGTGTTAGTGAGGGTGCATTCAAAGTGACCTTCTAGAGGCTTAGAGAGTGGGATGTAACATGCCTGGAAGTTTCGCATTTCCTTGCCTCTCCTGTGCTGAACAGCTTTGGAAATAGGTACAAGGTGCAAGAGGCTTTATGGAGGAACTCTTAACTTAAAATTGAGGCACCTCGTCAGAACTGGATTAAAAGTTGAAGAGGAATTGAGTGATTTTATAGAGAGAGATTAGTTAAAAAAAAGTGTGAGGAACAGTGAACTTGCTTTTAGGTCAAGGCAGATTCTCTTGTAATTATCTTTCCTGTCTTCAAAAACTGAAGCATAGAAAATACTAAAATGAGTAGAAGAGATAGAGGAATTAGCATTCGGAAGTTGGAAAGAATGCAGAAAGAAGGTGGCAGGCAGGTGTATGGGAATTACATAAGGAAAGAAAATCAAGTAACCTTGGAGTCAAGGAGAGCTCCCTGGATCTCTGCCCATGGCAGAAAACCAGAGGTTGACAGGAACGAAATGGTGGTGGAATTGTAAAAATGAGCTAAAGAGTACTTATGACAGTGATGTGAGCTGCTGCTAAGAGTGCAGGTCTTTGAATAGGAGACCTGTACAATGGCTGAAGATGGAAGTCATTTGAGTGTCATAAGGCTTGAAAGCCCATTGACATTTGTAGAGATGCATTATTTTGAACTGTTTTAGCAGTGTGCTTAAAAGATAAACTGAGCCCTGCTCTTTTTCTCTTACTTAGGCTTTTGGCAACCAGCTGATCCCTGCCACTGTGCCATTGAAGAAAGCAACAGTGTTCCTCAACCCAGCAGCTTGCAAAGGGTAAAATTCCTCCTTTTCAGCACTCTCATTTGAGGCACTCTTTCTGCATTTTTGCTCTGCTATCCACTATAAAAGCCAGCCAGATTTTTGAGCTCATTTTTGCCTCCCTCTGATGCCAAGCTGGTGCTATGTTACTATGCCAAACTTTATTTCACCAAAAAGATTGGGATGAGAAATAGAATTAGTTGCTTGAGGTGGAAGAATGATTTCTAAACATATATATATATATATATATTCATATATATATATATATATATTTTATTTCTTTCTTTAATTCTGTCTTTTGGCCTTTGTCATTCCTTCGTATATGGAATTCCTTTGTATTCCTTCCAAACTTTTGCATGTGATATATTTCCATCTTCAAAATCTATAGAAGTAAGAGATGACCTTGATAGCTTCAAGACTTGAAGTTGGCAAGAAGTAATCTTACTTCTGTGGGAACCTGCCCTTGAAAGGGCTGTGCCCACAAACTGAGAGGCTAAATATGGGCTGGGAGCAAGACTCCTGGAAGAGGTCGGCTGCTATTTTTATGTGCTCATTAGCAGAGAAACCATAGTCTTGGATATGATGTGTGTCTCTTTCTGCTGATCAGCTTTGGAATAGCTGCATTTGTGGAGGGGCAGAGAGTTTTTACTACCAATATGAAGAGAATAATATACCTGGCATGGAAGTGCTTGGACTCACATGCTTTTGTTCAAAACACTCATGACTGGAAAACACGAAGTATTTCTACTTGTAAACAATTTATGGTTAGTGGTATAATTATTTTATTATACAATGAGAGGCATAAAATGCATCAGTCCTATAACAAAAAAGATCAGATAGAGTTTTGCTTCTAACCTGATTTAATAATATGTAATAATAAATAAGTGGGATTTTTTAAATGTTTCTGAAAACCTACATGGGCCTTCTTTGTGGTCCTTAAAGGCTGGTGCTTTGTAAGTAATTAATTTTCTAATAAATTTCTTTTTGGAGATCTTAATTTGTTTTTTCTGGGTCTTTGAAATTATTTTTGGCAAAAGCTAGATAGCATCTTTTGCATTTGTTAAAACTGCAACACAACCCTGACAACTGAGATGTGGGACTAGAAATGTAATACATTTGAACCACATGAAATCTCATCTTTCCTGACTGTCATGTTGAGTGACTGATTGTGCAGATCGAATGCTTGGTTTTAAGTAGACTTCTTCTTGCTATTCATTTGTTTCTTTCCTTTTAAATTTTTTTTTTCAGCTACCAGAGTCATTAAATAGTTCTTACTCTTATTTCTAGCAAAGCTGGGAACCTTTTTGAAAAGAACGCTGCACCAATTTTGCACTTGTCTGGCTTGGATGTAACTGTGGTTAAGGTAAGAACTGACAGGTTCTGCTACTATAGAAATAGTGACTGCTCTGCTTTCTCCTCTTGAAGAATTGAAATTCAAAGCTGTATGCATTTGAAATTCTCAGTTGTCCTGTAGACATATTATGGGAAGAAATAAATACTGAGATATTAAGATGATACCTAATCTTTTTAATTCACAGTTAGTTTACAGTGTAGTGAGATTTTAATTTTCAGCTAAAGCAGTACATATGTTGTTTGTCTGTCTAAAGCAGCCCTTCTATAATTCATGTTTGAGAGAAAATTCTAAATATGTGAGTGCTGGCTAGTGGTGTGTGCCCATTGCTGTTGAATTTGTTATTTCTGCCTAAACTTGAAGAATTCAAAAGTGAGGAATTTTGACATGCAGTTGAGCTGTTCAGATTAATTAAAAATAAGATTTTATCTGTACACTGAAATTATTTCTGTCTCTCTCCAAATAATTCAACGTTCCCATCATGAAAGCAGAACACTGAGCTCTAAATGGTATGAATTAACAAACAGATTTTCTTTGGAAAGAGAAGAACAAGGAAACATGAAGGAATTCTGATCTTTTTGCAGGTTTTTGCGGCTGTGACATGTGGATTGCTTAATAGTCAGTGTGTCCTAACAGCAAAGTACTCTAATATGCATCTTTCTGCCTTGGAATCTTTTTCACAAGGTTGAGTCTTAAAGTGCTGTTTTTATTAGTCCCTTTCTCTGATCATTAAAAATACCTAGTCCCACCCTAAGAGAAGAAATTATTTTGCAAGACTTAAAACTGATGTTTGGTAGTGTCAGACCTGAAAAGCTGGCAAAACAGGACTGGGTAAGGAAGTGAGGCTGAGATGGCTCTGCAAAAGACATTCATTTGGCAGAAAACAGTTCTGATGGTTTAAAAAGTCAGTACTCTTTGCTGCTAAATACATTGTCAGTGGCTGTCAGGCAGTGGCCTGTTGTGTCGTTGATGCTGTGTTTCAGGAGATGCATTTGAGCACTTTTACTGTTAAAGATACTGGGAGTTTTTCTGCAAGAGCGTGGTTGGCTTCTGGATTTGTTTCAATGTAAAATTACCTGAAAATATGATTATTGCTATGGTATTCTAGATCTATTGAGTAAGATTTGCTCTGATATTTCATTTAACCTGTGTGTGTGCGTGTTTGCTTGCACATATTATATTATGCATCAAACTGGTTTTATAAGTTGAAAAAAAAATCTCTGACTGTAAGTAATATACAGTACTGTGTGCCTGTATAAAAATAACTATTAACCAGATGGATAGATGATTTTTTTTCTAAGAGTATGTCTAAGTCTAAGAGACATACACTAGAAATAGTCATTTGAGTCCTCATGTTTGGGTTTCTGTTTCTTCAGACTGATTATGAGGGACAAGCAAAAAAGCTTCTGGAATTAATGGAAAACACGGATCTGATCATTATTGCAGGAGGAGATGGCACAGTCCAAGAGGTACTGCAGGAGCCTGGTTTGTTGAGAATCATAGCTGGGCTGAGGGCAAGAAGATTGAGTCTGTGCAATGTAGCAGCATCATAGCAGCTGTTCTTAGAGATCTGTCCCGCTCAGTATCTGTATTTTCAGTAAATGTTATATTATTCTGGGGGCAGAACACTCTGCTCATTGGTATTAGTCTTAAAGAGATGATAAGAGTGGGGACAAAAAGAGTGTGTGACATAACTGTCTTCCAGAACTTTATTCTAGAATGAGCAAACTCTTTGGAGGGACATGGTTCTAACTTTTTCTCTCTGTGTAATGTAGTTGTAATGGTTTGATTTTCAAAGTTCCTTCCTTTCTATATGCTCCCCAAGAGGAATGCATATTTTGCGAAGTGGGAATCAGATAATTTAAAAATTACGTGGGAATGACAACAAAGCACAGAACATACTTAATAAATGCCTATTGTCAAGATGATTAATGACAGGAGCAGAACTGGGGGATATTCTCTTTTCAAGTAAGACTGTGTTTTATTCAAGCAATTCCTGGTTGCCAGCTACTGGTTTCATAAGACAATGGCTAAATGAATGCAATGACCTTAAGAGAAAGTGATAAGAATACACGTGCAAGTTCGTTCTGGCCTTTTGTTAATTGCACTTACTGGTGCTGGTTTTGCATTATGCAGAGCATTATCCAGTGTTAAAACCTTTACACTGGCATTGGTTGTGGTGCCAGCATGTACTCGGGCACACTCATAACCCTGCTGTTTCCAACATGTTTGCAGGCTGAACATTCCTCCTTTCCTGTGTAAACAACTGTAGCACCTTCCATAAAAGAGTAGCTGCTCCTTAAATCTTTTCAAAGACTAAACATGGTTAAGAATTCCATAGCTTTTTACTGTAACTGAAAAATAAAATTCTTAGAGCTGAGCATTTGCCATGTTTTTCAGGTCATAACTGGACTTCTCCGTAGAGCAGATGAGGTGAGAAGGTGTCATTTTAAAAATTGTGTTTATTTCTTGGAGTGTCTTGTGCATCCATTGTGATGTCTTAGCCTCAGCTGCCTTCAGCAGACACGTTGCTTACTAATCTGGAGCCAGCTTGCTGTGTAATAAGCCAGCTGGGCTACTGTCCTGCAATGCTGCCTGTTGTTCTTTGTTCCCTTTCTGAGGGAGTGCAGTGACTCCCAAGGCATGGCTTTGGAAAGTTTCCAGTGTCAGAGCAGGGATTGTGGAGAAGCCAAATGCTCAATTTTCAAAGACCCATGGACCAGCTGTGCATGCCACTTTGTTTGGCAAAAGCATTGGGCAAAAGTACGTGTTTTTCTTGTATTTGTACAGGCTTGAAACCGAATTCAGTTCTGGTCACACTCTTACTGCTTTGGGATTGCTTTGCTGTTTCTTCAAGCAGTGCATACCTACCTATGCAGATGGCTGTACTAAGCAAATTTTAACCTCTCAAGGTGGATCACTCTGAATGGAAATGGAGAAAGATTTTTCTTTTTAAAGTGGGAGGACAGTGTTATTGAAGAAAGGAGGGAATCATTGTTCCCAGCACCTTCTGGCAGGAGCTGGCAAAAACTCAATTAAATGATCCAGACGAGATTATGATGATACCCTTGGCAGCTTGAATTGTTTCTGTTTGGGCATTTGCTTTGTCTGAATGTGACAAGGGGAACTCTGCAACCGAGTCAGTATTTTTAAAGGAGGGCTAGTTATATCAATTCTGAGAAATCACAGTTTTAAATTGAATATTATTATAGTTGGATCCTGAGACCTTTATTATCCAAAGATAGTGGAAGAAAAGTTTTAGAGGCTTTACTGGCTAGTTTCTCTTTATTTTTTTGGCTTCTTATCTTGATGTAGCTTGGATTGTTTTGCAGTAGTGTAGGAAATTCTGCATCCAGCACAATTACAGGTGGAATACCGCATTGTAGTATTGCCACTGTGTCACTTTGTGTCTTTGGGCAAGGAATTCTTGTACTTCATGTCACTCTGTCCTAGGAGCAGAGATCTGCACTTGAGCTTCCTCTCTCTGTGCCCTGCTTCCCTTTTCACTTGTGGGCGTCACACCACTGTTGCCTGCATAAGAAGAGCCTGTGCGAGGTATTCCAGAAGCCCTGTTCCTAGCAGCCAGGGGAGCAGAGCTTGACTGCAGGAGCTGCAAGCAGCCTCTCATCTGCACAGTGTAAAGCAGGGCTGAAGAGAATCAGAGCAGGGTGTTTGAGAGTGTTAGGATTCGCAGGTGACACAGAGACAGCAGGGGAGAGCGCTGGGGGGTGCAGTGAGACGGGAATTCCTGAGTGGCTGCGGATTGGCTGTGCCCAGGTGCTGCTGGCAGCATCGCCCAGGAGGGAGAGGGTGCACTGGGATATGTGGTATTTACACTGATTTGCTGACACGCTTCAAGAAGAGAGGTTTAAGATGAGGTGTAGGGTAATAACTTGCTCCTTCAACAAGCCCTTCTGCTGAACAGTGGTACAGAAAAATAGCATGGTCAGTGACTTCCAAAAATCTGCTGCTTCATGATTTGGATGGCAGAGGAATCAATTAATTTCCTTTCCTTAAGTGAGAAAATCTCTTTGCTATGCAAGGTTACTCTGTCAGAGGGGGATTTCTGCAGTGGTAAATGAGATTCAGAGCCTGTGATGCCACCATCAGTATTAAGAAAGATGGCGGATTGCTGGTAGAATCCATGCATTAGTTGGGATGTGGCTGCCAAACATGTAACATGTAACAATGCTCTTAATGGTTACAGAGAGCTCCTTTGTACCCATTTGGCAGTGGTGGGTTCACAGATTTGGGTGCCATGTTCTGAGTCATTGTGTGAGGAAGTGCCTGGCTGCTCAGTGCCAACGGGGTGATGCCAGACACAGCTGTGATCTCCACACAGGAAGCTTCATGCAAATGTTAATTTACTCTCCTCATATGTCCAGGCTGCCTTCAGTAAGATTCCTATAGGATTCATACCCCTTGGAAAAACTTGCACTTTGAGCCACACACTGTACCCTGAGTGCACGAATCAAGTCCAGTAAGTATTGCATGTTTCTGAGACACGGTTTGTTTCCAAGGAGCAGTGCTTCTTGATAGCTTGATGCTTTTCTTTTTCTTCTGTGTTACATAGAAGTTGGCAGTCTCTGGGCAGAGCCTGATGATTCTCTGGACTTGCCTGAGTTAATGACTTCCAAAAACTGACTAAAAATTAAAAGAAGGAAATGTATGTATTATTAGAAATCATTTGCTGTGGCTAATTTCTCTGTGATCGTGTGATGCTCAGCGTTTAAAAAGAAAGAGGGATTAAAAGGATCAGCATCTTAGGAAGAGCAAAAAAGGTATGACGGATATAGCGAGGATATGACAAAATAAGCCAAAAATAAGTCCTCTTTCTGACCCTTCTCCAGTCTAAGAATTGTAGAAACCAGTCCACATATAGCCTGGTTAGCACCTGCAAAGTAAGGCATACAAGAATATGGGAAAGGTTGGATCCCATTACTGACTTGCAGGGCAGCACTGACTTTTCCCTGAGGTGGGACTGATGCTGGCAGTAATCCAGCAACACAATTCTTACCTTCAGCATCCTGGATATGATCCAGTCTGGTGGTATCTGTTGCCTACAGTCCAGTTTGTTGCAGGATTGTTTCGTCCCCTTATAAAGAGAAAAGGAAGTCAAACAATCTTTCTTTTCCCCACACTTCTTTTCTTTTCAATTCTTCCCTTCCTTGTAATAATGATATAAATAATAATCAATATATTTTTCATCATAATAAATATATTTCTTCTTGATCCTGAAATCTTTTCACTCTCACTCTCCCACTAACTCATTATCATTTTTCTTTGTGGAACCCTTGCTGGTAGCCATCATACATAAAACCCAGGAGTCAACTGGCATAACATCCTTCATTAAAACTACCAGAGTGCTTTGAAGCTCAGAGAAGTGCACAAGGCTGTAATCAGCAGCTAAGATTAAAATAATAATTTATGTTTGGGTTCCAAAGAAGCTGTTTGAAATGGATGATCTTGTCCCAAGGTAGTGAACTGTGCAGGTGGGACTGCAGCACACTGGTGAAGTTGAAGGTAATTTGGCCAATAGGCTGCTGAACAACCTGCACCAGTAACAGAACCTGAGTTAAGAAGTGCAGAAGTGACATTTTCAAATAAATATTTGGGCTTTGGTTCCTTCAGCACTCTCTTACTTTGGAGTGTAGGAACTGTAAAGGTCTTAGAGAAAGATAAGAGCTGGGAGAGAAGATGGGCTGTGGGAAGAATAGCTTCCTTATCTGTCTCAGTATTCAAATCCTGATGAAACCAAGGGCAATTTCTCCCAGATTCGCATGGATATTGGGCTGGATCTGAAAACTGCATTTTTTCCTTGTCCTGCTGAGACCCTGGAAATGTATGCAATGTGGAAACTAAATATTACCCAACTTTGAAAACAAGGAAGCAGTTTCAATCAAATGTATGCTTTAAGGTTTGAACACAGACTATTTAGTGGACTTAGACACTTTGGTTACAAAATTTTTACACCTTGAAATGACGAAGTACCCTGGCTACTGTCCACAACTTAATGGAAACCTAAACGACATGAGCACTGCTGATAAGTAGATTTATGTTGATTGAAAACTTCAGAATAAATTAGCACATACAAATGCAGCTCAATCTCAGACACATGAGTTGAGACCAGTCATGCTGCCCCCTTCTCTCCCAGGCTGTGATACTTGCCACCACTAAAATAAAACCATGGTTTGGGTCCTTAGTGCATTAAGTATCTGAAACAGCAAGTAACACAGTTGGCCTCTGACCTACCAGCTTGGCTCAAAAAGGAGGAATCTCTCAAAAGCTTAGGCTGATAATTACCTTTTGCTTTTTGTGAATTCTGCTGTTTGTTAGGTTTTGTCATGTGTTGCAACCACCCATTTTGCTTTTTGATTTCAGTTAAGTGCAGCACGTTTCCCTGGGGTTTTTACGTTTGCTGAAAAAAAACCCTACCTGGACTCATACTGAAATTTGCTGAAAAAGAAATGTAATTTTAAAGCTTACACATTTCCTTTCTTCCTGTTTGTTTTCCTTTGCTTTTTTCCTATTTGTTTTGCAGGCATATTACTAATGCTACGTTGGCCATTTTGAAAGGAGAGACAGTTCCACTTGATGTCTTGCAGATCAAGGTGAAAGCATCTACTTATTTGGAGCCAAACATTCCTAAAACTTTCCTGTTCTCATGTGTTTATGTTTACATGGACTGCTTTTCCTCTGTGTATTGCTGTTACGAATTTTGGTTTATGATATCAGCAGTTCTGGTGGCAGTCATTTCTCTACCATGTGCTGTGGCATCAGACAGTCTAAGCAGAACAAAACACTAGAATGCCTCAACATCACCTTTCCTTGAGACTCAGAGAGTATTGATGAATACAAAACTTAATAACAGTGCTATTTCCGTAGCAATGGTGAGAGGTAGCAGTAGCTGGCTGCTGATTTGATGCATTTGTGTGTATTGTGAAGTTAATAGCTTTCTTTGACAAACTAAAAGATACAAAATGGGAGAACCTTTGACTATGCCCTGTATGGTTTTTGAATATTATTTTTCTGTTCAGTTGTAGAATGAACATTTCTGCAGTGAGAGTGTTGTGTCGCTGTGCAGAGCTCCTTGCTTTTGGCTGACAGTCAAATCCACAAAATGAAATGGCCATTGCTGGGTGTGCAGTCAAACTCAGGCTGCCTCTTCAAAACTTCACCTCTTATATTCCTCTCTGGAGCAGATGGAATGTACAATGCTTAAATTCTGCTAAGCTTTATTGCTGTTAGCTGTTTGTCATACCTCTTCTGTTAAACTTCCCTTTTGGGATTAATCACAAATCAGTTTTTATGTAGAAATGCTATTTTTCCAACTTCAGAAAATAAAGTTGGAAACAAGGTAAGAGAAAGCAATTTTGCAGTGTTTCTTTTTCTTTACAGGGAGAAAAGGAACAGCCTGTGTTTGCAGTCTCTGGTTTAAGATGGGGATCTTACAGAGATGCAGGAGTTAAAGTTAGCAAGTAAGAAAAACTGGTTTTTGAAACCGTACCTTTTTTAGCATCTGTTGCCTAAAAAGACACATCCCCCTCTCTCAAGTAAGTCTTTTTTTGGGTGTAGGCATCTGACAGGCAGAGGCACCCACTCTTGCTAGGTCTTGCATTACACACATGGGAGTGCAAGATGTATCAGAATTTCTGTAATTTGAAATAAACAATTATTTGGTGCTGACCTATTCCTTTATGTATTTATTTTCTTCTTGCCTTGTGGTATCTGCTTCTGGAACTTTATTCAGATTGTGATGGGAAAATCTCTCCCTTGAGTAAAGTCTGAGTAAAGTCTAAGTAAAGTAATTGGCCATTGTTTTTCATCATCTGCCAATGAAAAGCTGCATGCGGACTCTGAAACTCAATTCCAACAAGGGACATCAGATGCAGTAGAGATGTCCTTCAGTTCCTGCCAGAAATGGCGTGGACTGTGCTATCTGATGACTGTTCTCTGAATGTTAAACTCATAATTATTGGGCTTTCTCCAAATGGACATTTAACATGTCACTGTCTGTGTATCAAATGACAAGCATTATCTGCTGGAGGAGCAGCGGGGCCAAAGCTGCTCACCTCCCAAGCTCTTATGGAGGAAATGCAGCTGTAAGGAAATACCATGTACTTTGTGAATGAGCTATCTGTGTCGGGAAGGAAGAGGTAGCAGACCTTTGGAGTCTGTTTGGAAAGCATTTGAGTAGGTTTGAGAAGTGATGTGGGATGGGAGAGATGCAGTAAATGGTCATGTTGTTTGTCCCTGGGAAGCCAGGGACATTCTTAGTAGGCTGTGTAGGTGCTGACTTGGCTGTGCTGCAGGCTCTCCTGCTAATTGCAGCCCCCAGTTCAAGGAAGTGCACTTCTCTCTGCTCTACACTCCTACTGGGCTTCCTGCCTATGCCCAGGTTTTCTCCTGGTGTCAGCCTTCACATCTTTCCCTGCAGCACTTCCGTTTTGTAAGAGTCCTTTGGGCTCAGTGCTGGAGGCATGACAGCACTTTTGTATGTGAGGCACACGAACATCCTCAAGCCTTGCTTCCTTCTATAAATGCTTTTGAATGCAGAGAAACATATCCAGCTTGGAAAGCACTTCAGCAACAAATGAACAGGTGCTCAGATCTGCTTGGAACAAGATCCACATGTGCTTGTCCTGTTTTTATACTTTCCCACTTCATCCACTTTTGCTCCCTGTGAGAGATGGGTTATTGGACTAAAAACATTTGGTGTGTTCTAGTGCAGCTGATCTTAAACTGAAAAGAACTCAAAGGGAGTTAAGCTTTAAGACACAGTTGCAGAAATGTGCTTGACTATCCCTCTGCTAAGCGTGCTGCTGGAGACCCGGTGCTGTATTATGTTACTATTTTACAGACAATTTCATGGCTCGAGGGGAGTGGTGGGACAGTTGCATGCCTTAATGGTTAATGATATCCTTAGATCTGCAGTACTCTTGAGCTGGTGCTGTTTAATGTGCTTTGTTGACCCTCTTTGGTGAAAGATGGTGATCAAAATGTGTGCCAGGCCTGCCTAAATGCAGTCACGTCTTTAGATTTCTGTACAGTGCTGTGTGGCTGGCAGGATTTTTATTTTGTAAAACCCTGATTTTGATGTGAGAATCCTTTGGGACTAATGAATGTTTGCTGGTTCTTTTGTCGCTGAAACTTTTGATTTTTTGTTTGTTTCCTCCCTCCTTTGGAAACGCTGTATTGCATATTGTGGAGATGCACACCACCAGCTGTTAGACCACATCCCCAGTTGTCTCCTGTAACAAGGTAAAATTCTGATAGTAGATGTCCTGCTGCCTGTAGTGAAGATTATACACTGCATTTTGGTGGTGTGTAACTCAGGATAAGGTTGTCACTGCTAGGCTGCTGGTGATGTGTAGAAACTATCTGACAGTATCAAAAAGCTGAAGGTTGTCAGGGAGCACTAACTCAGTGGCAAACAAGCCTGTGTGCTCTGACTTCATGCAAAGTTTCCCCCTTTCCTAATACTGACTCCAGGATATCTTAGAAGTTCTGTTTCTGTTCTTTTTCAGGTACTGGTACCTTGGGCCTCTGAAAACCAAAGCAGCTCACTTTTTCAGCACATTTAAGGTAAGTATTTATTGTGAGGAAAGTGTTTTTGTTTGGGAAATGAACAGGCTGACTTTGTTTTGTATAATCTATCTGCAAGCTTTTGTGAAGGATTCTGGTAACAATATAAAATGGGAGTGAAACTCAACTTGTTAAAAAGCCTACCAGTTGATAGACTTCTGAAGAAAGGAAGGGGAAGAGAAATACTTTTTTAAAAAATTTCCTTTACTGGGGATCTATTGCTGCAAGATCACCAGGGGAAGCCAATAACCCCCTGTGAAACTGGTGAGCAGCAGTGGTGGTGAAGTGCTAAAGTGCTCAACCACCTTTTTTCAACAGTCTTTGTAATAACATTTCACTCTGATTTATTCATCTGGCAGAAGGATCTATAATTAGACTGCTCATGCACATTGATAATCAGGCTTCCTTGTGTAGTAAAATGAAGGTGAATAGCTTTTATCTTGCCTTAAACTTTCCTGTTGCTTAAAAGTGATCCTGGAAAGATTAAAATTTGACCTGCATGAAAGGTAAGGCATTTTCATTCACGTGGTTTTCCTGTTCTCTGAACATACAAGGAACCTCATGAAAGGCAGTGGAAATACCCAGGAGCTGGTGCAGTAGATCAAATAGTGCAGTCTAGCCATGCTGTCTGTGACAGTGCCAATGCTTCCCTTATAGCAAACTGCTGTAAAGGAGGGCTTAATAGTAAGGTATCCAGGAAAGTTGGGGTGAGTTTTCCCCCCCATCCCCAGAAAATCTGAGGTTAAGCTTCTGTGTGCTGGCATTCTAGGTAGAAACCTATTCTTCATTTCTGTCCAACTCCTTTCTCGCTTCCTTTGAGTCCTTAGGCTCATTTGGGGGTGGTGGTAGTGGATTTCTCTGGTGAGCCGTTAATTGTACATTAAAAAGATCTGTTTAACCTGCTGAAGGTTAAAGAGAAGTGCCCACTTCTTCGGCTATTTAGATAGAAAAGTTTCTACCTGATCTCCCCTGATGGTGGTATTCATTGCTTTTATGTGCCTCGTATGTTAGCATTTCGTTAATTTCTACAAGAAGTGGCTCCAGCCTGTTGAGCTTAATCGCTTCCTGGCTGGTGTTTGCTGTTGCATACTTCATATTTTCTGTTTTTACTGTGGGTGTCTTTTGAAACAGGATGGCCT